>NC_080632.1:47071139-47371139 GCF_027887145.1 Ammospiza caudacuta | reverse complement strand
AAAAAAACCCAACCAAAAAACCCAAAACAAACAGCAACAAAAATCCCACCCCCCCCCCAAAAAAACCCAAAAAAAACCACCAAAAACCCCAAAAAACAAAAACAAAACCAAGGGGGATAGAAAAAGGGGAAGAAGAAAACCCCAAGGAGAGAAAGCAGAAAATGTTTACAAGAAAGCAAAGTCAAGACTACACATGCTGCCTGGCTAAAAAGAGACTTCAAGATGACACAAGAAAGTCCTGATAGCTTTCCAAAAACAAGGGTAAAAAAAGAAGTGTTAAAACATGCAGAGATGAATAGAGCAAGCAAAGAACCCATGGCAAGCACAGACAAAGAGAAACATATTGCCAGTACGTTCTGCCTTCTCTTCAGGGGCTTTCAAGGACACCGGAAACAGGGAACAAGTGAGTTCATTGAGGAAGGAAAAAATTCCATGAACACCCAGCTGATCCAGGAAGACTGCTAGTGACAAAATGCCTTTGACTCACAACACGCAATGAAATTTGTCCAAAGCAGGGCACCTCAAACCCACTACTGATGCTGCTGTGTAAGGAGACTTTCACATAGTTAGTAGTTAAAATGTGGGAAAGTTTAGGGGTTTGACACCTGTACGGGAGGTACTTTTCAGGGCATGGTGTCAGGGAGGTCCATGCACAGCCCTGGTGCAGGCTCTGTAAGCACAAAATGAAGGAAGACGTTTCTGGAAGGGCAGTAAGAACTGACACTAATCTTCATGGCCACTTCATAGTTTTTGCTGTTTTGCCATCTGAACTATTTATGAACCTATCCCAAAACAAGCCCTGACTGACCCCCACAGCTCCTTTTCCCCGCATCACAGAGTGTGATCCTGGACCAGAAGACACTGCCTGCCTGAGCGTGGCTGATGCTCTGCTGGGAGATGAAACAGGCACAAGCCTTGAACACTGCCCACATCACCAAGGGCCAATCCTTGTCCCTTGTGGAGGAGGCAAGGGCTCAGCAGTTCTGCTTCCCCGGCTGCTGGCGGATCTAGCTGAGGGGGTGATGCAGCGGCAGGACACGGCCTGCAGGCTGGTGTTAGTCAGCTACGCCCCGCCACTGCCAGCCAGGGACACCTCCCAGGGATGGGGCTCCCAAGGCTTTCCCCACAGGCAGCAGCAGGGTCTGTGAGACCTGAGAAGGTGAGTGCTGCAAGCAGCAAGCAAAAGAGGACGAAGCACGCAGTGTAAGCACCCCGCGTAAGCAGCTGATGGGCCTTTTGAGGGATATATTCTGGGAATCTTACTTGAATGCCAGAAGAATGCAACTGAATTGCAAATCACCCTTACATCAATTTTAGCAGAATAGCAAATAAAGCAATTGTTTTAATTTACAGTAAAACCATGTCAAACAGCTAACCTTTGGCAGATGTTTTTGCAACTTGGCTGGATTTTAATAGATTCAGCTTGCACTAAGATTTGAATCTGGATTTTACCCCTTAATACTTCATTTATTTACCATTTAATGTGATTTCATTCCATGCAACCTGCTCAGCAAGAACTTCTGTCATGACATAGAGCCTGGATATCATTGCACTATTCACTTCATCTGGGCTATCCCTCAAGATCAAGGATGTTTGTTTGTTTGTGCATTTATATATCTAGCTAGACTGAAAAATCAGCTTTTAGAGGGGGACACAAAGAGCCTTTGATCTTGAGCAACAATCAGCAGTGAGCTTTTGATTCCTGCACCTGCTTATATTGATTTGCCGTGGCTTACAAACTCGAACCTCTCTTCCCAAGCAGAAGGACAAAAAACATCTTTTTTTTTGTCATTCAGATTGTTGCATCTTGTCCTTTAAGATGAAAATTTATGCTTTCCACACCTTTCTAAGGTATAGAGATTGCATTTGTCTTAGAGTTGTGATGAAAATAGAATTCCTCGTTTACTCATCAATGGAACAACAGAAGTGATAGGGAAACACCACCGAAGAGTCACCCAAAACAATGGATTTTTCTTCTTCAGAAAAGCGATAACATGGAGTTAAACAGAATTGCAGAGTTATAGCACAAATCAACCCAGCTGTCCCTACTTTGCATTGCTGCAATTGCTCTCATTCACAGAAGCTGTCCTCTGACTGCATAGCAGTTCCCCATAGGCTGCAACTCCTTTCCCAAGGCTGTCTTTAGGTGTCCCTCTCCAGACACTGATGCACTGCCCTGTTTCCTACGGGCTTTCATCCTTGCTCTGCCGTCAGACTTGTTTTCTGCTTTGTAACGACAACTCGTCTCAAGTATTCATCAGACTTTATTTCCTAATTAGAGACATGTAGGCAGTACAACACACACAATGCCAATAATGTAGTATTATTTAAGGTTTATGGATGTTTATCTAGTACCTGCCAAAACTGCGACTTTTATTCCTGCCTGGCATCGTGTTTTGGCAGTCTTTTGACATCAAAAGAAAGATAGCTAATCCTCATCCACGCCTCAGTGAAAATCAAAACACAACACTCCTCTGTAAACTTGGAAAGTGATTACCACTCAGTGCTGAAAAGAAATTACAATGCAAATAACAGAAAAAATCCAAAGATGGGCTTTGATTTGAAAGTTCTGTCTTAAGACCCTAGAATCCTGTTCCATCCATGCATGTGATGGGAAAGTTTTAGAAGCAACATTTTTTGCTAAGTAAACAATAGCAAGTTAAGACAGAAGGAAAGTATTTCCATTCCACTGACATCTAAACTGCAATAATTTATGCCTAACAATTTGTGAGGAATAGCTTTCCTGTTCTGAAACTTCATAGACCTCCTCCTAAATTTGAAGTTGCCTGTATTTAAGGAGGTTTTGTTTAAAGTAAAATGAAACTATGAAAGATGCAAAAGTGACCTCCTCTTTTTCCCTTTTTCCTCTTTATACCTAGAAAAATAGTAGTGTTCTCTTCTTACAATCACATAAAAATTTAACTTTGCTAACAGAGATTAAGTTCATGAATCCACATAAAAATTATTTTAAATAGCTTCTACCTAACTCATTAATATCTAGCAGTTCCAAATATTCAGTTCCAGTCATATTGTTTAAAAAAAAAAGTTTCAGATAAATTCCTAAGGTGAACACCAAAAAAGTGAAATAGAAGCAATAGAGAAATTAGTCATATCTGCTTGTCAAGCTGTGTTCAATTTTGAATACACATGCAGAAAGCAACACTAAAAATTTCCAGTTTCATATCTTGGAATATGTTTAGAATATGTGTCTCCATCTTTCAAAGTAGAATAGAGAAGAAAATGATAAAAATATTAATTTTTGCAGGGGAAATCTTCTTGTATCTTGTATCTGATAGGAGGATTTGCCTTTCAAGTTGCATATGCAAAGTATTATATGTATGCTTCAAAAAATATGCATGGCAGATCCTACATAACTGTGTAACTATATATATATATACATATATATACAAATGCATGCCATGACAAATCTGACAAGCATTATGACAAAAATCTGTTTGTTCAGGGCAGAATTTCAGAATAAGAGAGTTTTGGCTGAATTGAATAATCTTTACATATCTAAATCTGCAGCAATGCTGAAGTAGGTGAAGATCTTAGTGCACTTTTAGAAACAGTCTCCTACTTCTGGCAGTATTTCTAACTTCCCTCCTACAGAAGTACCTCTTGAGGGCTGATGTGTAGGAAAGAAGAGAGCTTGTAGATTCAAAAAACAGACCCCCCCCCCTTGCACACAAGTGTAATTCTGGCTAAAAGGGTTCCTGGGAGAGACCATAGCAAGAGAAAAATTACCACAGAGAGTATACCAATGTGCATAACCTGAGGTTGTCTCAACACAGCTCCAGAAGATGCTGTGTATTTTCAATAAGGAGTGAACCCAGCCTTTCACAACCCCAGCTCTCTGGGCAGTTTAACCACTCCACTTGCATGGATCTGCAAGCCTCACTGCAGGAGCTCCTTGCCTCATTTACAGCACCACTATCATATTTCACTGGATATGATAAGAATATGCAAGGATAAGGAAGAGGAACTCAGGTGGCTGATTTCTCACATGCTCTCTGAAGTCTGTTGCAAAGCTGTGAAGTGTTCTTGATTGTGATTTTAATTTTAAAGAGTTGCCACTTGTGACCTGCAACCTACATCCCAAACAAGGACACATTCTGAATTTATTCTGGGAATGGGGAGAAAGCATCTCATAATTAAATTGTTTTCAGCTGCTCACCCTCTGTGCATTTAGCTTTCTAACAAATTATTTTCCACAAGTGTTTATGTGTGAAAATTCTATTATCCTATATAGAAAATGTGCTTTAGCTCTGAGGGAACAGGAATCTTAAAACATGGATCTTGTGAATAGTTATAGATAAAAGAAATTTATCAATTTAAGCAGACTGGAAGAGGCAACAGTGACAAGTCACAGCAAGGAAAATTCCAGTTGGACATAGGGTATAAAAATACTGCCATATGAGTACTTTAAGGGCAGGCCAAGTTGTCCAGAAACGTTGTGCAATCTCCATTTCTGGAGTATGCCAAGATGTGACTGAACAAATTCCTAGCAAAGTAAGCTGGCTTTGAAATCAGACCTCCTTAAGCAAGAGGCTGAGACAGATGACCTGTAGACTTTCTTCCACTCTCGGCTACCCTGTGGTCTCACATTCTTCCCACAGCATCACCTTTCAGCACAGCTGGCATGCCAGGCTACATCCCAGAGCAAATCCTGGGAACAAGCTTATCACGTGGCACTGTGCAATTCACATCACTAAAATTTTACTATCACACAGGCTAAATACTTGCTACCTTAATTTCATCCTGGTACTTCATGATAAATTTTCATGTGATGCTTATAATTCAATTACAAATGAGCTTTAGAACTTTAAAGTATGCAAAGTATTCCTTTTTGCTATCTCTATAGTGAATCATTCATATCTAAAGCCTAATCTTCCCTCTTAAATCACATCTAAGCCCCAAATTAATTTTCCATTTTCTTTTATTTGGCTTCTGTCCAAAAGCAGACAGTAAAGGTAAAATCTTGGCCCCTCTGCACCCAATGGAACATTTTAAAATTGGTTTCCATTATGTAAGATTTTCATAGAACCATCGCAGAATAGTTTGGATTGGCAGGGACCTTAAAAATTATCTAGCACCAACCTCTCCTGCCAAGTAGATTTGGTTGGCAAGAATTCCATTCAACCTGGCCTTTGACACTTTTAGGAATGGGGCATCCACAGCTTTTCTGGGCAACAGGTTCCAATGCCTCACCACTCTCTGGATAAAGAATTTCCTTCTAACATCCAATCAAAACCTCTCCTCTCTGAGTTTTAAACTCTTCCCCATTGTCCTGTCATTACTTTCCCATGCAAAAATCAGTCTCTGCCTTTTCTATAAGCCCTCCTCAAACACTGGAAGATTGCTATATGGTTCAGTCAGAGCCTTCTCCAGGATAAACAACCCCAAATCGCTCAGTCAGTTTTCATAGGAGAGGTGCTCCATCCCTCTGATCTCTCTGTGGCCTCCTCTGGACTCCCTCCAGCAGGTCCCTGTCCTTGCTGTGCTGTGCCCCCAGAGCTGATGCAGCCCTGCAGGTGGGGTCTCAGCAGAGCAGAGCAGAGGGGCAGAATCCCCTCCCTGCCCTGCTGCCCACCCTGCTCTGGATGCAGCCCAGGACACGTGTGGCTCTCTGGGCTGGCAGTGCCCGTGGCTGGGGCATGTCCAGCCTCTCAGCCACCACAGCCCCAAGCCCTTCTGGGCAGGGCTGCTCTCAGTGAGATCATCTCCCAGTCTGTGCTCTTCTCCAGGATTGCTCCAGTCCAGGTGCAGCACTTTGCACTTGCACTTGTTGAATTTCCTGAGGTTCTCCTGAGCCCACTGCACAGGTTTGTCCCAGTCTCTCTGGATGGCATCCTGTCCTGTAGTGCCAACTGCACTGCTCAGCTTCATGTCATCTGCAAACCTGCTGAGGGTACACTCGATCCCTCTGTCTGTGACACTGATAAAGACACTGAATAGTACCAGTTCCAGGACAGAGCCCTGAGGAGCACTCTTCACTGGCCTCCACCTGGACATGGAGCTACTGGCCACAACTCTCTGCCTGAGTCCATCCTTTACCAATTCCTTATCCACCAAATAGTTCACCCTTCAAACCATGTCTCTCCAATTTGGAGATAAGGATGCCATGTGGGACCATGAACGCCATACAGAAAACTATATAGATAATATCCATATCTAGGATTAATCTATTCTTGTGTATTTCAGTTAAAATTTCCTGAAACTCTCTTGATTTATTATTTAGACTGCAAACAGATAGCATTTCTATACATCGGTATGCATGTTTGACTCTGATTTTTCAGTGCAATTTTGCTCACAGTTCTCTGTATTTGTCTCTCCAGAAACTCCAGGTAAGATGTTCTTGACCTCTGAATATCTATTAACTGAGACTCAACTTATCCTTATCTCCAGAATCCAGTTCTAGTTTTACCTATATTCTGTGTCTGGAGCCCCAGTCATACGGCCTGTTGTAAAACTATTTGCAAGTCATGTCAGTTAATTACTGGGGAAAAGTTCTATATGTCCTTAATTGTGACTCTTCTTCATTCTTTCTATTCTGACAGTATGTTATTTCCCAGAAGGAAAACGAGCCACAAGGCCAGTCTGAATTCCTTGCTGATCTGCTTTTACCACAACTGACTTTCTTTTATTAGATATATGCACAATTAGTGCTGTAATTATGGCTCTTATTATCCCATCCTTACTAAACTGGTGACAGATGTTCCCTCTGGCATTTGGTAGTTCTTAGATACAAGATAAGACAGATAAGTTAAGGAAGGTAAGATATTAACTTGGATTGTCAACACACCATTGTCCAATGACAAGCAGAAAGGTGATCAGGAGAAGTGGAAAAGGAAATTGTTATGCTCAGCCATAGTTACTGAGATTCAAACAGGGATGAAATAGCACATGTGAGTGCATTTATGGAAAACCAGGTGAGAGCTGCTGGATGGGTGGAGGCATATGCTCAGCAACATTATTTAGAAAAATAAAATTGGCTGGAAATAACAGCAAAAAATCTTACACATGGTGAGGAAAGAAAGAAATGTAGAAATGGAATTTTTTCTTCACATCAACTAGCTTGCCTTTTTCAGGGCTTTTCCCTCCTTCCTAGACTTCTTTCAAGCTTACTTACCAACAATTGTTCAGAAGATAATGTGTTTGAGATTACTAGGAGGCATAAGTGGCCTCTAAAACCAGGTTCTGTATTCAACATGAAAAGTTTAGGTCATTCAGTAGGGTATCAGTGAATCCAAAAAAAAGTGATAGGAAGTTGCAGAAAACTCAAAGGAGAGGCTTTTAATATGAAATTATTCTATAAAGTGTGAAAACAGAGCTCTACTTCTAAGAATAGTCTGAGGCAACTAAGAAGCAAGCAGGGAATCTGGACGCATGTTGTCACCTACTTGCCCTTAGCAATCACAGTGAGGCAAGACCTCATATGTCAGTTTTGAATGTTGAAGATCAAGTTCTGATTCCAGTGTGATAGGAGAAGAAGCAGGGAAGAGAAAAAGTATTACAAATGGTAATATCACAAATATGGTGATATTACCATAATGGTAATATACAAATGGTTGGTATCACAATCCATAGAAACTGAAGTAATTAGTAAAGATTTCCACAGCAACTTCTTCATAAAACAGCACACAACTACCATAAAAACCCCCAGAGTTAAACCAACTCCTCTATGATTGAGCCTCTAGGCTAAACTGCAACTTCCATGTCCAGTACAGAGTCCTGTATGAAGTATGCTTCTCCAGCTAGCCTGATTTTCTGGGCCAGAGTGCATTTCTGAGTAGACTAAGGAAGATCTTTAGAGGCTCATCAAACTGATATCCATGCCAAACTTCAAATTTAGGAATCTTCAGTGCTGAGGCAAACAATATAGCTCTTCTACCCCACCTTTAATAAAATATCACTAGCCCCCTCCAGAAGCAAAACTTATTAATACACTAGTCTTGGGTAAAATAATAAAGCATGGGAAGGCTTTGAGCAGAGAGACTGCTGCAGACCTGCTGGTCCCATCTATGCAGCTTTTTAAGCCTTCTCTCCTGTTCCATCCTGTGGCCTCCTTCCCTCCCTAACAAAGGTCCCTAAGGCATATCCACAGAATATGAGGCACCCACTTCTGTCTCGCAAGCCATTAAGTCATGTTTCCAGCTTCTCATAGCAAAAAAAAAAAATTTACAAAAACAACCAGCACAACAAGAAAAAAAAAATTGCCTCCTGAAAAAATCCACAAAAAATTTTATACCCTCCCAAAAAAAACAAAAACCCCCAAAAAAACAAAAAGAAACCAAAAAACTCCCCCAAAATATGAGAGTGAAAACACATGGAGAGAAGATGTGAGCCAGAGATGTGTTCTCCAAGCTGTCGACGTTCCATTCCCACGGCTGCTCTCAGACAGCAGCAGTACCTGTTTGCATCCATACCAGGCATCCCACACTGGTCTGGAAGGCTGGCACCTGGTCCTGGGGATACATACGTGTGTGTGATTATGTGCATATGTGTAGATGTGAATGTGGAAGGCTAATTTTAGGCAGAAGGTTCCTGCCTGGATGCTGAGTCAGGGAGCCAGCTGCTTGCTGTCAGGTAAAGCTGTCTTCATCTCCAACAGGAGGTGGAGTCACTAATAAGTCACTTATAAGTCACTACACTCCAGGACAGCTCATATTTAATTTCCTCATTTGCGGAGGCCATTGGATAAGAAGAGTTGCCAAATCCAAGCCCTTCCATGGCTCCTACGCTCCCACAGCCATGTGGAGCTCACCAGACAAGCGAGCTCTTGCCTCAAGTCCTGTACTTCTGCATGATCTGGAGCTGGCACCTCATGGAAAGTTAGCTCCAAATGCCTGTAGTTGAGAGAGTAATGGAAGAGGACCGTTGTCTAAAAAGCTGCTTACTTTAAAAATCTTGCTGGACCCTCCAAAAGAACATGTGCTGGAACTGGTAGTGTTTTGCCCAAAGAAACATAGGCTCCTCAAAAAGCCATGTGTCATTGTGCCCCTTCATATCAGCCTCCAGATCAAAATTACAGTTCTGCCTGGGAGGTTCATGCATGCAACCTAGAAAGAAGGCAGTGTAGCTGCCACAGGGAAAATCTGATAAAAGAAGAACAATATAAAAGCACTGTAAGTTTCCTGTGGCAGTTCTGCCTTCTTGCAGCTGCCACTCTCATCTGCCCTGTACTAACATCCTGAGGCTTCAGACCAGCCAATACAACCAAGCCAGTGAGAGACTTAGCTCCAGAGACAGACCAAGCATATCTTTCCAAAATGGAGCTCTGTGTCTAATCCTGATAGACCCCCTACATCCTCTGAATCCAGTTGGCTCTGAGAAAAAGGGACACACTCCTCACTTTCCCCAATAGGGTGAAGAACCAAATAAAAACAAACATCAATCATCTTATGACAAAGTGGTTTGGGTGGAAGTCTCTACTTGTGGTCCCATGACCTGGGCTGGCTGTCTGAGCATGGGAAGGGTGGAGACTGGGGTATGGGTTCTGCTCACAGAGCCAGCAGTCAACAACACAGCTGAGTCCTCCAGAGCCTGCAAAAATTCAATCTGCAACACATCAGTTTAGGTAGCACTGACCCAGGAAAATGGAACTGGTATACAGCACAGAAGGAGGGGTGCAGGAAGGTTTGCATCTGTGTTTGATGATTTTGATTTTGAGGTGCAGAGGCATTTTTTTAAATGAAAGCCAGTGCGATGCCATCACCTCTCTGCGATAACTGAAGACTATGAGGCTGACCACCTTGACATGCTGAAGCTGCATGGGTTGCATGCTCCTGAGCTGTTCCACCCCTAGAGTGACCAAAAGGGAGCAAAACAGTGCCTAAGGGAAGGTTTTGTGGAGATGAGAAGGTCTGTGTGTCTTGAAGGATGTTCGATGCTCTTGACAAAACGACGGTGTCTGGATTTCCTCCACATGCAAGGATACCTGTTCTAGTGCAACAGCTGCTGGTAGTTGTGCTTTCATTCCCTGATTCAAAACTGTGCTTTCATTCCCTGATTCAAAACTTCAGAACTTCACAAAGCTGATGAATGAAGTCATGAAGCTGTGGTAAAGCATTCAGGGTCTCATTTTCTCTAAAGTGACCTTAAGCCAATGAATTTCTTTTGCTTCAGATTCTTAGTTTAAAAAGAAAAATAAATACGCCTTATGTCTCAAGGGTACTCATAAGTTAGGCTTGTTCATTAGTATAACACATACAGTTATCATGGTAAGTGAGTCTACACAAAGTGATAAGAAATACTGCTGTGTTCAAGCAGAGGAAAATGCCATTAAATTATTGTCAGCAGAGACTGTACATATACTGTGATCATAGTGATCTGTGATCTGTCCAGTACTGTGATCTAACTATGTCTCACATTTGCTCAGTCCACAATGCATGGAAATAAGCCTTTTTGCAAGGCTATTTATACACTACAGTGTAGGCAAATGTGAGCTCTGTCTCCTCCTACTCCAAGCTAAAAAACCCATGAGGGTTTCCATTAGTGCAGACAAAACAAGGTAAGCGGCACAGGTAAACTCCAAGAGCAAACTGTCAGCCTGCAGTAGCTTATGGCTGAACCATTCTCCTGGCCCTCACTGGCACAGTAGGACAGCTTTCTGCAGAAAGCCCCTGCATTTTCCTTTACTCTAATGCAATAAGAGCCAATCTGAGGAAAGTAGATTGAAGCAGCAAAAAAAGAAGTAAGTTAAAGGAGGGAAGCTCATTTCTGCTATGCCTGTGATAGATATTTGCTGACTCCCGTTCATTGGAATATTGAAGCACTTTTCACTGAAATCAGAGGAAGTCAGGCTTGAAAGAAGAAAATAATGCTCAAAGAAAGGATGTTTGCCTCTCCACCAGGCTGATTTTACACAGTCCATTTCTGTGTATCTGAAGCCAGGCATTGATAGCAGGAGCCCTGGCACAGAGCACCTCTCTCAAGCGCACAGCACCGGCAGCTGCTGCTGTCGACTCCACAAACAGAAGCAAATCCTGCAGCCTCTGTGCAGCCACAACTCCATTGCCACAGACCACCACATTTGTCCTAATACACTTTTTCATTTTCCTCCAATGTTTCAAATAGTCCAACAGTCCTTAAAAGTTTTACACTTATGAAAAAATTGTAACTACCTGGCCATCAGCAGCTGAAAAGGTGTATTTCTAAACACATTGCTGGCATTTGTTCAACAGGAAAAAAGATACCATGTAAGTGCCTGAGAAGGTACTTTAACAACATTTTTTCTCTTCCAGAATCTCTATTGCCTGTTCATTTTATAAGAGAAATAATTTTTTACTTTTGTTAGTCCTACATTTAGAGCTCCTCTTTTAATCTGGGAGATTTCTGACATAAGAAAATAATGTTTCTTCATGTTTAATATGTTACTAAAATATGCTGTTGACAGATAGCTTGCCAATAGTGATTTCCCCTGGGAAAATGAAGTAGTATAGACTTCCTTCCTCATCTGAGAAAAAACCCCAAAACATTCAAATGTGCTTTTCCAGGCAGCTGGTCAAGGAAGCAGGTGTCAGACTCACAAGAAAGTCTGCAAGTTCTGCATCACAGCCCCCTTCTTCCCCTGCCCAGCTGATGGCAACACCCGACACGCACTGAGACTGTTCCTTGTTTAAGTAAGAAAATACTTCCTTGTTGCCCTGAGGCACATTTAGCCTATATTGTACATTATTTGACAGTAATATCTCCTGCAAGTTGTACAAAAAACTTCCAGTTCAAACTGCGTTTATATCCTGCCACAGCTATCTGTCGTTCATGGAAGCTAACAATTCTTGGCAAGTTGTCCAGCCGCTTGGTTTGGATACTTGGCAAGCTTGGCTATATTTTCTAGTTTCATAAATCTCCTTTCCAGCCTTCTGCCTCTCCTGTCCTCCCTGCAGCACTTATCTCTCTCCCTTATCCCTAACACTAGCTCACTAATCTCACCCATTCATTTCCAAATCAATATCAAAATCCCCATCCCTCCATGCATTTAAACCCTCTAGGGAGTCTCTTCCCTTACACACTGGGCTCTGTTATTCTCTCTCCCTCACGCTGCTCCTCCTGCCCCAGCAGTACCAGCCTGCTCTCTGCACCCAAGCACAATCTCCCCTTGTTGGAGCAGCCACTGCTGGCTCACCCACCCGAGCCATCTGGACCTGCAGCCCTCTGCTCCACTGAATCCCATGGCTCCAGGAACTCATCTGCATGCCCTCCCCCAGACAATTAATTTCTTTCTGCCATCCACTGCTTTTCAGGCTGTAAATCAAGGATTACTATTGCTCTCTGTGAAGCATTTTAGGAAGCAAGCTGGATTAGGCAGTCTACAGATTGAGGTGAAATCATGTATTTTGTTGTCTTAAGAAGCGTTTGACAGGCAGGTACTACATTCTGTACTAAGGGAATGGCTGATGAAAAGGAAAATGTTATAAACATACACACAACACACAAGTTTCTTGAAAAGTTGGTATTTTTAAGGGTTAATTCACAGCTATGCAAGACAAAATTTTTTATTTCCTCATATTATTTCTTTATTTTATGTACTTGAGATTTGTGAAGAGGAAATAAAAAATGGCAGCTTCTCAATTCTGGGTAAATATTAGGAAAAATTCCTGTTTCTAATACTTTATGCAGGTGGTTGACTACAGTAAAAGTTCACAGCAGATAGTGCAGAGCAAATCCCTTTCAATTCAAAAAAAGGAAATAAAGATCAAGGGACAAGATAAAAGCAAGTGGCACAAAGACTTAAAGAAGAAACAGGTTTATCATCACAAAGCACTCAAATCCTGTTAGCAGCCTTGGGAGGCGACAGCAATAAAATTGGAGCTCAATTTGTCATTTTGCCATTAGTTCTTTTTTTTTTTTTTAAGGTGCATTGGTCAAAAAGCTACTTTATCCTGATTTCCTGGAGGTCTGTGGTTTTTGTCTCCTAAATGCTCCACCAACTACCAAAGCAAACCGGTTTCCCCCAGGTTTGTGTCCATCCTCATCAGTTCAGAGCACACGCAGCGCTTCGTCCGAGCTGGCCCTGGCACAGGTTGGTGCACACCAGCCAAAGTGGTGCTGGAACCTCACTGCTCTGCTAACCAGCTGCTGCCAACTGCTCAAGGGCACTTCTTCTGTTCTAATTCCTAGATTAATCATTAATTTTGTTCTCTATTCTACCTGGATACTCACTTCCATGAAAATGATAAGAGTTTACCTTTAGGACTTCCACTCCTCTTCCATGTGATGCTGCAACTAAACAATGGGCTTAAAACTTACTAGGCAGAAACTGGCAGAAAAATGGACAGAAGGTGTTAACAAGATCCCCAAGGCCTTGTTCTGGCAGGAGGCCATGGTGCCACTTGGATGGCATCACTGCCTCGTGTTAATTTTAGTTCTCCCTGAGGAGGTCTGACACTGCAGTAGTTGTACCCTCCCAGTACAGTCAGAGTATATGGGAGAGAAAGAAATTAAAGGATCTTGGTCTATGCAGCAAAGCAAGTTATTGGAAGCCATATCTGGGCCTTGGCTCTAGTGCTGGGTCCAAAAAATTACTTTCATTTTAAAAATATGTAGGAGGACTTTACTCCCACACTGCAGTCCAGTTCCTGCCTAGTAATTTTAAATTGGACCGGATCCCTCAACCCAGCTGCCACTTGCACAGACACCAGCAAATGTACCTGAATAGCATTTCTCAGCCCAGCTGACCTGAATATCAAAAGCTACATCTGTTCTAAGAAAACTTCCCACTTCTGGAACACTGATGGAGGACGCAGCCCCATCTCCTTGCATTATTAGTGTGAGACCTGGTCAGCCCTGAGCCCTGCAAAAAGAACCGGAATGTATGCCATGGCTGGGAGGTACATTATTTCTCAGCTAGATGCCCAGAACTGGGATTTGAGTTCCTCTCCAGGAATGCAGTGTAGCATAAAACCTGGAGACACTGTGTACTTCCTTAGATTGGCAGTTTGACCACTCTTTCCTCTAATCACCCTTGATATAATACAGATGTTGACAATGCTTCTGACTTGGCACCTCTTTCTCACCCAGAAAAAGCAGGGACCGTCCCTAAGCCTATGTTTTGGCTGTACCTTGGCACCATTTCAGACTTTCATATGTTATATAAATAAAAATGCATAGTAATATTATATGTCACCAGTGACAGAAAAGCAGCTGCATGGATAGCAGGGACTCAAACCCCACATCCTTTTGTTTGAAACCCAACTTGTGCCTTGTGCAATTCCAAGCAGCATCCCTTTTCTTGCATTGACAAGAAGGAGGTTGCTTGCCAAAGCCCAATGGCAAAGTGGGCTAAACCTTGATGAAAGGCTAGGCAGAGTCCCTGCTGATCCCTTTGGTTACAGTCACAGAAAATCTGCTAAGTAAATCGCCAACAACATGGACATTTGTTCCTTTGGTCTTTCCCAAGAACCAGTTATGTATGTGACAAAGCACCAGGAAGCAGACAGTGATATTCCCCTGCCACATGGGAGTCAGCACATGTATCCAGCCTGCTTGCCATTTATTGCTGCTCAAGAATATAGAGCAATCCTAGCTGCTGTGTACTTGATATTCTTCCAGGCCTATTTACAGAGTAACAGAATTAGATTGCCAGCGAGCTTGAAACACCAACTTCAGCCTTTATTTTCTGAGACTGATGGCCTACTGGAATTTATATCCAAGACAAATCCTGCCCCTAAACTGGACAGAAGTATAGCATGTCATGTAAGTTATTTGCACAACACCTGTACAAAAGCCAAGAATGGGTTTCTCATTTACTCAGAGGGAAAGTTCATGAAATGTTCCATTTCCTATTGACACTACCCTTATGGGTGATTTTCAGTGACAGTCTTAGGCTCCCTGTTAAGCTGTTGGGTAGTGCATAAAAAACCCTGAAGAGCTTAGAGCACTCATTTGAAGCCTCAGCTGCAGGAGTGAGTGAGAGATAGCAGCCTGATAGGGACACAGAGATCTCTCACATATCCTTATGTTATTTTCCTTGAAATTAAAATAAGGAGTCTTCCTAGTTAATAAGCTTTGAGTCAAACTTTCCTTTAGCCACAATGAAAGAACACTGCCATTAATCAGCTACTCATGTAACCACCACTGAAACCCTGGAAATTAGAGCTGAAATAAGAAGCAATCCTTATCTGAGTGCAGCTGTATTTTATTTTCCTGCAATGTAAATGCATTTTTTACAAATATGTTCCTGTATAATTCAAGTTTTACTTGTAAGGACTTTCTTCTGAAGTAATCAAACTTACATTCAAGGCAGATTTAAAAGGCTCCCAGAACACAAGCAGGGAAAACTTGAGCAAGACTAAAGCAGAAAGATATGCATCATGTAAAATGATTTAAGGAAATGAAACAAGCTGTGCTAGAAAAACTACAACTAAGCAAGCTTTGTCTTTTAAGGATGTTTATGTGCTGCTCCATAACCTTCTCCTCAAACAGTTTCAGTGAAATAAACCCAGCTCCCTCCATACTCCTCATCTGCCTAATCCTCCACACATGAAGGACAGCAGGTGGTAAAACCCAGACAGCCAGTGCTGAAAGCAACATATGAGTGAGCTCTGCTCACCGCTCCCTCCATGGGCTGCTCATTTGATACTCTCTACAACCCAGGACCTGATTTTCAGAAATGTAGAACTGACCTCAGCTTTTCAGATGTCTCCTTTCGTGCTGCTCCTTCTTGAAATCTGTAAACAGTAATTGGAATGGGAGAGGAAGAAATACCAATAAAAATAGACAGGCAGAGGATCAATGAGAGTGAAAATATCTTTCTCCATTCAAAGATCTGGTTAAAACTGAGCAAAAGACTGGTTAATTAGGAGATAGGACAGGATAGACACTCTCTGAGGTAGAGATATGTTCTCAAACCACATGAAGAGCAACATCAGTGTTGCTGCTTAGCTTATTATATTATGGGCTGTATGCTGACCCCGCTTGTTTTCCTTTCCTTGACCTGGAAAACCTGGATCATTCAAGGGCTTTGAACGTAATGTAGCTTTTGAGTAAGTGGGGAAAGAAAGAGGAAAGAGGGTTATTTCCATGTCTTGAACAGCTAGCTGCTGATAGATTTTCATTCCTGTGCCTGGTTACCTTAAAATTAATTTCTTATGTGTATTTGAAGTCTTATGAGCTACTTGGAGCTTCTGCAGTGCTAAGCTAAAGATGGGCCACAAGTATTGCATTCCTGAGAAATAGTCCCTGTGATATTCAGCAGTCAGAGTAGTTGTGTTGCCAGGCATGCTCTGTAATTAATTGATAGGCGCAAAACAAGCGGGCTGTCTGGCTGTTACATGCCACAGATTAGCTATCATGCCTTGGTCGAAATAACAATGTATAAAATACTTCTCTCTTTACTGAAAATACAGCACATCTTAATAAAAGACTGGCTTTTCTCCACTCTTACATCAGCAGCTTCCATTATATGTTTTTCTTAGGAAACAGTCTTAACCATCTAATAAAACAAATTATTTCTGCAGTATCTTATGTTGATATTTTTTAAGTTGCATGAATTAAGGATATCACTTATAACTCTTCTGTCATGATAAAAATAACCACAGATGAATGCTGCCCATTCACTTTCATGGCTAAGAGAGTTTCATCAATGTCACCTCATGCTGTAATTTGCATTTGGATATATGCCAGCTGAAATAGGGCTAAAATCATGAGTAACTAGGCAACTCCTCTTCATATTCTGGGGGTCTTTCTATTTCAGCACACATATACAGGATGATGCTAGTAGGCACAAAACTGTAACAGAAAGATAACACCCCTTTTCAGATTCCATGAATGTGGCATCTCCTAATTCAGCCTCAGAAACACATACAATTCTGCACTTCCTGTCCAGATTTTTAGAAAATTGAATTAGGTGTGTAATCAGTCTGTGGTTAGAATTCTCAAAGGTTGTTTTGAGATGCTTGGATGGAAACAAAATATCTACAGCATTAAAAAGACTGTCTACATTAGTTCCTTCAAAAAGTCCAAAACTTTCTATTTAACTCATTTAAACCCAGGCATTTTTTCCTCTTTTGGTACATTGTACCTGAATTGCAAGATCAGTTAAAAGACTGTAATCAGTTAGAAATTGTAAGAAAAGTAAATTAATTTTTCACAAACAAACAAAATACCAAAACAAAACCAACAACAACAAAATCCAGAGGACACTTTTAAGTTCACTAAATCCATTCTGCATGTAAGTTGTGAGCCACTTTTTTACTAAATCCAGCATAAAAGGCTTTCAATGTCATTATTGTGGCACAGTTTTCCTGTATATTCACTTCCTGTTCACTTACTGCGCAAATGTACCACAAATACTTTTGTTATATAACTTGAACAATACAATACCATAAAGGAGACTTGCTTTGGGCATCTTAAGGTAGTCATCACTTCTTATCTACTGAGTCATTCTCCAGGTTTTTAAAAGCTGAGAGTCACCAAGAAGTGCCTTGTAAAACCCTGAATTTTCTGTCATTGGTGGAAAGCCCCTTTCGAATACCTGTCACAGTGGCAATTACAGAGTTGCAGCTGTGGTGATTGAGGACATAAGTGAAGTCTGTGAGAACAGAGAGAATTTCTTTTTACAGGTCAGTTACTACAGCTGGAAAAAACCTGACTGAGCTTGCAAAGCCCAAATCCCTCAGGTCAGTAATTTAGGAACAAAATTAAATTCTAAAAACTGATCAAATATGAGGAAGATGCTGCCTAGTGAGTAGCAAAGGTTACTATTATTATTGGTCTTATCCTCACAGTTGATGGAAGTAGAAAGAACAGCCCCAACACAAGGAATGACTTCCCAGCTCTGATTCCTGCTAGGTCTCTCACCCACACCTTCTTCCTAGGACTAACTCTGAATTTAGTGGAGTTCACCCACCACCCCAGTTCAGTGGGAATTCACCCACCATCCAGTCTAAAGCTGAATTAATATCTGAGCCTGCCACTATCTGCATGTACCCATATTGCAGAAGGAGTGAATCTTCTTGTTAAAATTGGATTTCCACTTACTTTTATGCATCTTTTTTATTAAGCTTTGTTGCAAACTTGCAAGGAAATTTTGTTACCTAGAGAACAGTGAGCATGAACCACAACAACCACTCAGTAAAAACAAACAACCTTTAAATAGCAAATGTGCATGTTAAAGTTACTTCATGTGTGGAAATTTTTGAGGCTGGCTTGACTTTTCACACTCAGAGCTAAACTACACAATGACATACTTGGGTAAAGAGAGACCTTGAAGGTCCCACCTAGAAGTGCACTCACAGTCCCTCTGCCATTTAACCAAGTGTTCTGCAAAGAGTTTTGAAGGTAACTAGAAGGCAGACACATTAAGTGCTGTGGTGAGATGGAGCCCCTCGGTTTTCAATGCCACTTTTCATGCTATATGGGGTCTCCAAAACGGGAATGATCAGTTTCTCTCAGATTCACTGGCTTTTGTTTTTTCAGATTTTTGATTGGGTTTGGGGTTTTTCTGTACGTGGTTGTTTTTGGTTTGTTTTGGGTTTTTTTGTGCTTTTTTTCCCCTCAGAAATACATAGCCTAGAGGGTATAGAAAATCCTTAAAACATGCCCAAGTCTTCAGATTAGTTTTATTTAATGAGGAGAGATGTTTGACCCAAGGACAAGAGTGTTTGCTCGAGCACATCAGATCCATCACCCCCTGGAAATGAAAACAGCCAGTGATGGATTATGCTTCTGCAAAATAAAATCTCAGTAAAAGATTATCTCTTCTTCTAGCATTTATTTACCAGCTCCCATATTTTTGTTTCTGATGATGATGTGACAATGGAAAGCGCATAAAACCCAAGCAGAACTGCTTCTACAAAGCTTCCTGTTGTGGTGACATAAAATTCTCCCTGGATTGTAGGATGAAACTGGAAGATGTTAATGCTGCAGGTAAAAGAAAAAGAGGCATGAATTGCAGATAAAGTGAAAAGAAGCCCATGAAATATTTAGCTCCAAAATGAAAAGTTCCATACTGATAGACAATTAATAAAGGATTGATGACAGTTCAGTTGTCAAAAGAAAGAAAAATCTGACATTTTATAAATGATAATCAAGGACATCTCCAGCCCCAAAATCTGTCATGTACACTATAGGATCACAGCAAAAATCTTTGAACAGTATTTATATCAGTTTATATTAATCCCCTTGAATTGGAGCCTTACCAGTGAATAGTTACATCCTTCTGCCATTCCATGGGATCTGAGTAATCAATAGAAGTGCTTTAGGAAGAACTCCTGAGGGGCAATGCAAAGGGTGTGATTTTTTTCCCCAGTGTAAGAGGTACTTGCAGCATGATTAGAAAGACATTCTGCAGAGTACATGGTTTTCAGTTCACTAAGAACAGCAAAAAGAGAGAAGCTGCTGCCCTGTATTAGGCAGAAGGGGTTGGAAAGTGCAGCACTTCAGGAGCATAGTTTGATGATGTGAAATTTCACAACAGGCACAGATCTAATTTAAAAGTGATCATCCACTGGGATGAAACAAAATCAATGTGACATTTACCAGCTGCACCGTAAAATTGACTGTTACTGGGACAGTTCACTTTAACAAAGTTAACCACCAGCAGATTGCTATATCTGAAGGCCCTAGTGTACAGACAGCAGTGTGTTTTTGTTGTATTTTTAAAAATACAATTTAAGGTAGCGTAATAAACATGCATTTTGAATAAATGTTAATGCAGAGAAGAGTGGATGACTTCTTCTCATGAAAAAAACTATGTTATCCCTAAACATTATATATAATTGAATTCTATTTGTTTCTCCTCCTAAAAATTAAATGTAAGTAGAATCAAGTGTGAAATAATGGCAACCTACATTGAAGCTTACCTATATTGTGGCTTAAGAACATGGTTAACAGTAACATTCAGACAGTGAGTAGTTACCGTCAATATTTTAAAGAAAGCAGAAAAAATGAAACAAACAAAGAAAAAGCCACTGGCGTTGTAACTAGTGTGCTGGCTGATTCAGCTTCCTCAGAAAGTACATGAAGATTGGGGTTTTTTCATTTTATTTGTTCAGCACAGGTCATGTCAATGCGGCATTCTCTTGAACCAGAGAAACTGCAAGTTAAAAGGGAACTACACTTCTGCAAAACATGGTGTGGGAGTCAGGAATCTACTAAATCCACCATCTGAAAGAACGTAGATTCTGCTCTGGCAAATGTTCAAAGCAATAAAATATTTATGGCTTCTAGAAAGAAATTAGAAACCTGAAGAGGAGTTAAAAGCTGAGTGTTTAATTAACTCAGTTCTATAATGTTTCCTCTATTTACAAAATTGTTCTGCTTTAAATGCAGAAACAAAATAACCTTTTAAATGAAATCTTGATGTAGAAAGAAATGTTGAATGTCTCAGATGACAGTGCATTACAAAACCCATCTAGAGGGTCTTCACAGCTATCCTGGGAAAATGGAGGGCCACAGTTTTGAAATCCTGGATGGAACATTAACATGTTGGCCTTCAATAAAGACATGTTTCTAAAAAGATCAGGGGAAAATGTATTAAGGTGACAGGTAGAAAGGTAGACATAATGGAGGAATAGCAAAGAGAAAGTGAAGAGATTTACCCCTCAGGTAAATGATACAGGAAAATTTGTTTGGTGGCAAGGCTGCATAGCTATGCATAGACCAGCCTAAACACTTGCTTAACATTACAATGTTCCTTCTTAGTATTACAGCTGAGAGAGAATGAGTTTCTCTTTGACTTCTTAAATTTATCACATCTTAGAAGTAAAAAGCTGTTTGACAGCATATTGTAATTTTGATGCAGAGCAGTCTGACACATAAGACAGGCTATGATTCAAAATGTTCAGAGACACGAGCAGCTCATCTGTGGTCAAAGCTCTCCAGGATCATTTTCTATCAGTGTGGACTTCAGCCTTCCATCTCTCAGACAATGCGAGTGTGACTTGCCTTTTGTACGTGACAACAAATATCAAGTTGCATATTCCATGCCCCATGCTGTCAGTGTAGGCATATCATGCCCATCACCCTTAAGCAGTTTATTAGTTACCTCACCCATCAGAAGAAGAAAGAGATGCAGAGTGTGATGAAGGTAATTGGTGCTCATTTGGCAATAGTTACAAATTTGCATCTCTAAATATTCAGCTAACATGATGATGAATGCAGGGAAAGAGTTTATGAACATTCCATATTTTACTGCTTAAAAAATCCATGTAGTGTAATACTGCTTCTACGATAGACATAACCATTGTAGAAATGGATGAAAAATTCCTAAGCCTCCAATGTCAACGCACCATAGGAAAACAAAGCTGGCAGCAAATACAACTTCCATTAGGAAAGCTTCAGTGTCATTTATTTGCTTTAGTAAAATTAACAGAAGTTTTAATCAAGCAGACTTTAAAAGTAAACAGATCACAAATAGCAGCTTCTGTTCCTTGTTAAGCTGAATGTATTTTCATTGCTCCATTCAGATGACAAGCAGCTTTGATTTTCCCCTGATAAGCAAATGGCCATCTCTTGGAAAGAACACAGTTTTAAAGATGAATAGCTCACACACATATCTGATCTACTTTGAATTGATTATGTGAGGTTTCTTCAAAGCAAATTTAAAGCTGAGAAAATATTAAGGTGACCTAATTGTATAAGCCAGAAGTAATATTGATCAGCAAAGTCAGAGAGTCAGTTAAATAAATCACTTTGAGCCTCTTCAGCCTGTTTTGAAAGAGTGAACTGAGTCACACTGATAGCAGCAGAGTATTTTCAACACTGTTGAAACAGAATTGATGGAACATCTCTGTGCTTTGAATGTGGGTGGAGTTATCTTCAATCTGTATTTAACTTTAATGCATTAAGATGATCTCTCATTCATACGCATCAAGAAAAAGAATGTAGCTGTCAGTCAGAAATCCCCAGAACAACTGGGAGAAAGCTGATCAAAACCAGATATTTCCCTTAAAACTAAACAAGGAACAATGGTAGCACACTCAGAATGGCTCTGAAAGGATGAGGATTCTAAGGCATACATCAAAGATCCAAATTTTTTCCTAATAAAGAGCTGTTCATGACATTTGAATTCTCAGTTCTATTAAGCAGTGACTTAATACAAATAAAACTAATCTGTGGAGAGTTACATAAACACCCTACTATAATTAGCCATCACCAGTTTCCATTATAAATGTTTGTAGGAATATCCATTCTTACCACACTGGCTGGAGGCCAACTACCAATGCCAGAAAAATGCATTCAAGACAAGGAAATCTTGAGATATTAGTCCTTGGTAGTGCCTATTCCCTCAGAACTCGATGTCTTACCAGGACTTTGGCTTCTAGCAATGAGGACGTAAAATTCACTAACATCCTTAATTTTACTTAGAAAAGGCTGCTTCCTGCATTTTTCCTAGCAGCATAGCACAGGGTTAGTACATCAAGACAGTTTGGGCTTTGAAAGCTCTTTATAATTTAAATTTTTATTACAGGCAAACACTAGAAATCATTTGGGAGGAGGGGAAAGAGAGCCCATTCTTTCTAGACTGTTTTGCTCACAAATTATTCTTCTCTTCAAACTTTCTCTGTTTTGTCAAGTTGTAGAAATACATTCTATACTCTCCCCAGTGTTCACTTTGCTGAGCAGAGGGAGTTCTGTGTCCTGTGGTCTCCTGACCAACCTGCTTCTGCAAGGATGTCCAGGCTCTAGCAGTTCTACCATATTTAAGTTCAGGAAATTATTTCCTGGGCAATTGATTTAAAACAGACTTAAGCAGCACAGACTTGTCCACTACTAACAGCCTCTCCTTTCTCTTGGCCACCACTGCTGTCAGTTCCCCCCATCCCTAGATTATTTCCTACCCTTAATTTTACTCCCCTCTTCTATTTCTCTTCAAGATAATGCAATTTTGTTTTCAGTCTTTCTTCTCTAGTATTTTCCTCCTTAAGCATGTACCAGTGCTGTCACGATTCCATTTCCCACGCCTCTGAATACCTTCTTTAATTTCATCAGTGGCTTTTTTTTCCCTCCTCTTTTCTATAGGTTTGAAGCATCCTCTCCACCTGCACTCTTCTCTGTCTCTTCACGTCCTATTTCCCTTCATGGCTAGTAGAACGTTTATCTGTTACAAAGCACCACAAACACTCAAGCTGCCATATAAATTATACAATGTGCCAATGAAAATAAAAGAAAGAAAATACTGCAGGCTGAATAGAGACTGCTCAGCTGCCAGAGCTTTCCTTGTTCTTTTAGAGCTGTCGCAAATGCTGACTCCCATTTATACCCACTTGATTGACCTGCTGGCACTGCCAAAATGGTCTAATGTGGTTTAGACATAAATCTGAGTCAGGCCATAGTTTTCTGCAGTGCAGTGCTCTCTCTGAACAGAGTCCTATTCAATGGGCTTGCCGCATGTGGGATCAGTGAGAGGGTTATCCAGAAAAAGAGCAGGGCTGCACCTCTGTGTTGCACTTGCAGTTGCATGGATAGGATGGCTGTGTCTGGTCTGGGCCAGGAGCTGTTCCTCTGCATGTTCTCAGAAGCTCTGCTCCTTGTCTGGGAGATGGCAAAACTGTACGGTAGCATATGTCAGTACCAACCGCAGCTCCCTAACAGATGGAATTGTTTTGTTTTCTAACTTACAACTCACTACCATAGAAATCGCCCCTTGTCCCTGCTTCTCTCCAACCCTTAATATTTCATCAAGCAAAAGATCTTCTGTATCCATCCTTACAGTGTCCAGTAGCAATGCCTTCTCACACTGTAGCAACACAACAGCTTGGGCAGCTTGAAAGCCTTCAGTGGATAGAGCCACTAACACCCCAAAACATGACTAACAGGACCCCAGCTAAAGACCACATGGCTCAGACCAATAAAACCATGCTTGTGATTTATATTCTCTTTGAAATGTAGCCAAAAAACTCTCAGAAGAAAACATGCCATACAAAAATACTACACATTTTGCTATGCAAAAATGGCATGCTCTACTTCCTATTTTAATGCTATTGGAAATCATCCCAGCTCAACAATTCATCTTACAGGGTACAGATAGTGGGAAGAAGTCTTTGCCCTGAGATTCCTTGTGAGGCCAGCTTTTCAGGCTGCAAAAAAGAATTACACATTTGATTGTGAAATAAGGGTCTCCACAGCTGAGATGTCCAGTGCTCTAGCTCTAGCAGCCCCAGGGAGGCCAGGAATGGAATGCTTTTCTGAGCCTTGCTTTGGTGCGCCCTTCTCATTTGGCATGCAATGCTACGTCTTAACCTTTCCTAATTAAAGCTCTTTTCCCAGATCTGTTTTCTTTCTATGCAGTCACTTAATATCTACCTGAATCTGAGTCCTGTTTACTTAGTTCTACAAGAAAATGTATCCGTTGCATCTTAAAGTGTGTTCCATCATAGCACAAAGGGGGAATTGCTGTGGTTTTACCATAGGGGCAAAATTGTTCTTTCACAAGGAATAGCTTTTTCTTTTTTTTTCTTCCCTTTCCTCTTTATTTTTTTTTCTTTCTTTATTTCTTTTCTTTTTCTGCTGCATAAAGATGGATTTTTATTCCTTTCATTGACCATTAGAAGCATGCAGATTCATGTGATGTACATCATATATTTTTTACCTCTTGAGAAATCTCTTAAAGTCTCCGTGATTATTAAGAACTAGAGGCCGTATAGCCCACTATTCTGAAAACACATCTCTTTCACACCTACTCTTGTCTTGTCCTTTTCAGAACACTTTGTGAATCCTAAAAATAGCCAGAAATAAAGGTCACAAGAATAAAGGTTTAGGGAATCTATCTGTCAGTCCAGTAAAGCTTGCTGCCAGTATTTATTTGTAATTTAACCCTGCATTTTACTATTGTATTCACATCCTCACTTCTGATCCATAAAAAATTATTCTAAATAATACTTAAAGCAACTGCATGAACTCCAGGGTACATCCAGCCATTCTTGTGAAGCTGTAACTACTGAGATTGGCACGGCAGTAGTTACTTTTGCTCTGGGGCGGGCACAGCCCTTGCAGCTTTACCAGAACTAGCTGGATGTGGGCTGTTGCTTGAGCCCTGAGCTGCTAGTTACCACTGCTCAGCTGAAGCAGTGAGCATGAACATTTCTTCTTCCATTCAGTCTGAAGTCAAAGAGATTAGTGAACACACAACAGGAGGGGAGTGAATTAACCTGACTGCCTTGCCCCCAAATGGATTAGGCTCACTCACAAGATCAGCTGTAGAGACTATGAAGATGGTCTCTCCCCTTCTGCTCTCTGCCTTTTAGCACTCGTCTTAGCTTGTATCTCCATGTGATTTGCATAGACCCCATCTGTTGTCTAGACAGCACCCAGGAACTCAGAGCTGCCCAGCAGAGTGGTCTCTCTCCTAGCCCCTGCCTTCCAGAAAGTCTCAGGAATTGGAAAGGTTGAGTGTTAAATGAGTGTCAAAGCCATAAACGACTGAGGAGTTAGAAATCTGGGTTGGTTGTAAGCTGTGCTTAAGAAGGTGAATAAACTTGATAGGCAGTATTGTCACAAATTCACACTGAGCTTTTTATAACCTCATAAAATCTCTGCAAGATACGACTTTACTGTAAGACCATAAAAGTGCCTAGATTCCGCATTCATCAGACAGTAAGCTAACACTTCCA
The DNA here is from genome assembly GCF_027887145.1 of Ammospiza caudacuta. Classification (NCBI taxonomy): domain Eukaryota; kingdom Metazoa; phylum Chordata; class Aves; order Passeriformes; family Passerellidae; genus Ammospiza; species Ammospiza caudacuta. The sequence continues at coordinate 47,345,583 of NC_080632.1, read as the reverse complement.
TAGGGTTCAAGGTAGCTTCCCAGACTTTTGGTGCTTAAAATTAATAGCACCTCAACACTAAATTGCATGCAGACATAGCAGCGCTGTGGAAGGACCATCATTCTCACCCACATTTCTGTCAAGGGAGACAATAATATCTATGTGCCTGTCTAAACCACACAATGGAACACAGTGCAGAGATTTTCAAAATAGCTTTAGGCATAATAACTGTAAGGAGAGACCTGTAGTCACTTCAGCACCTTAGGTCAAGTACAGAAATACCTTGTGTCCAGAACTGCTTTTGATAACTGCATAGGTATTTCTTTCTCAGCTCCGAACTGCTTGCACAGTGTCCATTGCACTGGGTAGACTACAAGCAAATCTTGCAGTCATGAACTGTTGCTGAGTGTGGACATTTTAGTGAAGATAGATGTTCCCCCTCCTTTTGATGTGCCATAGCAGGCACACCATCACCAAATTCCATGAGATGTGGCAGTCACCACTGTCACAAGCCTGTCCCTCATGATAATCCTCTGGCGATGCCACACTTTGGCTTATTGCAGTTCTGCTGGGTGACATAGATTATATTTACACCAATGGATTCAGACTTAGATTTGTGCTGAAAGATCCAAACTCATGAGTTCTGAATTTCCATCTGGCATTGCTGAAATGGAGGGCTCTGATGGAGTGAAAAGCAGGATGTTTACTGCTCTTATCAAGATTTGCTTACCTGCTGCTCTTACCGAAGTTTGCTTATCTGATGGAACCAGAGAAAGTGTTGACCACAATTATTTGAGAGCTATACTGTCTAGCAAAGAGGTTAGATGCCCCTCTGAATTATCCCAGCAGGATTCTGAAATCTACCCCACACCCCACTGATACCAGCATCATTAAATTCATCCTAGTATTCAGTCTAGTGGGAATGCAGCAACTCACATGCTGATGTAGTCGGTGAAGTAGACATTAATAATGCAGGGATTTTAGCTGGAATAACCATATCTTAACTTCCACAACATGCTTAATTCCCTGGGATTTTTATGCTTAAATTTTTACTAAGGCTCAGCTCCCAAAGAATAAGTCATCTAAAAAAGATAAATCTCTGAATCTCCTTTTGTGCTTCAGGAAGTGTAGGGACCACTCTATCAATCTGTTACTGAGGAGCAGCTAGCAAGACTACAGCCCCACGGCTGCTCAGGTGGAAGAGCCTGGCAACATCAGGTGTAAAGGAAAGGATTTTTTCTCTCTCTCTTCAAGGAAAAATCTGTGCCTGATTGCTCATGAGTAAGTACCATCTGTCTTTACCCCCTCTCTGATGCCATAGCTTCGTGCTGTGTCAAATAGAGCACTGCTCAATTGCCTGTTCACAGCAAGAATATCAATATCATTTAAAGGTCTGCAATGGCCTTTTAAACTCAACACCAGACTGACAAACTATACCCTGGATTAATAATGTGCACAGACTTCAACATATGTCAACAGGTGGCAGATTTTATTGTTTCCAGACCTTCCTCATGATGGAGAGTAATTATTATGATTACATGTCAGAGATACAGCAGCATGGACACTATATCTGTGAGTCACCCACAGCAGTAGAGCTAGCAGAGGAACAGCCAGGATAACAGGATTATCAAGGCAAGACAAATACATGCCTTGGGAGTTCACACACGTGTTGTGTGCTCATTAGATGTCAAAATAGATAATTAAGGATTACATTGTATTAGGAAGATCAAGTTGGACTTAGGGCGCATTCATGTCAGCTGCACTGGTAAATTGATCACAGCACCTACAAAGTACTTTCCTCTCTCTCCTACAAAATGTATTTTTGCTGTAGTATAGTCAGCTGAAAAGCCGCAATGTCAAAGAGCAGCTTAGGCAAAAGAATTTATCTTGGTACGTTTCTCGATGTCATGGAATTATTCAAGTCTATTGGAGTGTATTAATACAGAAACAGGGCTATGCTGCACATTTCCTACCTTCCATTTCCTAAAAGCTGGTAAGATAAAACTTCCTTTTCTTTTTTTTCTCTGTCCTGGAAAAGTTATTTTTCCTGTTAATAATTGTATGCCCAAATGGAGAGGGAATCAATGTGACTGAGGGGTCAGGAATCCTTCAGGGCAACATCAGACTGGAATCACTAACCATACAAAGCAAATTCCTGAGAGAGGTAGAGGAATATGCATCAGAGTGCTTACTTTTTTTGACATATACACCAAATGGCAGCTATGACAGGGCAGTCAAGAATCTTCAGTGTCTGCTTCATTTTCTCTTTTCTTTCAATATGGCTGTGAATTGCACAGACTGCATGCAGAACTGAACTACAGTTTCCCTCAGGTTTTTCTCCAGTTCTGTTTTACAAGTCTCCTTTATGTTAACTGTGCTCTTTCATCATCTTTGCTGTATCTTCCTCTTGCAATTAGAAGCGAAGTGATACAACTAATTATATCACCATAATTATATTAATATTACACAACAAAATAATTGCTGTATTGTAGTCAAGCCAAATATGTGTAAATAGTTCGCATCTCCCTAATTTCAGTGTATTTTCCATCTGTTACATGTCCTACTGCTGTGTTCAGCTATAGTTCAGAGGGAATACAATGGAAGCAGCACTGGTCAGAGACCTTGCCTTTGTGGTGAATGAAAAAGGAGTTTGAATAATATCAAAAAAAACAGCCTAAGAAAGCCATTGTGCTTTCTCTTAATAGTTTTAAAAATACATGATAGTGTTTTTTGGTACATAAAATGTATGTTCTCAGCTAACACCCATAGAGCTTTCATGTCATGCATTTCTTATGTGCTGAGTATTCAACTGAGAAGCATGTGGTGTCTGTCCATACCAGCTGGGACTATATGATTGTTGGTGCTCTACCTCAAAGCAATCTCATTAACTTTTCATCTCATCAGAACTGCTCTGCACCTGCATATTTCCTCTAATATGAACAATTCCAGCAGTTCTGATTCTAATGAGAAATATAACAAGAAGAGACAAGCTTTTTTCCTCCTAAAGCAGGAGGAAAATACATCCTCTCAAGAGCCTTGGGGATGTACTAGGAGGTTGTTCCTCCCCTGTGGACCACCTTATCCTCAACACAGTATGAAATCTGTGAAATTAATTCAGTGCTTGTGCTATCTTTTACTCACAGATAAAGTGGGAGTGACTCCACCGAAGATTTGCAGTTATAACATTGAAATTAAGAGGAGAGTTATTCCTTGGTTTGCATAATGCCCTGTGCCCTCAGTGGGAGAAACTGCTGGCCTGTACTGTCATGCCAAACAGAATGCCAACATGTCTGGTGGCAGGAGGGGCTTTGCTGTCTGCCAGAGGCAGCAGCTGCATGGGGAAGTTCCTTTCACTGCACACCAGCACTACCACTGCCTTGTGCAGAGAGGGATGAGGAGGAGGACGACAACAACAATGACAAGGAGCAGAAGAGAGAAAGAGAAGAAGGGGAGTAGGAATGGGAGGGGGAGAGAGGGAGGGCCTATGCACACAACCTTTCTAAAATGTCACTGAGTAGGTTTTAACTGAATAGCACAAAAATAATCTAATTTCACTCCCACTCCAAGAGTACAGTATATATTATTCTCTCTCTTCATCTATTTCCCCTGAAAGCTTTCTGCACCCAATAGCATTAATGAATGCTGAACCAATGATGACGCAGATCAGATCAATATGGATGTATGTAGAATTAGGTCATTCTGATGGAGAGCAGGCCCAGATGCTCCCAATGCACTCTGTCAGATAAGAAGCAGCAAGCTGAGCCCTTGTCCCTCACTTTCACTTACAAGAATTATTTTGAAGAGACAAACTTTTCCTGAAACTGAGCTTAAAACATGAGCACCTGGTTCTTGGCCCCTATCTGTAGTTTTTAAGACCTGTAGTGTCTAGGTAGGCACTTCTCCTTACAAGCAAGGAAGAGGGGCCATTTTGGGGAGAGGAAATACCTGTTCATAAGACTATGTGAGGAAGCAGCAAACCTTCAAGACTGGGAGGTATTGAAAAACACCCAAAAGACAGAACAGTCTTTGGTCAAGCAGAGCTTCATGAGAGAAAATTCCTACTTATCAAACCGGAATTCTTCTTATGAAAAGGCAATCTGCCTAGCTGATCAGGGGATGTGATATTTTGTATTTCAGTGAAGTTTTGGTACTGTCTCTCCCAGTGTCCTGCTGGACAAGGTGTCCAGCACACAGCTGGATAAGCAAGCACATCGTGTGTTGGGAGAGCAGCTGGTTCGTGGGTCAGGCACAAGGGGTTGCAGTGAGTGGGGTGACATCAGAGTGGTGACCTGTCACTAGATGGGGTCCATGGGGCTCCACCTTAGGCTCTGTGCTCTTCAGCATCTTCAGAAATGATTGGGTGCAGGACTGGGAGGGATCCGAAGTTCACAGATGATACAAAACTGGGAGGAGCTGTTGGCTCTGGCTGGGAGGCCCTGCAGAGAGGGCTGGGCAGTCACCAACCACATGAAGTTCAGGAGTAAGGGGAAGGTGCCACGTTGTGCACTGATGTGGGGCAAGGCAACACTGAATGTACAGACAGATGGGAATGAGAGGCTGGACAGCAGTGCCATGGAAAGGAGCCCTGGGCAAGCTGATGGCAAGCTGAATATGAGCCAGCAGTGCCCTGGCAGCCAGGAGGGCCACCCGTGTCCTGTGGGGCATCAGGGACAGCATCAGCAGCCGGGCAGGGAGGGATTGTCCTGCTCTGCTCTGCTCTGCACCGGGGCAGCCTCACCTCCAGCGCTGGGGGCACTTTGGGTGCTGCAGTGTAAGAAGGACAGCACTGGAGAGTGTCCAGCGAGGGCATGGAAGGGTGAAGGGCACTGGGGGGAAGCAGGATGAGGAGTGGCTGAGGGCACTTGGCCTGTTCAGCCTGGAGGAGACTGAGGGGAGGCACCATTGCAGTCACAACTTCCTCCTGAGGGGAAGAGGAGGGGAAGGCACTGATCTCTGCTGTGTGGTGAGCAGTGACAGGACTGAGGGAATGGCCTCAAGCTGTGTCAGGGGAAGTTTAGGTTAAATATTAGAAAGGTTTCTCACCCAGATAGTGGCTGGGTGCTGGAATAGGCTCCTCAGTGAAGTGGTCACAGCACCAGCCTGAGAGAATTCAACAAGTGTTTGACAATGCTCACTGGCACATGATCCTTGGGAATGGTCCTGGGTAGGGTCAGGCCTTGGACTTGATAATCCTTGTGGGTCCCTTCTAATTCAGCATTCTGTCATTCTGTGATTCTGTGAATATTTGAAATCTCTACCCCATCTAAACTCTCAGCAATGCAGACCACATGGGAAGATGATACCAACAACAAGGGCTACTAGGTCGCCACTTATTCAGGTCATGAACTGTGTTCTTACAAAACTAAGCAAATTAAATCTTGCTTTTGCCAATGGAATATGAATTATCATACTATTTCGCTTCCCTTATGGTCTGCTATTTAAACAAACACAGGCAACATTTTCCTGAAATGAAGAATGAGAATGTGAACTGCACAGTGGTGTTGAATGAGTAGATGCTCCTAGCAGAGGCATGCATGATGGCATGATGGCTTTAAAAACAAACAGCAAAACATTCCTGCCTGTCTGGGGTGAGCAAGACAGCTCACCAAGTATTAAGTGGTCAGTACGAGACTGAAATTTGGTTCTAAAAATGCCTGTGCTAAGGAAGCATTAGGGGGCTGGGATTTTTCATTTTTAAATAGATCTTTTCCCTGTTTGTATGTTGGTCTCATTTTGCAGCAGCTATATTCTGCACCAACATGTGGTAGACCAAAGATTGTCTCAAATTCCCAGACACTGGGTTAGAAGAGGCCAAGAATGTCACAGAAGTGACAACATTAGTGTCAGAAGATGAGGATTTAGTTGCCATACTTCTCAGCACCTCTTGTTACTTGAACCTTCTAAGAACGCTGGCATTTGTAAAAGCAGCTCATTCTCACCTCTCTTTTCCATAGCAATCAACTCCCAGGGAGAGGCTAAGCTAAAAAGAGCCATGTCATTTTTTTTTCAAATGGTTCTGGCGTACACGTGCCTGCTGGCAACATTAATGCCATCATTTGCTTTTTATGAAGTGGTCAGGACTTCATCTGAGTGCCAGACTTTGAAGGAGGAAACTATGAAAATAAATGCTACAGTTATCAGACAGAGTTCAAATATGTGCCAGGTAGTCATTCAAGTGCTTTATGAAATGAATGCATTGTTTTAAAATCACTTCTAACATATGTGTCTGAACTTGTTCTGACAGCAGAGAAAATGACTATGTGCATTTTTAAGACCAAAATCTTGCCTGAAGTTAGCAAATGCAAAGTCATTGTAAAAAAATACAAGATCAGAAGATAACACCTACACTACAGTGCAAAGGGCATTTCAGGGACATTATGCATCCCATATACCCTCTCCAGACATTTGATCAGAATCACAGCCTGGAGTATGGGCAAACACAGCTCTCAAAGTAGTACCTAAGCTTATCTAGTGACTTAGTACATTGCAACTACAGTTTTAGGGAGTTCCGCAAAATTCCTATTGCCTACAAGAAAACAAAATGTAAGGACACACATGAATGTGGAGATCACACTGTTCTTCTGGATGTTCCTGGGATCACACCATAGCTGCAAGGAAGGCAGAGACCTCCAGACTGTTTGGGGTATTTTTTAAGCTATCATTAAAACAATATCTATTTCTCAATATCAGTCTTGCTCTTTAATCCACATATTCAACCTTAGCACAAAACTTCTACGCTTCAGCTTTTTTGCTATTTTTATGGAATCTGGAAACTCCAAACTCACCCATTTTTATCTTCCAGCGTCCCAGGGTGGAATGTTATTTCTAGGTCAGTTCGGGGGTTTTTGATAATGTGTTTTGTGCTCAGAAGCGAAGGTCTGAGATATGTACTGGCTAAGAGATTACTTCAAACCACTTTGGCAGAAAACCAAGTTCAGATCTGGAAAAGGAATTTAAGATCCTTTTCAAATATGTTTTTCCTGGATTGACATACTCTAGAATATCTGTAGAACCAAAACTCAGCTTTAGATCTCATGGGAAATGCCAGAGGAATGAGCCCAGTGCATCTTAGTCTTTTCCAAATAATGTGACTTTTACTTTTACAATTCAAATGTAACAGCAGAAAATACCACCTAATTTCACTCACATATCTGAATGGGAATTTACATTTTATTCAAAAGAAATGCTTTACCCCAATAAGTGATCAACAGTACCTTGGAAACCCAAACTTAACAGAAGTCACAATAAACTCCTCCACTCTACAGGTCTGCGATTTTTTTCCAAATCATTACATAAACCAAGTACTGATATATCTGCCTTTTCTTCTTATGCTCACCAGTGGTTTCTCCCAGATGCAACAGCCACTCCTGTCCACATCATTTATCCCATCCTTCAGGTGTCACTTCTGTGCTCACTAGCACACTGGGCTGCTGGGTTCCAGGAAGGGTCCAGTTACTGCAATTATTTCAGGCTACTGTCAGCATCAGATTTGCAGAGTCTGTCTTATACCACTATTTGGGATGCTCTGATCCTTACTGAAGACTGCAGATAGCAAAAGTGCAGCATACAGAAAGTACTCTGATTGTCACTGAAACAAGTCATGGCACAGCAATGGCTAGATATGAACTTCTGTTTCAAAGTAGGGTTGACAGTAAAAATTAAATTTGCTACCTTTTTCTGCTGCTACCTTAAGGCCTAGCCTAAACACCAGTGAAGGTAATGGAAAACTTCTCACTGATGTTAGCATTCCTACAAATTAAAAAACCACTTGCTATAACTACCTTTCTCTGTACTCATATTGACTGTGCATGGGCTGTCATAAAAGTGACCACCACACTGAGGCTCACTGCACCTCACGCTTCATGTTTGTATTTCACATGTGAATTGTGAACAAACTGTGAACAAACTAAAATTTCCCCAATTCATTCTCTCTTTAGCATTCTTCTTGGGGTCTGTACTTGTTGTGTTAGCCTACAGATATTTGTTGCTTGCATATTTGTGTGACAGTTGCCATTAAAATCTCAGGCTCCTTTGGTTTAACAAGTAGGTCATGATCATTGATGACATCTAACTTATTTAGAGAATAAGATCATCTTTTGTTTTTTAAATTAACCACTAATATAAACTATAAGTTCTGAATATCAAGAAAATATAAAAATAGCAAATGGGTGAACATTAAGGAGATGCAAAAGTGGCAATGCATTTATTTTGTATTATATGTGATTTCCTGTTCTAATGACATTTACTTTTTCCCACTTGAAGATCACAATTAATTTTGAACATAAGAAGAAGCAGATGTATTAGAAGTATCCCAGTGCTTACTGAAAGAAACAGAAAAAAAATGCAGTTCTGTATGGTTTAACAAGGTTGTTGTGTACATAGCTATCATGTAGCTTTTCTTTTCTTCTTCTGTGCTGACTTGTCCTTTAGCACAGTTTTACTGAATTTGCACTAAGTTTTGCATTTCAGCATGTTCCCACTTTGTATTAAACAAGAGAAGCATTATGGGAGAATATCAGATGTGGAGTTGGATAAAACTTTTTTGGCCAAAATGTTTTTCCTGAATAACAGTGATTCAAATTTTTTGTGTGTTTGTGTTTGTTTTATGCTTTGTTGTTGTTGGTTTTTTTTCTTTTGGTTTTTGTGTATGCTGTTTAAGGAAAAAAAGTCTCAAAACTGAAAAAATGTCAGCATTTCAGTTTTGAGATTTTATTTTTAGTTCTCAGCAGTTGAAAATCAACTTCTGTTTTATAAAAGAATGAATGAAGAAAAAAGTAATCCCTCCCAAAACCTTTAACTTGCTGTCAATAAAAAATTATTATTTTTCCTACTTTTCATTTGGCTGTACACTTCATTCCAGGTTCACACAAAATGAATTCTTGTAGATCTGCCAGTGAGCCCTGCAAATCAATAAATTCCCCAGATCTAGATACAAAAATTCAGTTAGGAGCATTTCTTTGCCAAAAACACCAGTTGTAGTTTTTGTGTGAGCATCAAACTCCTAGGTCATTTTCAGATAGATTAATGGTATTCTTCCAAACACTCTCTCAGTCTGTTTGTTCTTTACATGCATCAGGAATTTTCTTTCACATTGAAAATGTATATTAATTCAACTTGTGGTCATGATATTGTGCAAAAATTATGCTGATATGAGGTCAGAAAAGGAATATAGGACTGAATCTACAGCAAGGCAAATCTGAAGGTCTTGATTGCTAAAAAGTGTTGCCAGAATCATCTATTTTACTGTTTCATCTATTTTACTGTATGAGGATCCAGGTCCTCATACCATTAAGGGTGTCTGGAAGAATTTGAAAATAAAATTTTTTGGGATTCACATCATAATATTGGTTGAAACAAAAATCACAATTAGGTGTCTGAGATGTACTAACATCTTTGTTTCATAAAATTCTTTTTTTCCACCAAGGTGTCAGGAGGAAGTGTGAATGCTCTCCTTCTCTAAAAATAAGGATAAATCCTTGCACAGTGATAATGGCACATGGTAGGTCTATGTAAAGCCCTTTTGCTTTTCCAGGGCAGCATGAGGAGTTCATGAACAGTGAAGGGGGAAATACCACCTATCTATACTGGCCACAAAGTCAGCATCTGTGAGAGACAAGTCACTTTGTGAAGGTGAGAAATCATGACCATTGGTGAAAGTTAAGAGAAGTCTGGACAATTTCCAAAGCTGCCTTTTCATGAAAAGTGTTGTCGGTGCTTTGAGCATTACTCAATTTGTGGCAGCACAGAAGACGGCAAAGGCTGTTGCGATACTAATGGTGAAAGGAAAAAGAAGTTCAGGTCAAGGTTCTGGTATTCAGTGCAATGATGGCAAAAATCCAGTCCTACTACATTCACACCAAATTTATGTTGCCATCGCGTTTTTTGGTCCCATTTCTCCAAGATTCAAGTCTCTAGTGAAAAGAAAACAAACAAAAAACACCAAACCAAGACACCCCCCCCCCAAAAAAAAACCCCAAACCAAGCAAACTACCTCCCCCCAAAAAACAACCCATAAAAACCCACAAACAAACCTCCCCCTTAAAAAACCCAAAACAAACAAAAGTACCCCAAAAGACAACAGCAAAAAAAACAACAAAACCAAACCAAACAAAAAAAACCCAACAACAAACAAGCAAACAACAAAAACAAACAAAAGACCTCAAACAAAACAAAAAAATAAAAACAAAAAAATCCCCCATACCAAACCACAAAACAACATACAGGAGGTAATTCAAAAACAGGCACAGGCAAATGTGTGGTAAAAAAGATTATGTGAATCAGAACAATTTGGGTTGGAAAGGACCTTAAAGACTATCTACTTCCAATTCACTAGCCATGGGCAGAGACACCTTCCACTAAACCTGGTTGCTCAGAGCTCCATCCAACCTAGCCTTGAACACTTCAAAACATGGGGCATCCAAACTTCTCTGGGCAACCTGTTCCAGTGTCTCACACTCCACATCTCAGTGAAGAACAACTTCTTAATATGTAACCTAAACCCACCCGCTTTCAGTTTGAAGCTATTCTCCTTTGTCATATCACTACATGCCCCTGTAAAAAGATCCTCTCCGGCTTTCTTGTAGACCCCCCCTCAGGTACTGCAAGACATGCAAGATGAGTTGAGAAAAGGTGGATGCAGATATGTCAAATAAATGACAGCGAAGTGCCTCAGGTCACTAGAGGCTGGAGCAGCGCATGCTTTGCAGTGGAAAGGGCGAAGCATGTGCTGGCCTGGTCCAGTACAGTTCTGTAGCTGGGTGAGTTGGAGCTCTGATCTCAGAGCTCTCCTTGCTCTTGCACCATTTAAACAGCAGGATTGCCAGAAGTTTCTGCACAGTGGTCAGGGAAGGCATCTTCACTGCCTGCACAGTCCTAAACAGCCTAACACAATCTCTCATGTACCAGCCACACAGACCCTGCACCACAATATGTAACCGGGGAAATTTTTCTATTAAACAACCTTGAGCAACTGAACGATGGCTCCTCTTTTCCCTCTCTTCATTCCTTTTTCTGTTTGGTTTTCTTTTTTGTGAATTAATGCTAGATTTATTGCCTTGGGTGAGTTTTTCAAAGCATGCACAGTTGGCCTAATCCTGTTGCTGTTGAAGCCACTGGGACTTTTGCCAATGCTTTTAACAAGAACAGAGTTAGGCCAGTGCTGTCAGCTTTGAAGCCCCCGCTTTGTGTGTACTCATGTGAAGGTGGGGAACAGGGTGCAGATAAAATGAGAGCCAGTCTAAACCTGGATCCAGCTAAGAAAAAATAATGCAAGCAAAACCTTTCCTGTGTTTCAAAGAAATTTCTTCATTCATTTCTTGCATCAGTCGCAAAAAGCATCAAACAGATTTTGTAACCAGCACCTGAACTGTGGAAATGTTCCCCTCTGTGGGGTTATAGCTTGTTTTAAGCTGATTTAATTTACCTTTTGAAGATAGCTGTATTTCAGTGGAAAAGTGTGCAGAACACACCTTTTGTCTTCAAGTGCACCTATGAATAGTCTGCTAGAAATTCATACTTAGTCAGGAATTTTAAAACCAGAAGGGATTGTCACATAGTTACACTGTCAGCATAAAACAGTTTATAAAGGTACAGCCAACAATTTCAATATTCACCCACAGCTTCTCTGTGAGTTATAGTAACTTATAGAATATTTAAGTGTGTGTGCTTTCAGAGCTATAAATAGGGAAATATATACATAATCTACTGGACTGGGTGCACCACAAAGAGAGAAAGCATTATCAAGACTGAAACAGGAAAATTATTGTGAAAGACAAATTAAAATGAAAGAAGAATTTTTTTGTTGTTGTTGTTGTTTTATTTCTGAACTGCAGTAATATATTATTGTTGCCTTTAAATATATAGATTTTTTCATTTTTTTAAAGTATTGATTTGATCTGTTATGATAGCTAGATTGGACAAAGATTATACTAATAAACACAAAATGTTTTCATAAGCTAAACTTCTTCATCTGCATCCAAGAGTAATACTAAGAAGAGCATTTCTCCAGATAGTTTATTACATTGCCTTGATTTAGGCTGTGCCAAGAGAGATGATAAACAGGCTTCAACTTGATTGAAACACTCTTGCTGGTGTTAACATTTCAGGCAAGAAAGAAATGACAGTTTTTACAAATTGAAAAAAAAACCCAAAATTCAAAAAATTTGTGGTTTCCATAAACTACCAAATACAAGTGATTATACAATATTATTTTTAAAAGCCCTCAAGAATCTTTGGTAAAAAAAAAAGCAAAAAAGTAAAAGGCTGGATAAGAAACCTCCGAATTCTGGTCCTATGCTCTGTGTCCTTCTCAATGTCCAAGTCTCATGATAGTTTGGTTATCTTCCTAAAGCCTTTGATGCTAAACTTAAATGACTGCTTCAGAAATACAATTTTTTTTCAACAAAATAAAAAAAGGTTGTCTTCCTGGCAGTGGAATATATATATTTAAAATAAACTCTCCAGGTTTACCATTGAACAAGCCGTTAAAGTCTGTTTCTTTTCTTCTTCTTTTTTTTTTTTTTCTTTTAATCTTTCCCAAATCCCAGCAAGGGTGTAAATAGGGCTGGAGAACAATCTGCACATATTTAGGCAAATCAAAGTTCATGCTTGGTTTCTTGTAATCGTGGGCAAGTTTTCATGTTGTAGGAGCTATTAAACAGAGGTAAATAATCTCTACCTCAGAAAATCCCCGAGGACAAAGTATCAGGGCTCAAGAGCTATCATTCCCTGATTGCTTTGCATGTGCTTATATTCCTGCTCCCATATTCTTAGCCAAAGAAATTTGTGTGCAAATATTTTCAGTGGACACTATGCTTTGTGGACCTTCACCTGACTCAGATGGTATGTCGCTGCAACTAAACACAAGAGGCCCAGTGAACAAAGTTTCTGGAAAGAGGGTTTGGGACTGTGTGACATAATGAAGACTGTGCTATACCAGAGTGGATTTTTAGAGACTGAAACTCAAGGTAATGGCTATATGCCCCTGAGTGTAGCAAGGAGGCATGTAAGGATATAAGGGCATGCAGCCCCTCCAGGGTTGATTTGGAGGATGGTGTACTGCAGAGGGAGCCAACTCTGATGCAACACCTACGCTGTGGTTTGGTGGGAATGTTCCCTTAAGATACCTGTCCCTAGAACCAAGACTAGCTTCATCTTGGACAAGGTCAGTCAAGTAGAGCAGAGAGGTGAATCAGTAGTCAATCTGTCTCAGCTATCTGGAATCCAAGGCTCTTGTTTGCTGCCTGGCCCCTGTTTATGTAATAATGTAAATGTAGCCAATGTGACTATTGTGAGTTTTGGGAAGAGCATTTAATTAGCAATTACATCATGCTCTAGCATTGTACAGAATTACTTAGTGTTGTTGTACAAAATTTTAAAAAAAAATATCCTAAAAATCTTTCTTAGAATCACTTTCATGGTGTTTGAATGTATTACTGTCAAGACCATTCTCAGTCCTAGCTTGCAGATATCTTCTCTAAAATAATTCAAGAGCCTTGAAGGGTGCCTCTTTGGAACGTGTTTCCTGGTCTATTTTAAACCACATTTTCACTTCTGCTTTAAATTTAGTATTTGACTGTGTTTCTTTAAAGGTTTTTTCATGTGCTCTTCCTGTAAGAGCTTTGAATGTGTCTCTGAAAACCACTAAACAACAAAGTTGTTGTTGCCATTGCTGCTTGATCTGTCTGGGAGGCCAGTCCCACACAAACCTCCTTCTCTCTCCAGAATGCTGCATATTGTAAATACAACAACAACTTTCAGTTTAGTCAGAGGAGAAAAATGCAGTAGCTTTCTCTTCTTTCAGATCATGAATTAATTTTTTGTTTTGGGTATACCAGTTTCAATAGCTGCACAGTCATTTACGTTAACCAAAAGGCTTCAGCTATAACAAAAAACATGCGGGATGTGGTGAGATGGCTTTTAAAATCTGCCATTCTGGAATTGAACACAGCATTATATGTACTGTGTTCCCAGCTTTTCATTCCTTTTTCCACTTTTAAAGCTCTGCATGTGCTGTAATCCCAGATATTTAGTTGAGAAATTATATTAAAAGGATATTTCAATCATGTAGCAGGAAGATGTATGTTTTCTGTCTGAGTCAGTGAACTCTGACACTTCACACTGTAAGAAGTCTAGCTCTATTCACGTGACTGAAAAGAAACTCAGGGAAAGACAAACTAAAGGAAGAGGAAAGAACAGTATTATTCGTATTATATCTGCTCTCCAAATGTAAATCAAAAAGTATCCTTCCATTCCATAGGAGTTTTTGAGAGATTGCAACATTTTTTCCCATGCTGAAATGGGAATTGAAGCATAGGGAAATATCAAAAATTAACAGCTAAAAATTAATCCAAATCTGGAAAAAGAAGAGGGCAGGCAATTCCAATTGTATCTGCCAGTCTGATTTTACTGCTTGTTTCTGCTTAACTAATTGTTGCCAGCTGTCTTAATGTATGCTTAGAAGGTAGCAATGTTTTAGCACAAAAGATATCTAACAGTGATATTGGTGATGTTATTTCAGCTTTTTCAGCTCCAACTCAACTAGGCAATTAAACATGTTTTCAGTATGTTATTTCTTCATGCCAGAAAGGGCTGCAAATCAGAACTTTCCCCGTGTACTTCTCCGATAATGTAAGTGAAAGCATTTTACACCAATAAAAACTGTAGCTCTGAGGAGGGCAGAAGATCTCTTTGGACTTTGTGTTTGTGGAGGCAGTGGAGTGGATGGATGGGAGGAATGGAGAGGGGAAGGTAAACAAACTACAGTTTATCTAGTTCTGTAATGCGCTACTGTCTAAGGCTGTACATTGGCATGACCTCATGTCTTCCCATTCTCCAGTCAGATAGAGAATTTTCTTTAAAACTGTGGTCAGGAACAGTCCCCATCCAAAACATTTCACAGAAATATAATTAGATATAATTCAGAGACAGAATTTTTTAATAATTTAGATTTTCAGAGAACCTCCTTCCAGCAAATACAATCAGATCCTGAAGGCATGGGCTGTCTCTGAGAGAATCCAGCATGTGCCAGGGGAGTGGCCCTGCAGGGAAGATGGATAGCCCTTGCCACAGAACTTCCTTGCTACTAGGAATTTCAGGGCCTAGAGTGTCTTAACTTATAGCCAAAATTTAGAAATTCAGGACGTCTAGTGTCAGCAGCTGTATGCCAGCTCAAATGTTTAGACTGCAGATATGTCCAGCACTTCTTAAGTCTGTCATGTAGCCTACCCCACTTATCAATGGAAGATCTCTCCAATCTTTCAAATTAAAATGCATTAAAGTTACTTTTAAAACAAGAAAGAATAAAAGAGTCAGATCACCTGTACTAAACCACACTTCCTGCATCCATAAAAAAGTGTTTTAGTGAAAAAACTTCCATCATTACTTCTTCTTGACCCATGGGCAGTCTGCCCATGTGTAGTACAGCTTCCGTGCATGTTGTCATTCTTTCACCCTTTTTTGTGGATAGATTTCTAAACCTGAGAGGTCTGTCATCTACTATACTTGTGATTCTAGATATTTTTTGAAGTCTGAGTATTGAATATCCAATCATCACTGATCAAATCCTGATAACATGGAGATCTGATTCTTTCATGTATATTGTCTTGAAATCAGAATAAAGCAGAAAAAATGTATTTGCTGTTACAGAGGATACACAAAGAAGTGTACTTAGAGAGAAACAGAATCAAAATCTTGAAGAGCCAATAGAATAGAGATGTAAATCACTGCCTCTCAGTACAGCCAGGCAATGCACAAGTATGGCTTCTAACAAAGCCCTAAGGAAAGTGTTTTCCTTTCACACAAAAAATGCTTATGCCCAGTCAAGCTGAAGAATGAAATCTTGGGGAGGGGAATTAAAAAAGGAATTGAAAGTTTCAAGTAAAAAGAAATTTCAAGCCAGAGTGGGAATTTTTTTGTTTGATAATTTAGAATTTCCCACGAGAAACAGATTTCACTGAAAAAAATTCCAAATCCACTTCCATTTCCTTGTTTGGTCTTCATAGCAAGCCATGCCGGAATTGACCTCCTAAGTGCTGAACCCCAGACTTCTCTAACTGCATGCACAGTAGTCTGCACCAGTATAAGGTGATTTGCTCCTTTGTTCTGTTTGAAAAGACTCCGTAATTTAAAGCTGTGAACCATGGCTATGCTTGGGTTTCTGCCAGCATAAACTGTTGTTATATACAACTCTTCTTCCTCCTTGCTTTAGAAAATGAACATATTCCTTCATAGTTTGTGTTTTTACAATGTAAAGCGAACTAGACTACTCTAGTGTCTTTACAACATAGAATCACTTCTTTCTTCTCTGTTCCTCTCTCATTATAATCCAAACTAACCTTTCCTAAATACAACATCCAAGTTCGAATTTATTTGTACAAGAGATGTTTAATCATAGAATCATAAAAAGGTGTGGGCTGGAAGGGACAAAGACTACCTAGTTCCAGCCCTCCTGCCTGGGCAGGAATACCTCCTTTTATACCTGGCTGCTTAAAGCCCCATCCAGCCTGGCCTTTAACACTTCCAGGGATGGGGCATTTACAATTTCTCTTAACAACCTCTTCCAGTGCTTTGCCAATCTCACAATGAAGAATTTCTTCTCACCATTCTCACAATGAGAATTTCTTCCTAGCATTCAATCTAAACCTGCCTCCTTTCAGTTTAAAGCCATTAACCCTTATCCTCTCACTACACTCCCTTTTGAAAGGTCCCTCTTCAGCTTTCTTGTAAGCCTCCTTTAGAAAGGGGGCTGAGAGGTGTCTCCAAAATTTCTTTTTTCCAGTCTGAACAAGCCCAAATCCCTCAGTCTGTCTTCATAGGAGAAGTGTCCATCCTTCTGATTATATTCATGCTCTCCTCTGGACCTGCTTCAATGAGTCCATTCCCTGGGTATGTTGAGAGTCTGTTGCATTAAGGTTAAGCAATTTGGCCAGGACATAAACCCCCTTGCATTCCACCTGGTCCTCGGAGATCAAAGAGGCTGGGTGTGACTAGGCTTAATCTCTGATTTTAATCCATTTGGTACTAGAAGTCTCGTCATGTTCAATAAGAATTTGTGGTATCATAGATTCATGAATGGTGAAATTGACCAGTAAGAAACTTTGGATCCAGTCGCTTCAGTAATAACTTTGCAATCACAGATTCACAAATACTGTGGTTTATTGAAGCAACAGACATACAGATTCAGCATTGTTGCTGCTGAATGCAATAGCTGCAATAGAGCTCTAATAACAATAATACTGTGCTCACCGGGGTAATAGTAAGAACCATCCTACTAAGAAGCTCAGGAAGAAGGTGTTTCTCCTTGGGAGGAGGGAGAGGAGGGTTGTCAGTCAGCTGTTGGTAAGATGATTTTGAGTTTTTCTCCCAACTTAGGTGAAATTCCTACCCATATGTACAACCCAGTCTTATCCCCTCCTTCCCTGTTACATGCAACATGACCTAAGCAGACAGTTTGAGTAATATGGTCATACGCATGGAAGCATGTACTTCATTATACTTACTAGTATTTGCAGGACATGTATTTTAATGCACAAATTCAGGGCAAGAGAAAGTGGCCTCAAGCTACACCATGGAAAAGTTCAGGTCAGACATCAGGAAGAATTTCCTCACTAAACAGGTTGTCAAGCACTGGAACAAACTGGAAGTACTCAAGAAACAGCTGGACTTAGTGAGAGCTATGGTTTAGTTGGCAAGGTGATGATCAGTCAAAAGCCTGGATGATTTTGGAGGTCTTTTCCAGCCTGAGTCATTCTATGACTTCATGATTCTAAAAGTTACATTTTGGGTGATGGTTCTCTTTGAAGTTCCAATCACATGACTGTTGCTTTCTGTGCAGTTCATCAGAGCCATTCCCCATCCAAACTGCACAGGACCTTGTCCTTCAGCCAACTCATGCGTTCTTGATGCGCATTATGCAGTCTCCATCCCCAAGGATAACGAAGCAGGTACACAGTGCAGGCCATAGGCAGCAAGCCTTGGGCCCTGCTGGATCTTTCACCATCATCCCACGGGGTGCAGTGCTCCAGGTGGGGTCTCACAAGTGACAAGTGGAGGGGTCTGACTGTAACAGCATTCCATTTCTGATGGGGGTACTTCTAATACACACCAGCAGTGTGTTTGCCTTTGTTTCTGACTGCATCACATTGCACGCCTATAACACCTTTTTACTCAACTTCAACTAAGCTGTTATTTCTCACAAGTCATTTTCAATGGATCTTTTTATTAGGGTCACTACAGGGTAAAATTCTTCATAATCCAATTACAAAAAAATTATTTTTCTTCTAAAAATGTGGAGTAGTTTTATCACAGTGTTTCTGATGGCATGAAGTGCTAAGAAATTTTAGCGTGGAGGGATTTCTGTGCTCTGAAAAGTACCCTGTGGCTTTTCCACATACAGAAAATCTTGAACAGTTGTGCCAAAAAAAAGTCTATTGCAGATTGCATAATTTTTATAACTAGCTTCATATAATTCCTTTGGATCTTTTTACATCTGAGTCAGCACCAAAAATATGAAGGACATTCTGAAAAAATACCTAATTTAAACTAACAAGGAATTAAAGGAATTTCAGGAGGATCTCTTGAAGCTTAACTTCCTAAATGTGAAAATCTTACAGTAAATTCACAAAATCTTTGCTTGCCCTTACCATTGACTCTTCATCCTCATTCTGTTCTTTCTGGTGATTGACATGAGACTTGCTAAAAACTTCATGGGATTGCCTTGCCTAATGCAGAGAAAATTTGGGTGTATTACTTCTTCCACATCAAGCAACACAGCCTCTGCAACTACATTTTTAAAACCACACCACTGAGAGGTCACTTTGCCAAAGGAGAATGACTGAAGTATTTGTCTAGGTTTCAGAATTGCCCATAGTTAAACAATCTTTAATCAAAAAATACCATTCCAAGGAAAATGATACTACCTAACATTAGGCATATAAGAATACAGAAAACATAGATGTATTTTGTGAACAGAAAATGAAATTTATGTATTGAGACTTTTTAAACTTTTTGCATTTCTCTTCAAACTGAAAACTGTTCTTACTTTAAGTATGTATTTTATCTTCTGTTGCAGAAGTGGTGTATATCCTTATACATTTACTTACCAAAATCCATCTGTACTTATCACCTTCTGTCTCTCCATCAGACATATAACAAAAGTAATGAATTTTATGCAGTAAAATGCAAATAGTTCCAGAAACATGCTTATGTGTAAGTAATCTGGGCAGTTAAATTTTACTACTGGAAGACTGATGATGATTTTTTCACTTCTAAAACTAGAGAGCTAGAATGGATTTAGAATTTCTTCTCATGGAGCAGCATCAGGTGTTTGCACTGGTGAGGCCATACCTTAAGTACTGTGTCCAGCTCTGGGTCCTCACTACAAGGACATTGAGGTGGTGGAGATGTTGAAGAGTCTGGAATACAAATACTATGAGAAGGGCTTTAGGGAACCTAGAGAGAAGGAGGCTCGGTAGTGACCTTATCACTGTCTACCACTGCCTGAAATTGCAGCTGGGAGGGTCAGTCTCTTCTCCTAGGCAACCAGTGACAGGGCAAGAGGACGTCACCTCAAGCTGCACCAGGGGAGGCTGGACAGCAGTAGGAATTTTTTCATGGGAAGGGTGGTTAAGCATTGGAATGGACTGCCATCCAAACAGTGGAGTCACCATCCAAATGGTGGAGTCACCACCCCTGGAGGTGATCAAGAAAGAACAGACTGGATGTGGCACTTAATGCCGTGATCTAGTTAAGAGGGTGGTATTTTTAAAGGTGGGACTTGATAATCCCGGAGGTCTTTTACAGCCTAAATGATTCTGTGGTTCTGTGATTTTGGTGCCAACCTTGAGTGATCAAAGAAGAAGAGAAAGGAGAAAGGGGGGGAAAAAATTCTAATCACAAAAAGCTGAAGGTGTTGGTAAAAACAATGAGAACTAAATAAAAATGCATGTTGAGGGCTGCTTATTTACCTAAAGATGTTTGGATTTGCAGTGTTCCTCTTTCATGTTCTATGCAATAGGGCAGTTTGTGGAATGATATTATTTATGTACATTTTTTTTAGTGAAAGATGGGATTATGATGTAGTCATTAGATCCTTAAGAGATATGTTAGACTGTGAGAAGTGTCAAAATGGTGTGTCATTATCATTGATGTGAGAACTTCTGACTTAGGGAGTAGATTTTGGAACATATATTGAGGAACTTCTGACATTTAGAGTAGATTTTGAAAGTACAGCAGCAATTGCCTCTGAAACTTGTAGTGACAGATTTAGAAAGACATGTACATAAAAATACCCACTAAGTAGAACACTGAGACTGCTATGGAATGTGATGTGGAACTAGAAATGATGTACCTAGTGGCTCAATATGATGCTATGCTTTTCCTCCTAATAGCAGTAAGGTTTTCATGCATGTGGGCAACTGAATAGGCTTTAGCAAAATTACCGCAGCTGCTGATATGGAATAATTATTTATGGAGGTTAAAAAGCATGGCATTGAAAAAACAGAGTTTATAAAACAAGCAGAATAGTCCAACAAAATCCAAAGATTCATACTATGATAGAGTTGTAGTTTAGCTTTTGTCCTCTACATCTCCATGGTTTGGTAATTCCAAGATGTATTTCAAGTCATTCAGACAAATAAATGAGAATAACTGTCTTCCTGGGTAATTATTATTAATTCTGAAATATAATTCATAAAATCATGGAAAATGGCAATGTTAAGCAAATTATATTCACACTCTACTTCATAGAACTGGGCCACCTTAGATTTAAAAATCAGTTTTGTAGCAAGAACTAACAAGAAATATCAGCACAGTCTTCTTCTCAGAGACAAGCTACTGATTAACACTGAGTCCATGATATTTAAATTATACTGGGTACTGGCACTTTGCCAGTACAAAACTGTGTCAGTTGCAACACATATGTTTCATGTGTTGTATATAGCCATTGGATAGGTGGTTATATTAGTCTCACCTGAAAAATACTTAGAAGTAAAGAAAATTCATTGCATGTGTTTCCCTGAATTCTGCCTGAGGGACAGAACAAGGAGTGCTGCACTGGCAAGCCTTTTTCAGCCCTCACCCTCAAACTCATTGACACTAATCAAGGAAGGGCAGCAAGGAGACAGTTGATGAAAGATCTTCCCAGGCTCCTTCAAACTGATTTGGTTTAGAAACCACTTCAAAGGATGTGGTCAGGAGCACAGCTCTTCATTTTACATCTGTGGAGCTGCATCTGTGAGGTCTCTCCTCCTCATCTTCTCCACTCTGTCCTGGGCTGTCTGATGAATATTGAACTTGGCTGCATGGTTTTCTCTTTTACAGAAAAGGTACAATTACTTTTTTTTTTCCTAAGTACCATCACAAGAATATTCTACCTGGCATTAAATAAAACACTCAAAACAGAGCCAGCCACTTACAACAAATAATTTAGAACCTGTAATACTAGAACTTCAAAGGGAATTCCCATCCATTACAACTAATGAATGAGAACCACACTCCTTTGATAACTCAGTAGGCTATATGTGGTTTTACTCCATAACCTTCCAATTGTATGTAGACTTCTTCATTTGGAATAAAAACCCAAGTATGAATCTTCAGGACATGTGAGACAGACTAAACCTCCTGTTGCAACTTCACTCTGCAGGGTCTGTTTTGCACACACTCTCTGGATTTTCATAGTCTCTGAAAGACCTGAATGCTTAAGGGTTGCAACTATTTCAAATTCAGCTGGAGTCTGATATAGCTCTTCAGTTGAATGCTAAGCATTTTTGTCGTCTGTGGGAAGGGTTGGTCTCAGAAAATCAACAGAGATGGAAAAGAATAAACTGAGATTCATTTATAGAGTTCTATTTTGGTAAAAGCCAGCCAGGATTCTATATTTCACCTTGTTTAGACTAGTTAATTTAAAGGATATGGTGTTCAAAAAGTAAGGCCTTGGATAACAGGATCATGCTCCACCTTCAGCGGCTGACAGTTTTGTCTGAGCAAGAACAGCATGGCATGGTGCACAGTAACAGCAGATATGTCTGAGAGTGCTGGTCACATTTCTGCATGCATAGACACTAACCAGAACTGTACACACTGAGTGTTTAATTGTCGCTTTGCTGCATGGTAACAGCTGATACTACTCAGACCTTCCCCTCCTCTTTTTGGGAATTTCCCTCGAGTGCGTGGAGTCTAATGCAATGGCCAAATACAGCTCAACTGTGTCTAACTCTGGTGTGGTTTAGTGACAATGATATTCAGGATATAAATATCCTAATTCTGGCTTAACCTTGGGCCACCAGACTGCATGACAAGTATGCAGAAGACCAAATACGTGCTTGGAGGACTGTAACTTACAGCTGCCACAGTTGACAGGCATTCCCATTCAGAAAGCCCCTAGGGATTCACAAATAACTATCACACTACCTTCTGAAATACTGCTGGCAAGGACTTATTCAATTTTATGACCCCTGGTCTTTCTCAGGACAGTTGCACATCTGTCTTGGGTTTGGTTTTTTTTTCCCACCATTGCTTGCCCTTTTTACTGCATGGCACTTTAAACCGTCAGTATTGAAGTCCTTTAAAAGCCACCCATAATTTGCAGCAAAACACAGGACCTTTTCACAGGATTAATGCCTTGAAAACTGTTAATGAGTCTCATTAATAGCTGGAAAGTAATCCTGATATCATTGCCTGATTCCAGAAGAAAAGAGAAATCATACTTTGCTTCTTCGTGAGGAAGCTAGGTGAGGGAAACTGGTGAGGGAATTATTTGACTCCACAAATAGCTACTGTTCCATCTGACAAGGAATATCAGAAGTATATAGATATTTATGAAGAAGCCTACAGAGTGTCATAACAGGACTTAGAAAATTGATCAATTATTTTTCATCATTCATTTTAGGCACACTAATAGCTATCTCACACTCACTACAACTGCAGCTGAAAATTTGTAGCAAGAAGGAATATTCTGCAAATGCTGGAGAGCAAGAACTGTTTTAGCTCTAGAAAAAGCAGCAGATGGAATGCACTGCATGAATATGGCCAATATATCCAAACCAAACTTTACAAATCAAACTAAATATAAATAGTGCTTAAGGAATGGCATGCACAGGGACTCTTCACAAGTACTTCTCTAATTCTGGAAATCCCATAAGGACTTCCACAAAAAGTACACACTGAATGATTATTAGGAAAAACTCATCTGTCAATGGATTTATTTGCAAAGATCGGGTTTCATTGTCTGTCTTACAAATCTACACATTACTTCATCCTGATAATATCACTATAAGGTTGTATGGTGTTGGCCAAGGTTAAATAGCACTCACTTTATTTCAATCTACAAACTGAAGTCAATCAACATGCCTTGATATCACTCCTCCAAATTCTCGACAGAACTGAATAATAAAGAAGAGGTAAATCAAACCTAACTACTTTAGCTCCAGCCAGTCTGTCTCCACTCAGAGCATCCATTCAGCTGGGAAGTACATCAAAATTTATAGCACAGACATTTACCGTGAAAGGCTTTAACACTATGAGGAATCCTATACTCGTGCCTTGAAAGCCAATGATATGACATAGAGCCTATATTTGCACTGTCCTAAGCAGTGCTCAGTAGCTGACTACAGCAGCAAGCAAAAGTATTTTTTAGGCTGTGAATGTTATTTTGTCTGTGTACACTGATACTGGATTTGTTTTCCTCAAAGCTGAAAACAACAAAACATCAAAAATGGTAACAGCTCCAGCCTTTTTATTCTCTCTCCAACTGAGAGTAAGGAATCCCAGAATACCGATGTCATTCTCCATCAAAAAGTTGGGCAACACATTCCTATTTTCAATATCATGAATGACACAGAGCAGAAAAAATCTTGCAGTATATAGAGAAAATCTACTTTCATAGACAATGGGAGTTCATGAAAATAACTGAGATTGCAAACATTTATATTGCTGACAACCTCATGATTTAATTCTCAGCATTATCAGTGATAATATGAAAGAGATGAGTATCTGAATTACTCTCTTAACATGAAACAATAATCATCTTGCTTGGACAAACTCTCACAGCTTCTTAGAAGGACACTTTAGTGTATCAGAGGGAGCCGAAAGAAACCTCTGTTTCCTCTTTCAACCATAAGTCTAATTACATTGCATTTTCCTTGTGAGAAATAGATGTGGCTAAAGCCATGCGTAAGACATATTCCACTGTGTTTTTCTTTATGTTTGGACAAGTGGAAATAAGGTGAATTAGTTCCACACTATTTTTTTCAGATTGGGGTCCAGATGTAGAAGGCAATTGCCCAGCTGTTGGAGTGCATACTCTTTGCAACATTTGTTTTGTTAACAATTTGTATGACAAAGCCTGAATGTTAGTAAGAGGGGTACCTATCCAAGATTTTCGATCCTCAATGGACATGCAAACAGGTAAACAACTTTATGTTAATGCAGAAGAAATCTTCATGCATTCCTGAGTAATCAGCTGTCCTCATTGTTAAGCCACAACAACAGTACATAGCATGTTTTATATGTATTGTATGGCTTCACCACAAAGAAATACAATCGTTTTCTGCAATCCTAGTCAAAATATTATTATTATAAGCATATTATTACAGATTATATGACATCTTTCAGTGAGGGAGTTCTAGTTGTATTTATGTTGACCCAGCATTTCAGTTGCTTTTCTTCACTATTTAAAGGTTTTCTAGGTAGAAACTCTTCTTAGTTTGTCTGGGCATTTTTTTATAACTAATTGGGTGATAATATTTATCTCTTTATTCTTCCTACCCAGAAAAGTCCAGCATTTCAAAATCTCCTTGCCTGTTTCTCTCTAAGTTTACTTCAGCAAATCTTGGAAAAAAAGTTATGCTTAGAACTTAACAGAGGTACCAGCTGTAATGGACAGAATGTTTCAGCTTGAGTGACTATCATTTCAAAAGCAACTTCCCTTCCTGGCCTATATTTACTCTCAATAATTCATATTTTCCCTACCCCGGTGCCTTTGTCTTCTCTTGTGTTTGCTAATTGCTGACCAATGGCTATGCATTCACTTTTCAGGAGGGCTTTTAATCAGACATGACCGATGCATATTAAGAAAAAAGCAAGTGAAAAGCTGAAACACAGCACCATAAGGCAAGCTAGTGAAGTCAAGCATGGCCTGAGTTGCTAACACTGACAAGTTTATCTTTTGATAAAACTCCTTTTCTTTGCCGAAGCAAGTGAGTAGGGGACTGTTTTTATTCTGTTATAAAGCTTCTAGATGTGAGAAAAGTAAGAATTTCTTCTCTATAAGGTACTAGCAAATTGGAAGAGAATGATATTGCACGTTGCCCCAAAATGTCTTCAGAAGTTTCAACATTTCTTTGGAAAGAGAAAATTCATATTTGATTTCATTTCAGATATTTCAAATCAAACTCCCCAACCACAACAGAAGTAACAGCAGCTCTTAAGTGCTACTCTCTGGGACTTGGCAAAGCTGAAAACACTCCTGGACTGCTGATTTCTAGGGCAACATACAGGATAGGAGCTCTCAGGGGTGCCAACCCATTGAGTCTTAGGTCAAAAACCTAAGGATGCATTATAGGTACATGCCAAGCATACGGCTGAGCAAACTGGCAAACCCCGATAGAAATTTGTCTGGCAGCCAATCTTGGCAGCTCTCCTTGCAGGAAGTGTTCTTAGTCTGTCCCAAGATTCCCAGGTTAGTATTTTCTTGTGAGTGGATTTCATGTTATTTAGTTCACATTTTTTAACAGAAATAGATCCATTTGCACATTTCTGAGCAGTTCTAGCGAAATTTGTTACTAGAGCGTGGTGGTTTGACAGGAAATGAGTCTGCTGAAATGCTGTGGTCAGGCCAATGGGTGCTCAGATTTTAATATTGGCACCTGGTTTGGCCACTGGAACATTGGATCCGCCTCTGAGAACACAGGGTTAAAAGCAGAGCTCTGCCGTGGTAGGCTCCCTTTGGATTTCCAGCGAGGGAAGCAGGTCGGACCTCCCCTGCCCAGCTCTGCACTGCTGGGCGGGGGAGGGGAAGGCCATGTGGCCCGGGAGAGGTAGGCCTAACCCCGAGGGTGCAGGGCGGGAAGAAAGAAGTACCGGGAGAGTGCAGCCTGTGCTTGTGACTCTGTCACCTTGAAACTTGATAAACATGTGCCAGCAGCAGGCAGCACGGCTGAGAAGGATAGGAAGGGAGGGTGCACCAAGAAAGAGTCCAGCCGCTTGTAGGTGCTTTTAACTCTTTGTGGACAATGAAAACTTTACAGAACATTAACCCTTCCTAGAAGAGTGATAAGAGTAGAGGATGAAGAAGGGAATGGGCAAGTGATGAAGGTCTGGGCCAGAGAGAGAGATGTCAGAAGAATTGAGAGGATGGAGTAGCATTTTTGCTAGACTCTTTTTTTTGTATAGCCATGGGCTGTTTCCTTGTGATACAGAGACTGCTTCCAGGGGGGGGCAGTGCCTCAGAACCAGGAGGGTTCAGTGTGGGTACCCCTCGGCCCCAGGGAGTGCAAAAAATGTGGGGGAGACAAGTGTCCCAAAGGAGAGACTGTCCCCTTTTTTGCAATGAGAAAAGGCATCCTTAAAAGACGACCCTAGAAGCAGCTCTGGTCCGTGTTCAGTGGTGAGAGCACTGAACATGAAGGAAGAGATCACGATGGCACAAGAAAGACTCCTCTTGATGAACTGAAAATTGATTGTTTGAAATGTGGTGCCGGACCAAGAGTCGTTGATTTGGGGGAATGTATTATATTGGGAATTTGGTGGGGAGGAGGAGGAGGAGCTGTATTTGTGAAGTTTTCATTTTCCTTGTGTGTTTCTTTTTTTTCTTTCCCTTATAGTTTAGTTAATAAATTCTTCTTTATTTCTAAGTGGGAGCCTGCTTTGCTTATTCCTGGTCGCATGTCACAGCAGACACCAGAGAGAAGGTACTTTCATGGGGGCACTGGCATTGTGCCAGCGTCAAAACATGACATAGGGTTACCAGTAACAGCTGGTAATGGACAGAATGTATAGATATAATCAAGCATCAGTAACAGCTGGTAATTGCCAGAATATGTATTATATATAACATATATATAATATATATTATATATACAAAATATAAAATATATAATATATAATATCTCTAATATATATAATATCTCTAATATTTATTATAGATATAATATATATTATATATATATAATCAGGCATTATTCCCATTATCTCAGATTCCCCTGGCTTTGTTTTTGGTGAATTCATTTTCACTCTAGACAACTTATTAAATCCTGTCACCTGTGACATCCTTTAATTCACAATTCTTACTGAGCTTGAGTTCTGAGTCACATCCTTCATATTACAGTCACTAGCTTGATCTTTTCCAGCCAGAGGTCTTTCTCCTCACTAACCTTCCAGACAAATTCTGCTGCTTCTCAAAAGTTCTAACCTCCCTTCCTGTTGTGAAGAAATATTTTCTAAGAAAGGAAGATTCACATACAGTGAATTTGGTTTGCTAGAGCAGCTAGTTTTAAACATACATTGTTCAAGCAATTCTAAAATATATTAAGACATGCCTAATTAAGATGTAGCTGAAGCTACCTACTGTGCCCTGCGTTATGTAGAACCATGCTCTGAACTGACTAGCATTAATAAAAGGCTGAGGACCCCTTGGGATTCTAATAAACTATTTCTGATTATCCACAGGCTGTCCTGTTTTTCCATTCACAGTGGCAAGCCCTGTTTTTCTACACTAATGAAAGTTTTCGACAAATCCTCACCTTATATCAGCATCTTACCTCATTTTAGTTAAATTTCCCAACACACCTCAACACGTGTGAAATAGCAAACATGGATTGCTGTCATGTCTGCAGTTTTCTCATATTATGCATTTTCTGAGATGAAAACCTTTTCAAACTCCTTCCTACTCTGAAATATATTGAAGGCCTTCTGTGCATACCTATTATTTGTCACAGATGACCTCTGAAATGCAGTAAGATTTGCTTAAACATGCTTCATCAGAGAGTGTACCATATATATCACTTGTGTCTTCTGAAAATATTAACTTGAGATATTTTCAAGACTATGTTTTATTCTAGAGATTGTATTTTGAAGAAATGTCTCTGTGAAGAAAGCTGGCTGGCCATATGTATTCATAACACGTATACAAAGCTCAAACACCTGCAATTCAGATACTTAAGGTTTTTCAATAATCCCTTAGTGAATCTGATTCCATGGGGCAAAGCTGAGCTACATTGAGTCCAACTTCCATATGCTGTCTGACAATACCGCTTCAAGAGAAACTCTTCTCACGTCTTAAATTAACATAGAGAAGCAGCTCCCCAGGAATCTGTGAGATCAGAAGAATAGTTTGGTGTCACCTTGAGTGCTGTCAAGCACAAAGGATGACCAAAATAGATACAGCTCTGTTCCAGTACATTATGGTTACCATATGTGACTTAGGAAGTACATATTATGATATCTCATGACAACGTCTACCCAAGCAAAAACAACAGGAACCTTTCCCACCAATATATTATTACAACTCATTCACGGATTTCTCAGCTGCAACTGCAACTGTTGCATGTTCTTACTCTGTGAATAATCCAACTCTTGCCTATAAAAGTACAGATATTAATTAAAAGTGAATCTATAGTTAATTCGCTGTTTGTGCTGGTTTTAATGCTGTAATCTAATAATGGGATTTCAAATACGGGATAGGGATGATGAGTTAACTACATGTGGCAAGGTTTATTGCCAGGTCACAGCCAGGGTGAAAGGTTCTGGGGCTACAGGCTGGAGAGACAAAGGTCAGCCAGCAAAGGGCATAGTCACACGCAGCTCATTAGCTTCCTAGGAAGCAGCCTGCAGCAGCAGAGAAGGAGAAAAAGGGGAAGGGAGTTCCTAGTGAAATTCATAGGGTAAGGTTTGATCTTAAACTGTAATGAAGAGTTGCTACAGATTTTTTTATTCTTTCATGCTATTTCTACATTAAAATATGTTTAAACAGTTCTCCTATCTTGCTGTGGCTTTCTAAGAACTTAGTGGCAAAAATCACAGAGAACTGTTCTTCCATATGGATAGGAAAATACACAGGATGTTACAGGTTTCAGATCATTACTCCGAAATTTCAGTCTTCCCAAAGTGGATATTTACAGTTATGATTAAAAAGAGAGGGGAGGTATTGTATAGCAATCATGTCTTCAAGACTTGTTTGTTACAGAGGAGACTCTGCAGGTCTTCAAAGAATCAGTCTTTATTTTCACCAAAGACCAAAGGTGTTAGTAGATTGCATCTGGATTTGTCTTGTAGACTGAGTTCTGGTGGTGGTTTCTTCAGAGGAGAATGGATTCAGACATTTCCTAACAAGAGCAGATGAAGGAACTTGCAGAGATTGTAATTCACTGAGAGAATCTGAATAATTAGCAGCAACTTGCTTTTAGCTGGTGTGTAGCACAGATCAGTAGCAAGTCACATCATGCTGTCATAGCAAGCAGGAGTCTGATAAATGCTGTAGCATGATGGTTGTAAAGCATCCAGCATCTTGGGAGCCTGCGTGGGCTAACCCTGTACATGGCTGGAGTATAGGCATATCATGCTTGCTGTTCAATTATGCCAGCCACCAAGTAAAATATGAGGGAATACTTCAATAAATGCCAGAGTTTGGCATCTGCCAGTAGTGCAGCATGAAGTATGCTGTAAGAACTGGAAGAGAAAAGAAAAGGAGCTGTCTTTATAAAAGTCTTGTGTCCTGTCTTTGAATGGGATTAAAACCGGCAGACAGAAGTGCATATTGAAAATTGTTCCCAGCCATGTTGGTATAGACACAGTTGTAGAAAATAACTGCAACTATACCTTTAAAATAGATTATAATTTTGTTAGGAGTATGATTTTTATGCAATTCTGCCTGAAACTAGTGTGAGAGCTTATGAAAGACAAAACACCTCATATATAGTCTGTACCCACTTCACAAGTACAGGCCTTTCTTACTCACTCCCTTCTAAATTCAGGCTGGTTTTCTGGCTTTGAGTTACCTGCTGCTGAGAAAAGACTTGAGCAAAAACTGCAGTAGTCATCTCAAGTCGTTTGCACATGCTTCTGTAGACACCTGAAACAAGATCCGAGCCTATTTACAAAACAAAGTGGGGGACATATATGAAAGATAAGAAGTAAGAACAAGAAGATTTTGTTACCTTGCTCACAGACAAGAAAAAGCTGTGAATCATCTGGGGCCTGGTTTGGAGCCTTCAGGCTATCGCAGAGAAAATACAGGTGTCTGTCAGCAAACTGTGAACCTGGACAGAAGGGTAGTACAGAAAGATTCACACAGTTTATGTGAAACCAAAAATGATTGACAAATTTTAGTCAGGCAAGAAAACCTGATCTCCATGCTTAACTTAAAGGCATTAAGGGCTTCTTATTTAAAGATTAGACTGCTCAGGAAAATAATTGTTCACCCTTTAATGACAAACTGAGAGAGATATATTCAATTCTACAGGAATCTTTCAAGGAACAAGAACAGATGAAGGAAAGAATAAAAGAATAACTCTGGTTAGTATGGAACAAGAGCAAAGGTAAGAAGGGGAAGAAGGAGGCAGTGTGAAGTAAAGAAAGCAGGATGGAGATGTGGTGATCCACAGTGTTTGGAGGAAAAAATTACCTTGCCCTGTGGCACAGGAAAAAAGGAGCAGCATCTGCAGTGTCTGTCAGCCTTAACTGCCATATTTATGATTATAACACCTGATCAGCAAACCATTTGATTGCAGCTGGACTGGGAAACCAGCTGCCGTTACTGCTGAGATAAGCAGCAGTATTCATGTGGTGGCATGTGGCTGAGAATTGGCGAGGTGTGCTCTGAGGCCAGTGGGTAACTGCTAGCTGTTGATAGGAAACCCGCAAAATGAGAAGTGTTGCTGCAGACACCATCATAGCTGGAACACGGAGGGTTTCCTTCTCTGCTGAGCAGCAGTGCAGTGTGAACTCAGATCACAGCACAACACAAAAACATCTTCGGGAGTATTGCTTTAGGGTCTGAGTAGCATGATGCCAGATAGAAAACAAAATTTTAGAGGGAATGATTCAATCTAGAATTGCCTTAGCTTTGGTGGATACGCCTGAGGCTAGTGTCAGCTGCAGTTCTGGCTCTGTAGAGGTTTTCATCTTCTGCATCCAAGCCCCTGATGAAGGCACTTTTTGTAATTCGTGTTCTTGAACTACATGAAGACTGATTCCGGGGTTATTAAGTCCTGTTTAAAACTGTCTGCTTAACTACACTGCATGCGGTTAGCATTATCACCTCAACGGCAGTAGGGAAAATTCCAGGTCAGGTAGTTTTCAGAACTAGCAACTGTCTTCCATGCTCAGTTCAGTGATGTGTTTAAGTCTGAACTGAGCATGGAAGACAGTTGCTAGTTCAGCCCAGAAGCACTGACAGTGCAATAGTAAATGGTTTTTACAAGTGCCACTGGGTACACTGCCGGCTTGGAAACCCTTACCATACAAGAGGTATCTGCTCAGCTACATGGATCTGTCACTTGGAGAACAAGTAGCTGACATCCAGTACTAGGTTAACATTTGTCCACATAAGAGGATGTCAAGGGGTAATGATGCACATGCTTATCACAAGTACTTATCACCAGTGCTTATCAGAAGTTTCTGTTATGATGGAGAAGTAGTAATCCGTCTTTTCCATTCAGTTTGGTTTTGGTTGTTTTTTTCAGGAGATGGGCAGAAAGAGAAGGGACCAGGACAGTTCATCTATGATTTAGATGAAAGTTCACTATTAGGGCATGGTTTTTACTTCCTGAATTGCATCCTGAGTTGTTTACTGGAGTCAACAATAGAGAAGAGATTGGAGAACTTGGGTCATTCTTCAAATGAAGAAACTTTATTGTACTTGCAATTTTGCTGGCACAATTCCTCCATTTTGTCAGCTAAGTCTCTTACTGTGGCCTGTATAAAAAAGGAAAGTTTTAGAAAAAAATCTGACTCTTCATGCACAACAGGAGGTGACTGAGGGGGAGAGAAATTTTTAGGAATGTTAATAATTTATATGTGACATGAAGTGAGGAAGAACATTTTGTATTCCATCCACTTCTGCCTGAACAAGCTTCAAGTTGTCATCCTTCTCCCTGCTAAAATAAATGCTAAGCATTACTAATGACCAATGAACTTCATTGCTCAGAGCATTTGTGAAAACCAGTTTTTGGATCCACTGAGAAGTGAAGCTGTATTTCTTTCCCAGAAAAAATTCCAAAGTTTTTCACTGAAAGAAGACTCAAAATCCTACAGTTACTACAATGAAAACAAAGCTAAGGAATTTAAATTATTGGAATATGATCCCAATATTACAAGGTGGAACATGCGTGGGCTCGTCTGACCCTTGCTGCTGGGCCAAAGGCGGCAGCTGTGGTGTTTCACCTCAGAGACACCTTTGGCTGGCTGGAGGTTGCAGCTGGGCACTGGAAAGAGGTCCAGGCATGGAGGAACTCAGTTTACCTCTGGTGGAAAGGCTTCAGGCGGCAGTGAAGAGGAAAAGGAGACAGATTCTGCAGACGGTTTAGTCCAGAGTTTTATTCCATGGTCACAGACACCTGAATCTTAGGTAACAGCTCCAACAGAGTGCTGACCGCATGGTCCTGGCTCATTTAAAGCCCCGGGACAGGGGCAGGGGCAGGGACAGGTGAGCACCAACCAGGTGGGAGGAGGAGGGTCTCAGCGGATAAACGACACTTGGCTATGCCAATGACCCCAGGCCTGAGGGGCATCTTTCGAACTTGACAACCACATGCCTTGCTGGAATGTTAAGACTGACTGACAACCCAGCAAGGGGGTGAGGGGGAGGGGGAAGGGAGAGGTATTGCCGCACCTGGGAAGGGACTGGGAAATCTAAAATAGGAAATGAGCTCACACTGCAACATTAAGTAGTTGATGAATTGTATTAATAAGTAACCAAGAGATTATAACACTATGACTGGCTTATGTGATGCATCATTCATGCTGTTTCTGCAATTCTGCAGAAAAAAAAATTACACAGCAGGGAAGGAGTGGTAAAAAGCTGACAGTACTAAGTTACTAAACATTTATTAACCTTTTCAACAGTAAGAAAAATGAGTCAAATATTTGGAAGAAGGACTAGACATATCAGTGTTGGTACAGAAGTATGATAAGTAAATTATACTTCGATGCTGTCCTTATCTTATCATTGAAGATCTTGTTAAAATGTCATAGCATGAAAAAAACCCCAAAGAATTTGGAAGTTTCAAGTATAATTTCTTATAGCTACCTTTCAAAAATTTCTTGTAGTTGTGTAAATTATAGTACTGAAAATTGTGGATGCCATGGGACAGGGAGAGAGAAAAACAGCAACTTGTTTCTCACAGCAGCTTGTGAGAAGTTTTAAAGAGCTAGAAAGATGTGATAGATAACATGTTGACTATAAACAATCTGCAAGTGGTGTTTTTCTACTTTATTTTTCTGTTCCTCTCAAAAACAATGCGTAAGAAAGATGTTTCTGTTAGTTAGCCAATAGAATAGAATCTATTGTACCACTCTATAAAAACCATGCAGCTCTTTTGAATAAAGCCTTCTTTGCCTTTTCTACGATCCTGACTCTCGTCTGTTCCTGCCCTGACCCCGGCGCAAGAGTGACAAAAATACCTCTTTAATAAGAGATATTAGAAAAG
Source organism: Ammospiza caudacuta (assembly GCF_027887145.1). Lineage (NCBI taxonomy): Eukaryota > Metazoa > Chordata > Aves > Passeriformes > Passerellidae > Ammospiza > Ammospiza caudacuta. The sequence continues at coordinate 47,311,963 of NC_080632.1, read as the reverse complement.
TAGGTGAAAACAACACAAATAGAAAACTTTAAACTAGGTTCTCTCTTGGTGAATGTATTGCTGGCTTTGAAAACTTAAGACCTTCTTTTTTTTAGGCAATGAGCATCTCTGGTGGATGGTTCGATTGAAAGATACAAAAGTGTTTCAAAGAACTTTTAATTTGAGTATTAAAAAGATTAAAAATACTTCAGCTCAAGCCACTTTCCGTTACAGCTTAAAACACGCAAGAATGCACACAGACTAAAGTCTGCATGAGGGTAAATGTGGTACTTACATAGAAACTAGCTAAGGGCTCTATACCTGGACTTCACATCACTTCACTTAGTTAGCATTGCCTCTGTCCAGGGACAGAGTAATTGATGTGGATTTGCCGCGTGTCAACAAAGCATTTCAGAGGTCATGCTGCAAGATGTATTCAGTTATGTCTATGTAATTTAAAAAGGTGCTTCTTTTGATTTCAATCAGGAGAAAGTAGATGTGCAAATACTGAAGTCAGTTGTAGTAAGGCTGGAGGTATAGTAACCAACCTAGTGTAGGTTCTCTGCCTTGGCTATATATGCAAAGTTTGCTGCAAATCCCAGTTTAGATAACTTAGGACCAGACATCCAGAGCTGGAAGTACTTCACACTCTTAGAGGTGATGGGAACTTATATAAGTATCTGCAATCCATGCTTACTTTCAGGATGCATAGCCAGATTCATCCACTTAGCCATGTAGGTCCTGCAGATTTAATCCCCAGGTTTTTCATGGGGACCAGATTTGATGTAGCTGTTCTTTAATTATTTATGGATATGCAGGAAGATTAAGCTAATTTTGGACATTACCTCAAAATGGACTAAGCCAGGGACTCAAGCCATTCATTGTTATTCATTTGGGCAAGTTAAATGCAATACAAAGTGCCCTAGATGGTGTCTTTCTGTATGCTCTCCAACAGCAATGGGACATGTGCCAATGACTTTAGTGGATGGAGAATGCGCCCCAAATTCCCATTTTCCAGTTCCAATTTCTTCATTTGAATTTGTGAGCTTTACCTAGAAATGAGAACTCAGGTTCTCGTTGACAACTCTTTTTTCCTTATTATGGAGATTAAATATTTTTAAACCACCATTCAGATTAATATACATAGGGAGGGTAAATGTATCACACTTTGCAGACAATGAGAGTTGCCTTGCCTTTTACAAACAGGATTCCAGCTACTGGAAACATCCATAACTACAGAGATATTTCCTGTAGAACACTTTAACTGTTCTGGGAGCAATTACTTCATATAGCTGATGCCATATAGGACAGCTCACTGATACAAAAATCATTCTGTTTGGGAGGCTAAGGTAACAACAAGACCAACAGGTTTAGTATTGCCAAGGGAACATGCTGCCTTCTGCACCAATTTGCTCTTCTGTTAGTGATATCAGTAAGAGCTCAATGTTGGAAGACATTTCAAAAGCCTAGAGAGATTGACTTTCAAAAGTTATTTCAGATAAAGTAGAAATGAATTTATTAAATGAAGTGAAATAATTTCTTTCAGAACTTGCTGTTCACTGATGCAAAGGCTTCCAAGTGGTCTGATCCAGAAAAAAAAAGAGATATGTTAAATAGAAGGTCACATTTGTACCTTCTGGCTTTTAGGGTACATAAGACAAAAATTATTCCTAGTACATTGGCATAAGATGTGAAGCTTCCTCACTGACATATGCTGTGTCAAAACATGCTGATTCAACTAAAGCAAAATACTTTATTTGGACTTCATTGAGCTTCTGCAGTTTTCTACTGTAACAATTTGATTTAAACTAAGCCTTTAATATTTACTATTTTATACTTTTGGAAAAAAAATCCCAATTATAATAAAGTATTGTGACAACACCAAAATTTACACAGTGATAGAAGCAATCATCTGGGGTTTAAGACTTCATTCCGCAAGAAATTTAATGTATTTTATTTTATTTCATTCTACAGCCTGATTCCCACCTCTCTTGATGAGCTGTTCTTCTGGCCTCTGGCCATCATTTTTTCACTGGGGATGTTTCCAAACTCACTTGGAGTCAGCACTTAAAAAGCCATCTTCTAGTTGGTTGCTTAGTACATCTTGTTTTGTCATCTGTTTCTGTAGTGAATAAAACTCCATGATCTTACAGTTACCCTGTTGCAGAAAGGAAAAGGCAAAAGTCCATTTTGATTTGAAATTGTAAATCTCCATTAATTTCATTTTTTAGTGCCAGTAAATCATAGGCATTTTTCAAACAAACTTGTTAAATAAGAGCAGCTTATTTTATAAGTGGTATTTATAGCATCTATCAAAACTATTGAAGTCACAATCTTCCATCTGACAAGCTCAACATTCAGTGTGTTCTGAAAACTGAACATATTTTGTAGCAGCTTTCTTCTACAGACTGAAAATGGAAACTCCTGATGATGGAGCCAAATGAGAAAAAAAAATCAAAACAGAGAAGTATCTGCTCAAGAGGCAGTAGTAAATCTGAGACAGAAATACAGCCAGCGGTGGACTGAGATGTACAATGCTCTGCAGTGAGAGCTGGGATTTAGTGTCCTTCCAATGTACCTGAAGAACATCCTTACCTTTGAAGAAGGGGTAAGGTGTATTGAACAATCCAGGTTAGAGCCAACATCTACTCCTTAAAAAGATCTGGCTCTCTCTGCACAAATCCTGAGTGAACGTTCATGGGATTTAACTTTTTCTTTATGCCCTGAAACCAGCCTGGCCTACAACCTGCACAGTGGGGCACAAGTACAGTTCATCAGTCTCCCAGGTCCAGAGATTTCATTCTGCCTTACCTATTGTCCTCCAATAGGATCACAAAGATCTGATACAATAGAAACTATAAACATATTTAGAAAATAAAATCAAGTTGAGTATACTGATTATTTGACATTTCTGACTTAGAACAGGAAAAATGCAACCAAACAGATAACCAAGCCTTGGCACAAATTTGGTACCAGAAAAGAGTCTACTACGACAGGAAGAGAGGCTCTCTCTTTGTCCAACATTGATGCATTAAAAACATCTGTTTATCACTCAGTGATTACTGTATCTGCAATTTGGCCTTTTTTTTCCCTTTCCCCCAAAGCTGTAAACTGGCTTGTAAGACTGAAGTAGTTGTGGGATAGCATTAAGAAGATGAGATATATAGCACTCCTTAAATGACCGTTCTTTTTCCTTGGTTGAAAGATTTGCATAGATTTAATTGTACATGCTCGACTGGGATTGGATAAGTGTATTTCTTTTAGTTCTCTTTTACTGAAATACTCATAAAACTGGACATAGGGCAGGGAAGTTACATATTACTCCCTACCTGAAAGTTGTAATAGTCTTTGGAGAAGCCAAGGTATACTGTCGGAATTTTCTTTCTTATGTGGCTCTAGAAGCATCTGCCAGTGGGATTCTAAATGGTGTTTGCTAAAATGCTGAGCAATGCATGCTGTGAAGAGAGAAAGTGTTTTACACATGTATCACATGTATACCAGCAGATGGATGAACTGTTTAAAGTCAACAAGAGATGAAGAGCGAGGGTATAGTTCTGTGCACGCATACAGTTAATGTTCACAAATACCCTTCTAAGTGTTTCAGATGAGAACACTTTAATTTATTTATTTATAAACCTCATGTACTCTGGAATTTTATTAGTCTGCATTCCACTCCCAGGAAAAAGTTCCAAAGAGCTCCAGCAGTACAGAAAAACATGAAGGGGGCTGTTGTTTTGGACTGACTATAGAGGCTATGAAGTCATGCCACCAAATGTGTGGTGCTACCCTCTGAAAGAGGATACATGTCAAGTACCGGAGACCACTGTTCACTTTGCCATTAGAGACAAATGCAGAAAGATGTACATGAGAGAAAGAACCAAGAAGTTATTAAAACTAGGGTCTGAATAAGAGATACAAGTCACAAAATTAGGTAGTAATAGTGGATGCTAAAAACATTAAGTGGCATCTGTGACCACTTGTATGGAGTGGGCCCAATCCCAGATAAGAAGGTAAACATTCTTGCTGTTGCCTCTCTCCTCCATATGCAGAAATCCACCTAACAATTCAAGGACAAAACGTGTAATTTTTCTTGGACCTTCTAGGCCTATTTGAAATATTAAAAAAAAAAACAAAAACAAACCCAAAAACAAAGAACAAAAAAAAACAAAAAAAAACCCAAAAACAAACAAAACAGAAAAACCCAAACCCCAAAAAGAACCAAACAAAACAAACCCCATCAAAATAAAAAAAGAAACAAAAAACAAACAAACAATCTCCATTCTGCCACATATCCATGCTTGAATTTTTCTCTGAGACAATTGTAAAATTTCCATACCTGTATTTAATTCTCAGTATACAGTCAAAAGAGTACAACGGTAGAATTCCTTACCCAACAAAGAAAAAATAACTATTATTCTTTCTGCTTATCTCAGATTCTCAGGCCAAAGCTTTATTTTCTTTATCATATTTGAAGAGCAGTGATGTTTAAATGGACAATCTATAGACCCATTCTTCTGGAGCTATTTATCTTAAAATATCATTCTTCCTTACCTAACCATAAGTGTTTTATTCTGAAACTCTCCTAAGCCATTTATAACCACCTGTTGTGATGGCTAACAGCTGGTCTGGAGGCCTCACAGTCATAGGTAGCCTAACTATAACTTGACCAGTCTATGCCATCAGGGAAAAGAAGTAAACATCCCTAGGAGGGAGACCGTGAGGAACTGGGAGATTCTAATTCAAGTAGCACCAGCCAATCCCTGACAAGCACGGACACAAGGCAGGTATTGGCCAGTGAGCTGGGTGGTAACCTCCTGGACTTCTTACTTCTCTTTATGTGGCTACACTGCATGAAAATGACATGTGGTTTTCAAATATCAAGAGAAATTTCATTCAGAACCAAGTGTGAACTTTATTATTCCTACTACAAACAGATGATTCAGGCTGCTTCCATCCAGCAAGATTTACATGGTTTCATACGTGACAATAGAACTGAATCTAAGGACAATTAACATACTTGAAAGAATGAATGTTTACCAGGGGATACTTCTCAGCATTCTGTCTAGGATTTTTCCAATTCAGCAATACCTAGTGCCCGTTTATTTTTATATCTACACTTTGTTTGGACTTCAAGCAGTTTAGGCCATTGTCCTGTATGTAACAAGCTGGCTTCTCAGTGGAAGACGGCTTTCAGAGTTGTTGGCATCTTGCTGGTATATTACAGTTAGTGAAGCTGAAATACATCATTTGAGATACAGAAACAATGGGTAACTTGCAGAACCTTCACAGTGATTTCTTTTCAGAGCCAGAGTAGATACTATAAGCAGTAGAATTCACCATCCCTTTAAGGGAGAATTGGGCACTGCCATTCTTTGCTGTTCAGGTAGCAGCCATCACACACCTACTCAGAACTCATTTACAGCCTGTTCAAGAAAGGGTCACACTCATGGCTGTACTCATAGCAATGTTTCTCTTTAGCAGGACTTTGCAATTTAACCAGTTTATGATGCTGATACAAGCATTGGCGTTATTCATACTGGTATAGACTGAAAATGTGTGAACACTTCCACTGGACCTGCTGTCCTTGGAATGTGTGTTGTATTTAATAACCTCTCAGTGGCATGCTTAAGTCTCAACAGTTACATATATCTCCATATATTATGGCTGAATTTATATGTATATATAATACAGTTTAAATTAACTAGAATTCAGTATTCTCTAATGACCATCTCAAAATTATAAACTGGCCATTTCAACATTTTCAACAGAGCTTCTTTCTGTGGGAATTTGAAAAGCATTTCCTGAAAATTTATTACTGACCACAGCTTAAAATAATTTTGTGCTCAAAGAATCTCAGGTGATGCCATTAACACAGCATAAAATACCACAAAACAGCACAAGAGCAAATGGACTAGCAATTATCTAATGCATTTGCCTGGGATCCAAATCTGCCTTTTGGTAGTGCTAACTCAATAAATAATTACCATAGATAAACAAGTATGGCTGTAACTCTCAAAAAACTTAGAATTTTCTTTAAAGTGTTTTGCTTTGTTTAAAGACGTTATGTGTGGGATAGAGTTTGTATCTTACAGACTGCCTTAAAAATAAGAGATACCACAACCCCACAAAATCAGATCAACCAAGGCACTCCTAATCTACTAGTAATAATTAACAAAGTCTGAAGTTATATTTTCTATCTCAAAGCTTTGTACATATATCTATCCACACAAAACCACTGTAATTAACTACAACGGACATGGGTGCAAACTGCATGTGCCTGAAAGAGACACTCAGGTGCTCAGCCTGACAGTGTATCCTACACAGTGCAATGTATAAAATTGTCAAGTATGATGACCAATTTACAAACACTAGCCAAAGGAAGAGACTAGTCATCTCTCCCTCCCTTTCATCTCCTCACTAAATATGCTACCTCTTCTAAATCTCTGTGCAAGTATTTGAAGGGCAGCAAGTCTGAGCCAGTTGTGAGGGATTATTTTAATTTACAGGGGGATTGCACTGTGTTCAACATCTCAATTAACTTACTTGTAAAATAGGTAATGGCACTTGACTGTTAAGTTGTGAAGGAACTTGTTAAATGGATATTGGTACTTATTTAAAGGATGTGGTCTATGGTCTGGCTAAATAATTAGGACTCCAAAGTCTGAAGGGACCTAAACAGTATAATAGGCAAGACTAGATTACAAAATGAGCCCTGCCTCCTCATTCAGATACTTTCATCTATTTCACAGTACTTGAAATAGACACCGTTCTTTCTCAGATTTGAAACATTGTTGACCAAGGTTGTGCAGCTGTGTATACTCTGTGCTCAGGACTAGGATTCAAATACCTGACCTGATGGGTTAGCTGGCCCTGCCTGGACAGCTCCATAACCAGATCACAAGCAGTACTGGAAAAACTACTTTCATCTTTGGACAAGCCAGCTGGCATATATCTATCACTATTATATCCATGGACCAACAGGAAATGAAGCTTATGCTGTAACAAAAGAAAAAAGCCCTTTCAACAACATCGACATTCAGATTTCAATGTTTGAAAAGTGAAAAGATTCATTATTTTCACCACTGCCATTGAATAATGATGTTAAAATATACTGTTGTAAAAATAAAGAAGGGGGAGTGCAAGGATAGTATATACCCACCACAAAAGCCTTGGATATTCTTAAAATTCTCAGTCACATTCAATATGACTTAACAAACCAACAGCTACTGGATGTTGTCAACAATTGGAAGACAATTTACCTATTACTTCACTTTAACCTGAAGAGTGAAATAATTTAAGGACATTACTAGTAAAAGGACATGTAAATTTTAATTACACACCTGGACATGACCTGTAAGATGAAACTGAGACAAGATAGTGAAATGTTACCTCTTACAGTTTTTGAATGTTACCTTTGACAGTTTTTTTAGTTGACTTGTTTGTAACTTTAGTTTGAGCAGTTCAGCCATAGATGTGAACGGTGTGCAGCGTACCACCCTGTAAAACTGTGCTTATTTTTGATATTTCCTGGAAATGATAGTAAAAACTTTTTGATAGTATGTGGGATAGATAAATGGCTGGTAAGGCTAGGCTTGTTGAGTTGGCTGAAGAGCCTCCTTCAAACTAGGCTTGTCATTTGTGCCATCATAATTATTTCACATGTTGTGCCATGTTTGTCATCCTGTCTGCAAGGGCCCTGCAGAGAGTGACAGACACTGCATTTGTATTTAAAAACAAAAAGGGGGAGTTGTAAGGGCCAACAGGTGGCCTGGAGGCTTCACAGTCATAGGTGGCCCTAACTATAACTCAACTAGTCTATGCTGTTAAAGAGAAGAAGTAAACATCCCTAGGAGGAAGGCACTGAGAAGCTGGGAGATTCAAATTCAAACAACTCCAGCCAATCCCTGACAAGCATGGACACAGGCAGCTATTGCCTAGTGAGCTGAGTGGTAACCAGAATTTAGTCAATTGGGATCAACTGTGAGATTATTCGAAAACCATATTAAAAGAGAGCTATAATCAATAAAAATTCACTGTTGCTGCGTGAACCACGGAGTCATGTCATGTCCATCTCAACTGCAACAACCTGTGAGTCAAAGAACTTGAGTTCAAGAAATCTGGATGGTTAAGTATTGATCAAGGATACCTGTCATTTTAAGAATTCTGTGTGAGAAAGCTGGCACTCAGTACGTGGAAAGACTATTGAAAGGTGACAGAGAGTTCAGTGGCCCAATTACCACTATATGGAGCAACAGCACTGGAAAGAAAAGGAGCAGACTTTGCTTTTTGCGATCATATCTGCCCGCAGAATGCTGTCTGGTTTTTGTTTATCACATGTATAAAATTTGAAAATTTGGCAGGATTTATGATAACTTTTCTTGGCATTTGGTGACTTCAAAAACTTGAATTCACATTAGTTTGTTGCCCATTCTGAATAGCTGTCAGTTCTTGGATACAGTTCCATCTTTTGTAGATACTTGACAGGAGGATGCCTAGAATTCATAAGTAAAAGGTACACTAAATAAAGTTAAATGAATTGCCTATCTTGGAAATGTTCCGCCCAGCACAGAATCCAAATCTGCTCCAGAGTTCCATATTATTGGTTAAGACTGGTCTTGAATTTACTTAGCTGAAAACATATCAAATATCAATTCATCAGACCCCTATTATTGGCAAGGCAATACAAATCCTGAACTAGGATTTACACTGAGGAAAGAAGGAAGTGCATTTCCACACCAACGAATTAACTTGTTGGCAATAGAGTGACATTGATCCAAGAAGAGACAGAGACCATTTTCTTTCCTGCTTTTTACTTTCTGATTAATGAATTTCTGACAGAAAATTAGATAGTACTTTAATTTTAATTAATTGTATTTTTGCTTTTGCATCAAAGAAAGCTGTAGGAACACAGGGAAGTTGCCTCCAACAATAGAATCAATGAAAAGGAAATAGGGAAGGATTCTCAGTAGATTATGTGGTCCAGTATTTTGCTTCAAACTAGGAGAAACATGATTTCATTATTTATAACAGATGTTTGTCTTTCATGTTCAATAAAATGCATGGTGGGACTTTAAGGGGAATAGCAGAGAGAAATGCTCTTCTCAGATGCTGTCTAAGAACTGACTTAGATGATGAACTCCACTATAAATACCTGTCTTTGGAGATAACTATGTAATAAAACATTAAAATCATGTCAACACATGTCTTATTTCCTGTCATGCTTCTTCGGTCCATTCTCTTCCCATTCAAAATTATTAATTACTGAAGATTTTTCAATTTCAGTTGCACTCAATTTCTTTGCACTTTTCTTAGCAGAGTTTATGTCATATTCACCCTACAGATGGCTACAGAAATTGACAAACAATAAAAACAATTTAAGTTCAAAGGGGAAGAAGTCACAGTGTCCTTTTATCTGAACCTATTTGTGGAGAGAAGAGGAAGGAAATATTAATTTTATGTAGTTATTGCTACACCAAGCTTGACATCTTGCTTTGCTGTTGGTGTGTTACTACTTCTAGGAAAACTTCACACTCTGTCCACTATTTTGGGTCTTCTGGCCCTTTTCCCTGGACTCAGAAGATGTAGATTTCCTCCAGTATCTTCTTACATGGTTCATCACCTTACATTGTTTAAGTGCTGTAAGTTCATTGTTAAGCAAAAATAAAAAAAAAAGCACCATCTTCTGAAAGCCTTTTGAAGACTTCTTAAGTTAGCTACAGACATGTAAAGATCTAAAAGCTGTTAAAACCTGTGTTGTCTTCAGTCAGAAAGGGAACACTCATCTGAGCTGTACTCCCTACAGAATACAAACAAAAATCATACTAGATTCTTCTTCTTCATGGGTGATTATATAAGTCCTCGATTTTTTTATACATCTGAAAGCACACAAACATGTTTATGGCTCACTACCCAAAATGCAGTACCCTAACAGTCAAATAGCTCACCACATACAAAAAGGTTTACCTCTAGTAATAAAACCAAGCCTGTCCTGATAAGGCCCCCTTGTCAAATGACCAGACCAAAAGAGAATGTGCTAAGCTGTCTGTTGTTTAGAAATACAATATTTTCCATGAACTTTATTTCACCTGTGTTAACACTTTTGGCATCAAACAGCTGACAAAGTAGCTAATAAGGCACCTTTAACTGAGTTCCTTAAAAAATATCTAGAATACTGAAGCAAAGCTTCAGTAAATGTCTACAAAAGCTTAAAATTATATATTCAACCTCCCTTTCTTTCAGAAAGATACCATGGAAAGAATCATGTTTAAACAAGAAAAAGTTTTGTCATTTTTTCTTTGAAAAATAAATACAATTTAAATCCTTCAGACAAAAGGTAATTTATTGCATGTTGCACATTTTAAATGGTACTGTTTGGAGAACTGTTCCTACTCTCAGTCAGAGTAAAACCTTAGTTTCTTCTCTAGCATTGAAGCAGTAATAAAACTTTCAATGAGATGATGTATGATGCATGTCCAGCTATCACATTTGTATTAGTACATCTATACATAGCATACTATTAGCAATTTAACACCATTCCAAATTACTGTGAAGGTGTGTATTTCCAATCTATGACTAAATAATTGGTATAGAAACCAGTGGAATCAGCTTAGATTTGATGAGACCAAAATTTCTTATTCTTAGCTATTCTGGTAAAAAAAATCTATCCTCACAAATAAATAGTCTGAGAAAAAAACCCCTTTCAGAACCATAAATAATGTGCCTTAGCTCCTCAGTCAACGATGCATCATTAATGACATGACAGATTAAAGACAACAATATTGCAAAATGTTTTTTAAAAATCCAGTCTCCTGATATTGACCCAGCATATTTTCTTTCTGTCAACTTTTGTGCAGAGGTAAGTGTGTAATATTGACAGCCCAACCCAATATTAATTTTAAAATTCTCTTATTTTCTGCACTGCACAGCCTTATAAAATGGTATCATACCTTCGGAAAATAGGATTAATAAGAGCATATTCAGAGGATGAAAAAATTCTTTTCACAAGATTGTGGAGGAGTAACTGCTTACCTCAGCAACTGTGTGTTGTTGGGAGTAGACAAACCAAGAGACTGCCTTTCTAAAGGGATTTTAGCTTGCCTTTCTTTGAATAAATGTGATTCACACTGTATCTGTCCATCTGTAGGATAATGCCCAAAGATGATCTGTGCTTGATGTGCAAATGCTAGGTCTATCATTTGCATGCACAAGTGATATGCTGGGACCCATTTGCACTTACGTATGTAGAAGATGACATTTGAAAAACTGGCTTCTAGAATCATTCCTTCTGTGAATGTTATGCGGCCATCTGTACAAAAGTAACAACCAAATACTTTGCCATCAGCAGAGTATTGGCCTTTCAGATATTACTGGTTGAGAGTAGGGTTTTTTTGTACAAACTTCATTTCAACAGAAAATTGTTTTTTCAACTAATTTTTAAACACAATGTTGGTTTTCAGCTGAATCTTTCTACTATCAACATTGCCAAATTTGATTGATCTAATATATGCTAATGTTCATGTCCTGTGACTTCAATTTTCTCCACAGTGATAAGATCAGGGATTCTTGTAATACATCCTAGCAGCTCACTGAGGGAAATGAGGGTCTGTAGCTTGTGACAGGACCTACAACCTCCATAGCATTTGGGCGAAAAAGTCTTCACCACATTTCTTTTTCTTACTCCACTTCAGAAAACATAAAAAATTCAACAAGGAAAAAATTTTTCTCTAGTCCATCCAGTGAATCTGAAAATCCAAGTTTGTCACATAATGATACATCATTTTTCTAGGTGGGAACTGTCCCAGGACAAAAGTCCTATTCAGAGAAAGTATTTGGGACAAATTGTCAAAAATATTTCTTTGTCTTAAGATCAATATTAAGCCACCTGCTCAAACCAGGGGCAAACTGTTCAGCACTGTTTTCAATGAAGCCCATTGCCACTTGATCAATGGAGTGGATGGACAAAGTACACAATGAGGGAGGCATGAAGGGCAAGAGCTCAGATGATGAGAAGCACATATGGAATCCATGGGTCATTCACTATACAAAATGCTCAGTATGTTAATATTGATAATAATAATCTATCTATCAGAGGCTATGCTGTTGAGGCACTACAGTATGTCCAGTTACAGATGTTAAAATACACATGCTGCATGTTAGATTACACTTAATAACCTAAAACCAGGTGATAGCCAATGGGAGAACCCATAAAAAAGTCATGAAAACAAGCATGTGACAATATTCCACAATCTGCTGAAATAGCATACATGCCAGGACATGTGTTCTGCCTTTACACATTGTGCCAGAGAAGTTAATTAAAAAGTGGAAGGGACTTGTATTCATTATATTACTCTGAGTAAATACTCATTCCATGTTATCCTTCCTCACTGTTTTATATGAGACCAAGATCATATGTGCGCATGTATATACAGACAGGAGACATGAATAGGATATTTTCAATGAAGTCTTTCAATCTTTTGCTGGGAAAAAGAAAAGACTTTCAAGTTTTGCCTATATCTTTAGAAAAAAATTTGCTCTCAGCTGTAAATACTACTTATTGAACCAACCAGAATTTTACCCATGAGAAAAAAACCTCAACACAACACTAACCTATTCAGCCTAAGGAAATACTCCTGCAGAGTGATAACTTTCAGAGAGAAATGTTGCATTAAACCTTACTTGCAAAACCTCTATGGAGAGCCAATGTTCCCTTGGGAGAACAATGTCTATGCTCCCTTTAAGAGCAGATATTTGAAATTTGCCCATTTTTCACCCTTCTTTCCTTCTCACCATACCTGGTTGTTTACAAAGAACAATGAAGCAAATTTGTCCCATTTTGGTAATAATTTATTCACCCATCCTACTTTCATAGCATTTGATATACTCTTTCTGATCTGGTGAATTATTGTACTTGATGCAAAACAATAACAAATCAAGATCAAGAAGCTAGTGAACCTGGGATTTTCTTCTGTATATACTTGAAAATGTATTTCAGTAAATTTGGTCCTCAACTAGCATTACTAGAAACTATTTAGCAGTGCTTTTGTTTTGCTACCTGAATACATTCTAAGTCAGATTTTAGCAATAAAGGATATCCAATAAGTAACAGCTTCTGTGAAGAATATATTTAAAATCTTTCCTTGCTCTTCAGGCTGGCATCAATTTCCATAGAAACAGAGGTGGACATGGACCATTAGCATCAATGAGTCAAATTAAACTACTAGTGGTCAGATATTTTAACTGAAAAAAAAAAGATTGAATTAACAAAAACCAGAGTTTTAAGATCACCTCTAAAAAAAGTCTTTTAATGTATTCTTCTGCTCTTGTCACACTGGATCTTTGTGGAATGCAGTCAGAAATCATTCAGAGCCAGCAGGGATGCAGAGAAGGAGAACTCCAGATCACATGCAGATCACATGCTGGAAGTAAAAAGCAAAACAAAACACAGATGAAACTTTGGGGTTCTAAAGCCCCCAGAATTAAAATGCTTATTTAAAATTACGTTTTTTTAAAGAGTGACTTTTTAATACCTTTTAACAACTGCAAAAATACTCTTCAGGAATTCACTTATCTTGGAGAGAAATAGTTATCTCTAGGTTTCAGGGATATTTATTTACTAATCATATATTCTATAATATTTTGTTTTACCAGTGCAGACTATCCCCAAAGACATTAAATAAGGAAGTCCAAAGCATCTTATACTATGTAATTGCAAAATGCTGAGCTAGACTTAAGGTCTTTTGAGATTAGTGTTTAACAGCATGGTACAGATACTAAATCTCACATTTCTTTTATTGTGGTGAAGCTCCTTTTCTATTAATGACATTTGTCCAGCTTTCTAAGCATGAGAAGCTTCCTTTGTGGGAAATCAGGGCAATCAAAACCAGTTTTTCAGTGGCTACTTTAAAGCCTAAGTGTGCATGTGCTGTGCTTTATTACATGAAAAACAATATTCAACTGTAATTTTTTGCTCTTTTGTCTTTATATGCAGTTGAAAATGTATTCTTTCTAGAGTTCATACCCACTGCACAAGGCTTTAAATGCATCCCCTAGGAGTCTGTGCTGCAAAATCATCCTTCTATTTGAAGACAGAGCAGCAGCACTTCTTCATAGCAGTGTGGATGCCTAGGGCTCAGTAGCTTCTCCTCTCTTTGGATGAGTTTCACTCCCCTCACAGATGGTTAAAGGATGAAAATTACATGCTCAGTATTTTTTTTTTCAGGAATTCTGCCTTATTTCTACAGTGCATTGATATAAAGGTCAAATTCCATCAGCTTCTGCCAGAGAATTTTCTTCTTTTCTTTCCAGAACACTCAATTAAGCAGTACACATGCCTTTTAAATGTTTCATTTTTTGAGGTTTTGTTAATTTATTTTCTTCCAAAATAAATGTTACCTTTGTAAGCCTTTTGTTGATTTCTTTATTTAGCTCCATTATTTCAGCATTTAGTCTTCAGCAATGGGTTGAGTCCTTTCTTTCATTCTCGAAAGCTCTCAGGAGTGAAAAAGAACACCATGTTCCTGTGGACTGCCCAGGACACATGCTGCACAGCTGTGCCAAATTTGCAGCTGACAAATTGGCCTATGCTGCAAGAAGAGTCATTTTCAAAATTTACAATAGTTTATTTTAATGCGTGCCAGATAGGCTGATTCACTGTGAGAATTCTTTGATTTTATTGACACTTAGAGACTCATCCAGTTCCCAGTGAAGTCAATGGATGTCCTTCCAGTCCTTATAGCGAGACTTGGATGAATGTCTAAGAAGCAGAACTGCTTCCTGTCACCTATTTTGCTCACTGAGACATACAAAAGCTCACCAATCCCCATTCTGTACCATCTTATAATGGCATTTATCCTGGAATTTGAAGGAATTGCATGATCTTTAAAGGTAGCTAGCAAATTCAAGGGGGCAAATGATTCAAACTAATAAAATCAGTAGTGATAAGCTAGTCTTGGAAAGAATAAAATTGGCATTGTTTTATTTGGTTTTTATCCAAAAATAACGTCCCTTTTCGAGTCCTAAGCCCAGCTCAACTGAATATGGTGGCTTGTCTGGGTAAAGAAAGTACACAAACAAGGAAATGTTAGGCATCTAATCTAAAATACAATGCTGTGATTTCCCAAGCAGAATTTTTAAAAGAGTAAAAGCAGGCATAACTCAACCATAAAATGTTTTGATTAGCATTGTATGTCTGTAACTATTTCAGATGGAATATTTCAGTTTACAGTGCATATAAACAGGCTTATGAAAACTAGAATTTACAAAGATGAAATCATAATCTGGAAGACTCCAAACCCAGATGACATTTGAGTCTGAAGCCAATAATAGCATCTCCTCTGCAGTGTAAAATCAACAGGGCAGTAGCAATGTTCATACTTACTTGTATGCTAGTTTACTTGCATAAAATGCATGTATACTCTACATGCTCTGATGCCATTTTCTGGAGCATGCAAAAAGAAATGCTCACATTCAGGGCTTTTTTGCACCAATCTAGAAAGTTATTGGAATAAGACTCCTTAAAACAAAAAGAGAAAGTTGCCTATTGTAAGCACAAACATAGGTGACTTCTCAGAAGTGTATCTGAATTATTGTGACATCTCAAGAAAGGTGTATAGCAGGGAAGTCTACAGGAATGTAAATGCTACCCTTCATAGAAGAATGGGAGAACCACTTAAAATGTTATTACTCAAGGTTCTTGAGAATATCTATATGCAACAATTTTGGTATGAAGAGCATTAACTAGAATTATAAAGGGGCATTTTCCATTCCCACTTTCACTACAATCTAACAAAGGTACAAAATATTTTTCTACATTTCTGTAAAAGAAGTGAAACTCTATGAAATTAGTAAAGGGAAACACTAAATTTAAAGCCAAACAAATATAGAAGTAGTCATGTTAGACTGCAAGAAGAAAGGAAGAACAGACTTCCCCCCAAAAAACAAAAAAGGGAAGAATAAAAATCGATGCCGACGCAAATGTTAAAATTTTATAGTTTTCTTACTAAAATAGTTTTAATTTCCAGTTGTATTGTTTTCCAAAGAGAAAACAAAGTCAGTCATAGAGAGCTGACAAGATTGTGTGGGACAGATTGACCGTGGCTGGATGACAGGTGCCACTCTATCACTCCTCTCCACAACTGGAAAGGGGAGAGAAAACATAACAAAAGGCTCATGGGGTAAGAACCAAGAAATATCACAAACAGATTATTGTCATAGGCAAAACAGGCTTGACTTGGAGAAATTAACTGAATTTATTACAATTCAAATTCACAGCAGAATAATGAGAAGTAAAATAAATCTTAAAAACACCTTTCCCCCCCACCCCTTCCTGATTTCTAGGATCTACCTCCTCCTCTCCGGTGGTGCAGGAAGATGAAGAATGGGAGTTATGATCAAGTCATCACAGATTGTTTCTGATGCTTCTCAGGGAAAGGAGCCCTTTCATTGCTCCCACATGGGTCCCTCCACAGGAGACAGGTCTCAACAAACCTCTCCAGTGTGAATCATTGCCATGGGCTGCAGGTCCTCATGAAGGTGCAGTCCTTCAAGAACTGCCTGCTCCAGTGTTCATGGCCAACAGGGTCACAGCTTCCACAGCAAACCTGCTGCTGCATGGGCTCCTCTATCCACCGGTCCTTCCAGGAGCCTGTTACAGCGCAGACTTCCCACAGGGTCACAGCCTTCTTTTGGGCATGCATCTGCTCCAGTGTAGGTCTCCACCAGGGGCTGCACATGGATCTCTGCATCCTCAGGAACCTCCATGGCTGCAGGGCCACAGCTGCCTCACCATGGTCTCACCACGGCTGCAGGGGAACCTCAGCTCTGGTGCCTGGAGCACCTCCTGTCCCTCCTTTACCAACCTTGATGACTGCAGGGCTGCTCTTCTTACTCTAACTCTGCTCTTCTCTGAGCCCAGTTACATCTGCACTGTAACTTCTCTTTTGCTTCTTAAGTATGATATCACAAAGGCATTACCACCTCCTCTGGCTGGTTTGGCCTTGGCCAGCGGTGGGTCCATCACACTCCTCTCTATTCCTGCTCTTGCCAATTCTCAAACAAAAGAAGACAGCTGCAATGAGAAGGACCAAGAAATTACTTTTCATGAGTCACCATATATGGGGATCTACGAATTCTAGTTGTCACTATAGGAGGGATGCAAAGATATGAAAATAATGGAAATCTGCCTCAGCTCCTGGCGTTAGTGCCGTGGCCAGCTAAGATAGCACTCACTGCTTACTCATACCACAACATCGTTAAGAAGGTTTGAGTGGACAGAAGTTTCACAATCCTAGGTGCTATGTAAGCACAAAGAAAGGTATCCTCCTACTGGGGCAGGAATTGTAAGGTAAAATGAGTGCTTTGAAAATGTGACCAGTGAGCTGAAAGAGAAGAACAGAGAGACAGCAGCTACATACAGCACACCAAAGAAAGATGCTGAGAAACAGGTCTCAGGTCAGTGTTCCTGCCTAAGAAAATAATGGGCACTTTTCTTAGACTGTCTATGGGCTTAGCAGCACATTTAGTCATTTCAGTTCTTCTCTGAAAAAAAGAGTAGCTTGTACAGGAGAAGATCATGAAAATGGCAGAGTGTGAAAATGATGTAGGTAGTATGGATGAGCGTGCATGTGTATAAGGGGCAAGTCACATCACTGTTCTTGGGTTTTGCTAGGAATATTTCTTTACTATTTCTTTATTGAGCACTATATCATCAACAGTAGTACCAAAAGACCTTGAGAGAGATTGCTTTATACTCATTACCCTCTGTATGCTCTGATTCACTGAGCATACAGAGGGTAATGATTCAGTACCAATGACTTTTAGTTATTTCTTGGAAGTACACATCTGGAAGAATGTTTCTGGATTACACATCTGCACCAACAGAGCTGAGACTGCTGGAGCTGACCAGGGCTTCATTCTTTATTCTGTCTACCAGCTACACTCATTAAAAGGGAGGCTGCATAAAAATATACTTAAAGTATTGCAGCAGGCAGTGCTGGTGATGAGGACAGATTGTTTGCCCCAGTAATCACCAGGTCTGATTTTCAATCACGTTGGTGAACTTTCAGTGGAAGCATGAACCTAAGAGTAGGGGACAGGGAAGTGGCCCCAGAATACAAAAGGACAACCACTCTTCTGAAATCCTAATTAAAGTAGCAATGACACTTATATTTGTCATTAAGTCATCCTTTTGAGAATGTTTATTAAAAAGGAGCCAAATTGTTCTTTTAGCTTGTTTATAACAATGTCTCCTATTGCAGAAGCAACTAATGTTCAATCAATAAATGAATAAATGAATGGTTTATATCTGTTTAATATGGGCTAGCCATTTGCTTAGAAAGTTCTTGATAAGGATCTTAGATACGGAAGAGGAAATTTTTACTAGATCCTTGTTCAATTATTTTTACTTTCAAAATTGTCTCAATAATATTCACAGACTGCCCACTGAAGAATTCCAACTCTCTCTCTCAGAGATAAGCATACCAACACTCAAGATGTTCTCATAAAAGATTAAAATTCCTTCCCATATCAACAACAAATTAGTCATTCATTTTCACATTCTTGCACACTGGAATCAGAAAAAAATAAATTATTAATTACTGTTATACTCCATTTACAAGATCAACTATTTTAGTTAACTGCTATTTGATGATGGCTTAAAAACAAATGAGAAAATGCACTGTAAATTTTAGCACTCTAGTATATAAAGTGGAATCTACCTGGAACAATGTTAGCACTTAGTGGCGAGATTTGGGGAATAATTCTTCAAAGAAATAACTCTTAAAACAAAAAAGATTTGCTGAGGACTTCATTTTCCTACATAGTAGTATAAAAATGGATCATAGTGTTTAGGATACTATTTCTGTGGTATTTAGTGCCTATAGGTATTTTCTTACTTCCTGTAGCGGAGAATATGTTTACGTGCACTTGTGATTATTTAATAGGTCTGTGTGGTAATTTAATAATAAAATCCAATTAAATCTTGCCTATTGACTGGATTAATAATTATGCCAAGAATATTTAACACTTTAATTCATAACATTCCAGAATGGGAATACTTTAAACAGATTTGTCTGCATTGTTTTGCTAGCAATAAACTCAAATACATAAATAAATTAATGGCTTCGACAAATATGTGCTGGTTCACTTCAGTTGAGAATCTACAAGTAGGCTTTAATGGGACTCAACACAAGGACATGAGACTCTGTGGTTTGATTCCTTTGTGGGACAAGATATGACAATAATTTTCTAAGGAGTAAAATAACTTTTCACACAGGTAAAGTAGGTTCTGAAATTAGAAGGAATATTCAGTGGAATGTACACCATCCAGATTTATCATGCAAGGTAGTGAACATATGTAAATAAAGGATCAGCTTACAATTTTCTGAAATGACAGAGGGCTGCACCTGCTTCTTAGGAGTTTCGATCTATGAATTAAAAATTGTATTGGAACATTAAAGTCGGAGAATGTTCTTTTTTCTTTATTATACATGAAACAAGACCCTAATGGACTGAATTAGTGATCCATCACAGTACCACACCAAGATCTTGTTCACCTCTTCTGCAGATGAGAAGACTCTACCACATAAGCTGTAGCCAGGTGAGCTGGACATAATGCAAGCACAGAACTTAAAGCTTTCTGCTCAGATTATAATAAAAATAAAGGTTGGTAAGACATTAGGACTGTTGAACTGGAAAAGCTGCAGATCTGCTAATTGAGGCCTATGTTCTGTGAGCACATATGGGAAGAAGGAATTTGCACACCTACTCTACTGCTATAGGATAAAGTTAATATGTAAAGTGTGAACTCACTGGCCAAAGACGAGGCTCTGCAGAATCCTAGCAGGTTTCTCAGCATTGCACTGCTCTTCTCCATTGGATCTGTGTATTCCTTGATGCATTATGGAACAGAAGTAACTGCCACTAGCTGGAATCTGACTGCAGGGAAAGCAGTGAGACTCAGGCTTTTCATTATAAAAGTCCCCAACTTGATTCTAAGCCTGACTGTCCAGTCATAGCAACAGCCCTGAGGGTTACCATTCCTGCCTTCCCTGCCTCACAGCAATACTGAATCAAGGTCAAGGTGTGCAAGCCAACAGAGGTTTTCATGGAGAATGAAGGCATAAAGAGAAGCAGCACTCCAACAGTACTGACCACAGAGGGAGGAACTGGTTGGCCTAAGCCCTTTACCTACCTCTCATCATACAGGTCTCCAGAGTGACCCTCTTTTTGCAATGCCTGTTCAAATATAAGCATAGCAGGGGCCTGGATCCCACTAATACATCTAACTACAGGATACAATCCAGCAAAAATTAAGACCTATGGATCACATATATTTCTGTGAAGACACCCCTGCAACAAAGCTACTATAGAGATATCTTTCATCTCATTTGGAATTTGTGAAAGAATGTTTTTTCTTTTTCTATAAGCACACTGGCCTCATCACCAGCATCAGCTGACATGATGAGATGTCCTTTGACAGAGACAGTCAGGGCAACAAACTGAATATCCTGCTGTCTTCATGGAAGAAGGGTGAAGTCTTCAAGAAATACTGAGGCTTCAGAATTAAAACTCCTATTGAAAGGGAAGTCTATCTCAGCCTACCCCCAGAAATTGCCTCCCCTTCTTGCCGAGGCTCACTGAGATTCCATGGAGTGGCATAAAAATGAAATTAGCACTGTGCAGCAAACAAGTTTACCAGGCTCAATAGAATTACTTCATTCCCATTTAATTGTTACATTAATGTATAGAACTCTGATACAGAGATGATGCAGCCTGACCCTGTCCCTACTACAAGCAGTGGAAGCAAATTAAGGTTGCATTGTATGAAAGCAGAGAATTGAAATGTTCTTTAAAAAATTCATATGATACTGTCCAGTTTGAAATAAAAGAGGACTCCCAGCTCACAAAAAAAACCCTATAGTTTCTTGCAAACCATAATCTCCTTGACTTTTCTTTCGAATAAGGCTCCCTACTCCATCACAGAAATGCTATTCCAGCATTCTTTGCAACATTTTACCAACCATTAGCAACAACATGCGCACACACAGAGAGAAAAAATCCATAGGGGAAGCTTTCAGTAAAACTGAGATTTTTGATGGTGAATTCAACAGGCCCCATATTCCTTCAGCTCTCCTGATTTTAACACTGTAGAGCAGTGCATGAAACACCATGCACGGTGGTTCGCTCAGACCTCCCTCTGTCTCTCCCTACTCAAAGAAGAAATGCTCTCCAAGGACAACTGCTTACAACTTTTTTTCAGAGGTCAAGGTACCACACTTACCTCTGTACTTCAATTTTCCTGTGGATCTGTATGAGCCACAGTTATGCTCTCCAGCTTCTTTCATTTTCTTTCCATTTTGAGAGATTGTTGTGGCTGCACTAAGGCACATAAATGAAATTTGAGCAAGGCACACCATGGGCTCACTCAGATTGGAGTTTCTCTGTGTGGCACTTTAGTTATGAATCTATTAAGGCATCTGTGCTGAGTGAGCATTGTGAGAAGACAACCCTGCAGAGATGCTGGCCCTCCTTGGCCCCCCATTTTCTACTTCCTGGCTTTCCAGAAAAAATGTAGACTGTAGTCCTCAGGTGCTGTGGCTAGATCTGAGACAGGAGATTATCTTCCCACAGTTCAGACCCTTGTCAGTAATTCAATTCAGACTCATACAAGAATAGCCACAGTTTCAGAACATGTCACACTGCTTTAATAGCACTTCCTCTCATCATCTTCCAAGAAAATGTTTTGCTGTAGCAGCAATTCTCCTCTCCTGCATTTAACCATGATGTTTCCTACAGTTACCTCACCATATCCCTCTGTTCCTACAGCCTATATATTTTGCATGGTTTTTCCTAAACTCAAGCCATCAGCATTTTCTGCTTCTTTTAAGAAAGTCTTAAAATGTCAAGATTTTTCTTTGTCACATTTTATGGTGATTATTGTCTCAGTCCACTTCTGTACTGAGTTCAGCTAGTTCTTACATCCTCAAGGCTATCACAAGATCTCTCTGAGATCTGATTTACGATATGACACAGTTGATGAACTACAAGTTCCCAAAATTGCTTTACTTTAGAAAGCTATGTTTAAGAAAACAGGCCAGAGAGCAGTAGTGTCTCTTAAGAGGCTGCTGACCCTACCATAAGCCCCAGTTGCATCACATCGAGGGAGTACTTTTCAGCAGAAAGTTGCATGAATACATTGCCCTTTGTAACATAGTTTCTGCTTCAGGCAGCTGGCACACTCAAACAAGGATGGTAAGAGCAACAACATAACTCACTTTCTTCACAATTTGCAGGAGATTATAGTATCTTTGCACCAGACACTGATTTTTATTTGCCATCTGAACCTATACTTGTTCAAAACCAACAAATCAAACAAACCCCATACACCAGTAACAAATACTGCTGGAGACTACATGGCTCTGTTCAAGGTTCATTTTCCTGTCTTGTGAAGGTTATTAAGAGGTGCTTCTTTTCCCAAATACATTCTGTTTCCAAAGTCATAGAGAAGTGAAATACTTGTTCTCATATGAAACTTGTAACAACAATGTACAAATTGGTGGGTAATGGGTAGACAACTACTATCCTTATCTTTGAATTTCCATTCTTTTTCTTAGACCTAAAATCTTGCTTTAAACTGTGGTTTGCTCTCCCTCCCCCAAGGCTCCCCCCGCTTTTCTTTGTGGCTTAACAGATAAAGTCAGAACAGGAGGAGGTTTCACCACTTTCACTGCATGTAAAAAACATTAAATAATTCTGTTATTCTGAGGCTTGCTGATAGTATGAAAATGACAACTGAACACCAAGGATAGCATTTTCTTTTTCTGCTAGTAACTGAGGGCTTCTCTGGTTAGGCTTTTCAGTTTAGTAAATTCCAGATGCAATGTTCTTGATATGAGCCTTTCAAAAAAATTTTATTCTTTTCCCTATTTTTTCAAAGAAAGTACAATTGAAACATTTATTCTGTTTATATTGAAATATATTAGCTCCCATGCATTTGTAAAATCCTATTTTTATCTCATTAAAAAGATTTCCTAGTAGTATATACCAAATAAATACCCTTCTAGACATGTTACATATAATGTATTCACATTCCAAGTCAAAATGAAAGAAATTAAAATTTCATAGAATCACTGACTCACAGAATAATTTAGGTTGGAAAGGACCACTGGGGGCTATTCAGCCCATTCTTTGTAATTTGCTCCAAGCATGGCTAGCTTCAAATTTAGATCATGTAAACAGAAAAAGGTTCCAAACACTAATTGTTCCTATAATTGCTTATTTTACAGTGACATTAATTTAATAGCTTTGTGACATTTTTACAGTAAGACATATCTTTTTTTAGTACAGCAACTATGCTGTTGCCATAAAATGACACAAACGCCCTACTCAGATGGCAGCAGAAATAATGATCAGTTATATGTGCATATGTGTTGGTTGGTATGCTTGTGCACTGCAGAGAACCATGATGAATCATCCTGTCCTATAGCTGAAAGGTGGGACAGAAAATCTTCTGTTTGCTGTTCCTTTGGAAGAGGAGTAGGTAGGAATAATAAAGGCAATTTGCTGCCATGCATTTCCCCCAAAAAAGTGAAAGGGAAATGTTCACAGCCTTCTCAACTAACTGAGATTTAAGGAAGCCTGACTTTCTAAGGTGCAGCTCACAGCTCCTGCATTATCATTTTGAGCTTGCTCAAATGACAATTGTCATGTTGTGTGATAATATTTGCAATAAAAAGCTTGACATGTTGGAGCTGCACCCTTAGTTAGCAGTAGAATGCATCGATACATATAATTAATCACATTGCAAATTTCTCTCCGATTTTAAAATTTGATAGCTCTGACTATCAGTTTAAACACCAAGAAATAATTTATTTATCACTGCAACAAAACAAACAACCAAACCAAACAACCAAACAAACACCACCCCCCCCCCAAAAAAAATCAAACAAAAAACCCAACCAACCAAACAAAAAACCCACCTCCTTTCCTAGTCCAGAAAGCAAGAGGATACTAAATACACTTTTCTTTTGACCCTGAATTCCTACTAGCTTCACAGGATGAGCCCTAATTTTGCATTTGCTTCCTAGTACTGTAATTGCTTGATATGTCACTTTAGATGCATTTTATGTAGGAGCAACAGCACATGTTCCTGCCTGGCAGAATCTGGATTATTCATGCACATATTGCAGTGGGTTTCACAAGCTCTACAAAAACACATCTAAATTGGCAAGCTTTCTGATGCTTGGTCTTGCATCTTACCCACTTTGAAAGAGAAGGGAGTGTACCACCTATCAAATACCCATACTGAGATGTACTGTGATAAGTGACTCCTCTGAATAATTGATTTAAGGGTCCAGGATATCTCAGAAAATTGTAACAATATGTGACACCTTCCACCTTGATGTTATTAAAGAAAGGGCACAACTCTTACTCTGTAAAAACTGATACAAAATGACTAAATGGTCTCAAGTGGAACATAATCCTAGTCTGAGTTTATTTCTGCAGAATTAAAATTTCCCTGTGATCAGTGTCAATATCAAAAACTACAAATGGCATCTTTAGGAAAACAGTCTCAATAGAAAATGCAGCTACAAACGACCCTGGATATATAGGTACATTATTACACATGGAGGTCTTATTATTCCTAGCAGTCTTACTCAGACAGAGCTGAAACATCGGTATAGATGTCAGTGCAAAAATGATGCAGTGCCTGAGAAAACTCCTAAAATTTCTGTTCACTCTGCATCACTTGTCTACACTGAAGACGTGAGTTTTACATGGCTGTCAAACCTGACTTTTCTATCATTTAGCATACAAGCACTGAAAGAGCAGAGGAGGAATTACTCATAGATTTCATAAAAAGCAGAATCTTTGTTTATGTAATTTTATATGGTTGAAAGATAAACACAGATGTTGCATTTGTAGATATTATATTTATAACATTATTTTATCAATTGTGCTGTGCTTCAGATATGGAAAAACTTGGTATATTTATATTTCTTAATCCTTACCTATTTTAAAAAGTTTCTTGACAAAATGCATATTTTCATACACTTAGTCAAAATTATGAGACTAATGAAAAAAATTAAACAAAAAGTCATCTTTCAGATAGCTGAAAATAGTTTGGGGTTTTTTTTAAGCAAAATATTTTGAAGACTTTTCATGAACACAAAGTGTTTCCTAGATGTGATTAGCACACAAAAATCTTATTTCCCACTACTTTTGTGTTTTAAAATGTGATCTAAAGCAGACTGGAGAAATTCCTTGCTAAAAGATCATATTGCAGAAGCAAGGCCCTATTTGTTTTACAATTGCAGCCATCGTCTTTCAGATATTGGGTGGAAGCTGGGGGAGCAAATTTTGGGCCGCTTTGATTCTCATGGGAAAATTTATTTAAGAGAAAGTATAATTTCTCAAGGTTTTTGCCTGCTTCTGATAATTTGTATATATGTCCACTTATAGAATCGCAGAAGGCCTCCAGGGGCCACCTCTCTTTGGCTGAGTCAGGACAACCATTGTCTCAGCTGGGCAGATATATGACTACCTTCCTAAAAATCATTTAATGATGGAGATTCCATTGCCTCTTCAGGTGCATTGTATCTTGAATAGTGGAAAACAGCCTTAGATGTCAACCATGACATGAATATAAAGGGGAAATATATAAGGCAGATTTGTCTGATTAGCTGAGATATCCAAATTTATTGCTGATGTCAGAGTTTTGGCCAGAGAGAAACCATTCTATCCTTCCCACAGAACAGAAATAAATTCAAACCAAATCACGTTGTGATGCCCAGCATGATTAGCATGCTGCTAATCAGCTTCCTTCCAGTTTTAAAATGAAAGTTGTCAGGCCTACTTCTCTGATTCGTAACGAGATAGCAAGTTTTGCTTCTTTATTTCCTGAATTTCTCTGTCTTATTTTTAGCTCATTCTTTTCCCTTACATGCTAGAAAGCTTTTAAGCAGTGAAGGAATTTGCTTTTCATGGTGCTGTTTTGACTTCTGAAACACACTTAAAGCTACATTTCTGAAGAGCAATGTTTCCTTGTCCTGGCTATGACAGGAAAACATCACCATTCACAGTCTTTGATGCTTGTCCTTCTTGTGATCCATTGTACTTATTTTGCATTTAATTCATGTCTACAATAACTATGGATAGTTTTTCCTGTTGTTTCAGGGACTCCCATTCCTTTGGGAATTTTACATGAGTCATTTAGCAATGTGTGCTAGTAGAACAGTATAACTACACTGTATGAAATAATTTTCATCTTTGGGAGTAAAATGGATGTCTGCATTGATTCTCCTCCAATTCCTTCCCTGAAATCAGCTACCTGAAAGCCCCACTGCTGTAGGATGGTATGA
This sequence comes from Ammospiza caudacuta, assembly GCF_027887145.1. Taxonomy (NCBI): domain Eukaryota; kingdom Metazoa; phylum Chordata; class Aves; order Passeriformes; family Passerellidae; genus Ammospiza; species Ammospiza caudacuta. The sequence continues at coordinate 47,285,627 of NC_080632.1, read as the reverse complement.
TAATATGTAGTAAGTCACAGGACCCTCTTCTGAACTTAGTAAATGGTATGTGCCATTAGCATTCATCACACCTAAGGTATATTGCAGTAAAACTCCTCTGCACAGTCTCTTCCACCTTTGTCTATCTGCCCCAGGAGACCAGATCCAGCACTGGTAAAATCATAGAGTTATTTAGATTAGAAAAGATTTTTAGGATCATTGAGTCCAACCACGAACTTAACACTGTCCATTAATGTAGGCATCTTACTTCGCAAATGGATTTGCCTTGACATCCTATAAGAAAAGAAGGAAATCTGCCTGCTTAAAATGTGCCAGTAAAGAAAAAAAAAGGAGTTTGTTAGTTGAAGTGGAAGAGATCCTATACTCTGGAAACTCTGCTTTCCCCACAAATCCTCTGATGAGCACATTTTTTTCCTCTCAGTTTCCATACTTTAAAATTTCCTTTGTAAGATCTAGCTGAACTTTTTTCCTAGAGGAAAGGGAGCTCCCAGTGTAGATCCTCTCCAGTGCTGCATGACCTTTACCACAGAAAGTTTACACAGACATAAGATGCAAAGGCTCATATCTATGCTACTAGTACTGATAAAAGAAACTGCTCACTTTTTTATTGCCTTCTCCTAAGCAGTTTCTAGCAGAAATGCTCAAAAGGTCTCCTGAAAGATGGAGACTACAGTTGTCTTAGCAAATACATGTATGTATGGTTTGTACCTTGATGATCCCACCCTCTCACCTATATTTTACACTTTTGTCTTCTGCTTTTCACTGACCGTTGCCTTGAAAATCCTTCCTGTTTACATGCTGCCTCAATAACTTAACCTTCCAATTTCTCAAAAATATCCTCCTCAACAAACCTAGAACTAATCAAAGACATCTACATGCATTAAAGCCCACTGTAAACTTAATATGCAAAAGCTTTATGGAGTCCTTAAAACCCTCTGAAAAGTACCTGATAGAAGAAGGAACATGGTTTTCAATTTGTGCATTCTTCTTTCTGTCTCCTGGGGTACTGCTTTGCAATATTCCTAGGGCAAACCTTGTTGTATAAATTTCACCTACCAAGATTAAACATAGGAAATGATTCCTGGAAACACTGGGATACTGCTGGGATCTATGGGGAAAGAGACGTGAAAGAGCTGGAGTGACCTTGAGACTGAAGTCACAACAGACAAGACAGCAAAGCCAGCAAGGAAAGCATCAAAGTTACATGCTGCTATTGCCTACCTCTTTTGGGCCCATTTCTTTCTTTGATTGACAGAGAAAGCAGCAAGTTAGATGCTCAAGGTGAAATCCAAAGTCAGGCTCAGGGAAGAAAACTCGTCAAAAAAGCAGACCCACACACTCTGGAGAAGCAGAGGGAAGTGAGGTGATCCTGGAACTTCCCAGAGGGACTTTTTCCCTCCACCGAGGGATACCATGCCAGCAGGGAGGGAGCACAGACATCGACTCTAGCCCTGCATTTCACCTGTGGGACAAGTCTATCTCACCAGCTGGGAAATGCTACTTTGGAGATCTTTATTTCCCCTAAATACTCATTGTTAGATCAGCGCCCAGGACTGGCATTCCAACCAGCCAGGCTGCCTAATCCCCTCCAAAATCCATGCTGTTTTTGCCTTCAGCAATAGCAAATGCCAGAGACAGCAGTCTGGACAGAAGAAATGAAACATTATTTCTTAATTCTGCTTCTGCCTGCATTTTCAATCCCACAAACCCACCCTCCCCCTCCACCACCCCCCCAAAAAAAACCCTGTATGAGCTGACATTTTCCTCAAAAAATTTACTGTTCACTATTTAAATTATAGCAATGTTTTTACTTGTGTACAAACAACAGTCTCTACTCCAAAAGAAGTATCAATTTAAAAAGCAATTCTGCGTCTCTAGGTTGCCAGGTAGACCACTGAAGGCATTTTTACCATCTTCCAGGGTCTGGGTCCGGGACCTTCAAGCACACAGCCGTGCAGGGCTCTTTCACACCCATGTGGGCCCAAATCCACACGGCCACCAAGCAGTGTCGCGGCGGGAGCCCCGGACAGTCTATCGAGGGAGGACAGCCGGCTATACTGCACGGCCTTGCTCCACACACAGCCGGGCACCCGCGGCCCGCGGTGGCTGGATTGTTCTGGACTTCACCAATTTCACAATTCACCAGCGTGACACACCACCTTAACACGGGGCAGGGGGCGGGAAGGAGAAGAGAGGAGGAAAATCCCCAACGAGGAACTAGCCAGAAGCACGTGCTCCTCTCGCTGCCGCCTCCCGGCCTGGACTGGCGTCCCCGGGCTGAGGCGGCGCCCGAGGCTTGCAGGCATCTCTAGGCGCCGCGCCCGAAGCTCGCCGACGGCGACCCAAAGGCCCCTGGCCACGGCGGAGACGCTGCGGGACACCCGGCGGCGCCCGGGCTCCGCACCGGGCTGTGCCGAGGTCCCGCGGAGCGGGGGGCGGGCGGTGCCGCCGTCAGTCAGCGGCCGCGGAAGGCGGTGCCTGAGCGGGTTGGCGAAGGCGCCGGGGGCGGGGGCAGAGCCGGCGGCGGGCACGGCACCGCCGAGGCACTGAGGCGGCGAGCGCGGTGGGGAGCGCGGCGGGACGGGCGCACGGCGGAGAGTGGGGCGTCGCGGCGGTAGCTGCTGCCCGCCGGTGGGAGGGAGGTGGTGACGGCCCCGCCGCTCTTGCTGTTCCTGCTGCTCCTGCTGCCACCGCTGCTGCCGCTGAGGTAAAGCGAGTCCGCTGCAGCTGGTGCTGGCCCTCGGGCGGCTGCCGGGGGCACGGGTGCGGGGCGGGAGGGGGCAGCGCGGGGCCGTGCGGCCGCCCGGAGCCAGGGCACCGGCCGCCCCTGTGGGGTGACAGCGCGAGCGGCAGCGCCGCCCCGCGCAACTTTTTCCCCCGTGCCGGGGCGGGCGTCCGCTGCGGCCGAGGCCGAGCCCCGGGGATGGGGCAGCCTGTTCCCTCGCGGCCGGGGGCGGCTCGGCCCGGCGCTTCCTGGACGGGCAGGGCGAGCGGCCGCCGCGGGGCTGCCCGGGTGGCGTGGGGAGCCGGGCTGGTACCCGCGCCGGGATACAGCCCCCCCGGGCGGCGAAAGGGGTGTCCGTAGGGAGCGCTGGGGCGGGAGCGGTCGGCTCGGCGTCCTCCGTGCCCGGGCCTCCGCCATCGAGTGCCGGCTCGGTGCAGCCCTGCCCCGGCGGTGGAGGGACAGCAGGCACTGAGCAGCGGCCCCGGAGAGCGGCTGCCCTGCGGCGGGGACTGCGTGTCGGCGCGGGCTCCGGAGTGGTTAACCTGCCGGCCTCTTCAACGGGACGGAAGTTCAGACTGTACTGCTTTCCTGAGTTTTTTCATTATCACCTCCCTTCGTCCATAGTTTGCAGCCTTTATAAGGTCTTTGAGATGTTTCAGAACGAGATGTGGTGTATAGTGCTTACAGTACTTATTCAATGTGTATCTGTTTGGACTCGTTTAAAGACTTGTGATAGAATCTCCACAGATTCAAAACAATTATTTCAGACTGTAAACGGTATAAAGGTATTACTACGTGATACATCACGGACCTCACTTTCTTGCAGAAAATAGTGTTCTAAAGTGGTACTTGGTCGTCTCCACTTGGAGAGTATATTTCAGAGAAAGCTGCAGTTTGAGTCACAGGTGTGTAGACACCTAGTGGGGAGAAGATTTTGGTCTCCAAGCAAATTTCCCTGCTTACCCCACAATTCTCATTATTTCAGTGTCCCCCTGAGTATGTTAGTCAGCTCTTCTATCTACCAAGCTTATCCTGCAATGGATAAGCAGGTAGGATTGCAGGGATTTCTCTAGGGATTTTTGGAAATTGTTTGAGAGATTGCACTGCAGGAAATATGGTTATTAAATTTGTTAATATAAAGGTGAAGAAAATCTTTGCGTCTTATACTAGGCATGCTGTACCAGTAACAGCCCACCCTTCTGGTATCACTGTGCATGCAAATGCAGTGTAGAAGTTTTTATTCTCCAGCTCCAAAGACATGATAGCTTGTGTGGGAGGAAACCCTTGGGTACCAGTGAAGTGGGAGCCAGATGTCTTTTTTAACAGGGGAAGAAAGGGAGGGAGAAGGGGCAGATTTCATGTCCCCTTTGTTTTTCACCTAAATTCGTAGGAATGTCTCGAGTTTTTCTGTTGAATATTAAATTTTTTCCCTACTGAAATGCTCAATATAAACGATTCTGCTAAGAGATCAGAATTCTGCCTGAACTCAGGAATCTTTTAGTGGCATCATGCTCTTAGACAGTAAATAACAAACAAATGAACATTGATTCTCCTCCTGTACTTCTTCTTCCTTTTCCATTTGACCAGCCAAATGGAAATCCAGTAATAAAATCATCTCAAATATAGGAGTATTTCTTCCCTGAAGTGTTTGGTTTGTTTGTTTCAATCTATTTAAGATGGTGTTCAAGCTATATATTTTAGGACCAGTCAGCTTGAGTCAAAATGCCTGAATGTAGAGACTGTGTAATTTCAATTGGAGTAAAAGGAATTTTTTTTAATGCAGGATCTTAGCCAAGCACTCTAAGAGGCATTTTGCATACACTGTGGTGTTACTGAGGTGAGGAAAACTGGTGTTTGTCCCTGTGTTAGATCTATATGCAAGGCTCTTGAACTCTGAGTCTTAGTTCATCCCTGAACCTGAGACACAGTAACAATAGAAAAAGGCATAAATCCAAGGAGTTCACAATGGCTGACTCACAGGAGTGTCTCCAGGTACATGAACCGTAGATCAGGAGGGCAGATCCTGGGTACTCTGTACTGAGGGTGGTGCTGATAAGTGAGCATGAACAGGTACTGCAGCTCTGAGCCCCAAGGAAACTTTGCTATCATAACTTCATTGAGTTTTTCTAACGGTTTGAGTTTTTAAAATATGCTTTAAAATTGCCATAAGAAGTTCTACTACAACATTTCCAGTTCTGTATGTTCAAGAGATTAATAAGAGACAGAAGTACTCATTTTAAATATATGGCCATAAAGTTGCTATCATACATTTGATAATAAAAGATCAGAGGAGTAGGTCAAGTCAGTTGAATTATGCAGTGTTTAGAAGACTTCGTTGGCTGCCAAAATGCCCACAGGCAGTAGGAGTTAAATAAGTAGTTGTAGCAGAGCACTTGTTGAACCTTCCTTAAAAAGAAAATAAATATTTCAGAGTATTTAAAGTAGTCAAAGTGGTAATTTTCTAGCAGGCTTTGCTGTATGCATGGTTGGTTTTGATTGGAAACATTTGTATTAATCATAATGCTTGGATCAAAACTGTTAAAGTGCATTTTTTTTTCTCTTGCTACATGAAACAGGAGAAATCCATGCTTTTGTAAAGGCTTCTCTGCTATTTAGTTGATACACTGGTACCTGTACTTTTTCCACAGTTTTTGTCTGTAGAATTTTCTCTGGTAGAAGAGTCAAAATTAAATATAAGTGAAACTATTCATGCGAATTACAAAGTCTGTGATATTTGGTAGCATCAGTCAGGTAGGCAACATAGTTTGGTTTTTCAGAAGTGGCTGCAGAAATCTCTAATTAAAACTTTGGTGTGAGCTGGGTGCCTAATACACGTGGATAGATTTGCAACTTGTTAAAATAAATACTTATGTGCAAGCTTTTTGAAATAGGAAGTCTAATTCAGGCCCACATAATTCTTTCCTACAACAAAAACTGGTTGCAAGGGATGATAAGGAAGTTCTTCTAGAACTCAACAAGATTTTCTTCTGTGTTCTGTCACGAGAGATGTTGTGCAACATGCTTCAGGGACCTGATGGGCTGAAGAGGAGCCACATATAAATTAGGGATCAGGTTTATTCACTGGCACAGAAAGTCCATATGCGTTCCTATAAACACTTCTTAGCTTGTCAATCACATTTCAAAGGACTTGATGACTGAGGCATTAGAAAAAATGGTATGGAAAAGAGCTGTCAGATGTTCCCTGTTCCAGCCCTGTCTACTGATGTCTCTTTACAGTGTAAAAAGAGAGTGTTTTACAAAAAAAAAAACACAAAAGGGCTTTCTATACATTGAATGCAAAGTACATAGTCAATATTTACCTGCTGGTATTACACAGCTCTCTCAAGTCTTTTATTCAGATGTAGTTTAGGACTTTCATTGCAGCTTTGTGTAGTTAGTACTTTCTGGTTTCCAGTATAGCATTTCAAATTATGATTTGGCTTGTCTTTTTAAGTAGATGTAAATGAGTAACAGTTGAAATAATATTTAGAAAGCTTTTACTGTTCTATATGTCTTCAAGCAACTGTTCTCTAAATAGATTTGGGTTTTAGTCATATTTTTCTTTTACTTTATGGTTGGGCAACCTTGAGCTAAAAGTTCAGGCCTGTGTTCTCTTGCCTTTAATGTAATTTAAGCCTGTACCCTGATATTTCACTCCTGCTAGGGCTGCTTAGGTGGTCTGGGTGTGCCTGTTTCAGTTGCTGATTGTTTTTCTAGTATTATACCATAAACACATTAGAAAACATCTGGAAGATGGGGGAGTGGTAAAGCCCCTCTGTAAAAAAGAAAAAGGGGAAATATGGTAGTCATCAAGTAAAAGTTATTTTGAGTCTTTGGTTCTTCTACAGATTACAAGAAGACCCGTTCCTCCAAAAGGTTTTTGAAATACAGGCGTCAGGATGGGGATTGTTGCCCATCCTCACCCTTGTCATAAAGAGGAGGAGACTGGATACCCCAGTGGTCAATGCTAATTACAGTAAGCTCCTCCTCTGTCTTGACAGACCTTTTGTGGAGAAGGGGTGTGGCTGTCTGGCTTCTGGAGATAGTATATAAAGTCTTGCTGCCTGGTTAGATACTGCACTAGAGTGGAGAGGAACAGCTCCAGGGCTTAGCCCTCTCACTCTGAGGCTTTTCAGTAGCTGTAAGTCACAGAGAAGGAAGTGTGCCTCATACTGCAGGGTTACAAATTTGGTTCAAGTAATTTGACATATATCCTTTATAAAAATGCAAACATTTGCTGTAGATATTTTTTGTGCTCTTGCTTGATTTTATTGTCACATAGGATTCTTGTGTGGGACAGAGTCTTTGCCAGGGTTGCAGAAAGCTTAAGCCAGAGGTAGAATCCCAAGTTCACAATCATCAAGTGAATGTGAAATGATTTCATGACATTTCTCTTCTCTTTCCAGGAAAAGCATGTGTGCAGAGTTTGGTGGCAGAATATTTAAGGTATGTGGGCAGTCTGTGGCAAATACATCTGAAGAAAGCATGACTGGCTAAAGAGTCGTCTGAACTTGTGTATGAAGACAAAGAAGTGCTGGGAAGCCCAGGAAAAGAATTAATTGGAAGAATATTGCTAGACACAGAAGAATTGGAACTTTTAACTTCTGCAACAGACAGTGACTAAGAATATATACATTGGTAAAAACATCAGCAGTGAAAAGGCAGACTGTTTTTTCATATCTTTTGGATTTTATTACTTAAGAGACGTTTTCATCATCCCATTTAATTAATCTTGAATTTCTCTGTACATAAAACTATAACTGGACAATTGCATTTCAATACTGTTTAGTAACACTTTTGAATGTTAAATCATTTGCCAAGATGAGTGCTGAGGGATATCAATACAGAGCTTTATATGACTACAAAAAAGAGCGAGAAGAAGATATTGACTTGCACTTAGGAGATATATTAACTGTGAATAAAGGTACCTTACTAGCACTTGGATTCAGTGAAGGGGAAGAAGGAAAGCCTGAGGAAATTGGTTGGTTGAACGGCTTTAATGAAACCACAGGGGAGAGGGGGGATTTCCCAGGAACTTATGTAGAGTACATTGGAAGAAAAAAAATATCTCCCCCCACTCCAAAGCCTCGTCCTCCTCGGCCTCTTCCAGTAGCACCAAGTCCTGCGAAAGCTGAATCAGAGAGTGAGCAACAAGGTCAGTATTCAAAAGGTGCATGGTTTCAAGTATTTTTGTTTCACAGTCTTGTCTGAGTGTACTTTCATGTATATGGCACCTGTTGGTTACCTTTTTTTAGTGTACAGCTCATTTCAGTCAATTAAGAATTGTTTCTACATTGTAATGTTTAGCTCCCACACTTTGTAGTTTTGTATGGTTTGTCTCAGGCACAAGGACCAGTGACTTACTGTGAGGTACATCTCACAGGTTAGAAAGTCTGTTTCTAATTCTCCACTCTAAAACCTTAAGTGGAAAATGAGCCAGTTAACATTTATTTTAGGTTTCTAAGAAATGGATGGAAGTATTTCCTTTTGTGGTTCATCAAACTCACTATTGAGAAAGTTCTTGGTGAGTCCAATACTATGCATTCTAAATAAAAGCATGTTCTTACCACAAATCTTTTGCTACCAGCAGAAGATAAATAGTCTCATCATGGGGGGTTACCTGTGGCCTTAAAGGTAAAATTGAATAATTTAAAATTAAGAATGAAATGATAATAAAGAGAAATTCAGATTTATAATTTGGGGTATGGCATACAGTAGAAAAAGATATCCTTATATGAAAAAAGGTTAAACAGAGGAAATATCTTCCTAAGTTGCTTTTTAAGCTTTATTTGCAACAGGATGCTAGGCACAACTTGGAATTTTATCAGAACTCTTCTGTTAAGAGAAGAAACAAGTCTTGTCTTTTATAATTGGAAAATCTTTGGGGTAAAAAACCAAAAAAACCCCAAAAAAATTCTTTCTCCAAGAGATTTTGTCTCTTTTACCTACTGACATTCAAATTTGGGTTTTACAGATCAATAAGCCAAGTACATTTTAGAATAGACTTTACAGCTTATTGGAGAAGTCTAGACTGGCTTTTAATTCTTCAGCTTCTAATGCTTCATAAATTCTCTGGGTTTCTAACTGTAGGTAATAAGAGTTGTAGTATGTGGTCATGTTCATTACTATGGTGTCACTACAGTGACACCATAGTAATGAACAGTATCATTGCCCTTCCTACACAGAAATGTTTGCAGCATCACTTGCAAATTTGTGGGATCAGTTTATCAATTTTCATCCCTTTGTGCATATTGTAACTTTATATTCAGCTGTGCTGGTAACCAGCAAATATAAGGGCAGAAATATACAAAAATGTATGTGGCAACCAAGTTAACCTGGCAGAAGCATTTCTAGGTTGGTGGGGACTTAACAAAGAGTGAATCTGCAGTGGTTTATACAGCAGTGTTCTGAAGCACTGCAGCAGGTATTCCTTACAAGTCTGCAGTGCCTAGATGTAAATCATTGTTAGGATGAAGCTGAGGGCAGATGAGGCTGTAGGGGATTTTAAGTTGTGCTGTCCCTATCTCTGAAGTCCTTGAACTCTTACCTGCTAGTCATTAGAGCCTCATGTTTTCTCTTTCATTGGCATAGTTCTGAAAATAGAGTATTTCCTTTTAAAAGAAAAACTATTATATCTTTGATCATTCTTTTATTGGATATTAATTATGCTGCTCAAGTGACACTGGCTGTTTTCTTAGCCCACCTGTGGAGGTAGTTATCATCATCCTGTGTAACTGCAGAAGAAATATGTTTTTTTGGATAGACACCTCAAAGTTGACAGGTTATTTTGAGAAGCAGAGAATGGAAAGAAAATACCATTCTTTACATGTCCTGCGGTGTGGTGAAGCAACGAGCGTCCTGGCTTTGATGTTTATTGGTTTAAAAAGTAGCACTTTGTAACTTCTTTAGTTTCTGTGCTCATGCTTGCTCGATGCTTCTGTTCGCAGCACCATGCTGTGAGCTGGCCGCAGCACTGCACTGGGAAGTCCTGGTGTTAATCTTGCTGTTTCCAAGCCTGCCTCAGGACTGTGTTTGTAACAGACATTTATGGGAGTTTCAGCTGCTGGGAGTTACTTTGGGAAATTCTGCTGCAGATTTGCGGGGGCTCTGCTTATATGTAACCTTCTATGTGAAATTTATTGCCTGTAGACAAAGTACTATTTACATACAATGTGTTTATTTTTAATACCATCGGACTCTGGGAATTGGAAACAAGAGAATGTTCTGATTTAACTGAGAATCTTCATCTCAAAGCCTGTGCACATAATCCTGCTGTGTTCTAAAATGCTTAAGAATCAGCTTGCAGTCCAACCTTGTTTTCTTCTGATTAAAAAAAAAAAAAAAGGACTTCCCATAGCTGGTTTTGAATTAAAGATTTTAAGCTTCATATAAGAGGCTAGACACCTCCATAATGCCCTAAGACCAGGGATTAGACCCTTCTGAATAGAAATTTGAACTTCAGGCTTAATTACGTTTAAATAAAGTATGCTTTCCTAAAAGAAATTAGGAAAAGTAATTATAAGTAGTCTCTTTACAGATCTTTTTTTCCTGAAGAGATCTGAGGCAGAGAGTGCTTTGAATCTTAGAAGCAGACTTGGAAATTTACTGAAATAGTATTATAAAAATCAAAATGAAGGTAAGACTTTTAAGTTAGCAAAATGCTACAAAAGTTAGGGTAAAATCAGAGGTGAGGACAGAAATACAGTTCAGATAAAGAACAATGTAGCAATATATGTTTGATTTTCAGATGGCTTCACTATTTTTGTTTGTGCTATTTGGGGCAGGGAATAGCACAGTTAACATTGTCCAGCAGCCAATGTAATGGGCAGTAGGCCAAGAGATTCTTCCCAAGATGATACTTCTCTCTACACCCTTAGAGTGTATTTCAAATAAATTAAGGTGTAGTGTGAAGTTGCTTGACCAAATGCAGTCAAGTTTACATTTTCACTACTTGAAAGTACTGTGGATTAAAATGACAAATTAATGGGGAACTGTAATTTAAAACTACTTAAACGTACCTCATTTATTTGTAATCTGTATCCTTTTTTAATTCTGTAAAGAGGGAATTCTGTATGTACTCCTGTTGCGTATATGTTGAATAAGAGTATCAGAAACTTGCGATTTCAAAGAATATATATGCATAATCAAAGAAGTTCCATTAATTTGCCATATACCTAGGTTTATTTTTTGAAGAAAACTTTTTAATACTTAATTATTGAATGGTACTTAATTACTGGATGGTTTTCCCCCTTGTCTTTATTAAGCCTGATCACTTGCTCATCAATGTCCAGATTGCTTTATATTGGGTATAATTTGCAGTATTTAAGCACAATGCTGCCAGTACTCATAATGCTCAGAAACAAATAATCATAGACATCTGAACACACTTTGCAGTCAAGGAGGCTGTTGACATGGGAAGAGGTCTGCTCATCAGACCTGTCTTACGCAGTCAGTCTTAAAAACAGAGAGCTTCCTAAATGTTAAAAGCCAATCTGAAAACAACCCCCCCCTTGCTGGTGGTCTTAAGTTCCATTAAAACACTTAACTCTTTCCCCATATTTTTATTTTATTCATCACTTATTTTAAGTTTCTTGAACCATTGGTTAAGACAGGAATTAGCATTCCTTGGCTGAAATGTTAGGACTATTATATTTTGCCTGTCTTCCCCTTTTCTTTGTCAGTAAAGAATTAGATTTAGTCTGATTTTTGGGGGATTTTTTTAAAATAGCATCTGAAAAGACATAAAAAGAAAAGAGAAACAAAAGCCCCAAGAAGTCTCTAGCACCTTCTAGTCTCAGTGTCAGATGATGTAGTGTCAGAGCTATGGCAAGGCAGATGTAATTCCTCTCACTGTTGAGAGATTCCAAGTGATCCAACATGCCACATTTTTTTCCCAGACAAGGGTGCCTGGCTGCTGCTGGGAGGATTGAGGTACTTGCAACAGTGGAGACACAGTAGAGGGTCATTTTTATTCCCCCCAGCAGATATCTGAAGTTTATGTGAAACAGTAAAGATTTCGCAAGACTGGGTTTTTTTCTCTTGGAATGATTTTTTTTTATTTTAATTGAAGCTACATTAGGCTGGTTCCTCTTGCTTATCCCAGTTTTCCTCAATTCTTTGCAAATGGAAAGTGCATAAGCTGTACAAAGTTCAGATACGGTTTTCAAACGTTGATTCAACTCATCTGATATGGCCATATATATTTAGAGTTAATTCATACAGTATCATTTCCCTACCTGTTTTGTGAAGGCTGATCTTAAGCATACTTTGGAGCATTAAGCTTTGATTTATGGACTGAAATACAGATTTAACTCAGAATGCTAAATTCTCACTTTGAAATGAAGATCAGATTGCAGAAGGGCAGACCAAAACTTTATATGAATAATTTGTCTGGTTTGCTGTTTTGGCACTTCCTGTAACTTCCTGTATAACTTAAAAGGGTTGTTTATGTTGACACTTTGTACTATTTCAGCTGATTTTGAGCCTAAAAATAATCTGAAGCTCTTCCTTCTTGTGGTGAAACTATAAAAGAGATTTTTTTTTTAAAGAAAAAGTCCAAACTTTTTTTCACTCTTCTTCTAGAATAGATACAGATCATCAAGTTACACAAAGATAATGACACATAACATTTGGAAACTCTTTCCTTTCACCAACCAGGTTATGCAATATCTGATAGAGTTCCAAACTGACAGAGGGCATAAAACCGTTTGTGCATGGTTTAACCGAGTGTGTTGTAGGATTTGTTCCTTTAATTTTGCTCTAAAGCCAGTGTAACGATCCATTTGTGAAAATTACTCAGATTTGTGTATTGAGGGACATAAGAGTGAGTGAAATGCAGTGAACCTGGAGCCTCCATTGGCAAGAAAACAGTCATCTTGGATGATTTAGGCAAATGGAAAAAGGAAATTATGAGATCATGAGCCACTATCTCATGACATATACAAATGGTAAATATATTTACCATTCAAGCCAGAGCCCTTGAATTCTTTCTTTTTAGAACCAGTTGGAGTATAAGCCTTTGCCCTGCTGCAGTTGTCAGAACTTCATTGCAGACATGAATTTTCACGTCAGTTGAGTTTGACTTGCACTGGGAAATGGGGAAGTTCCTGCTGTAAAGCCTTGCTGGCTGCTTGTGATAACACTTCTAGGCAAATTTCTAGTTGCCAGATAAGTGCATGCATCTGAAAACAGAGTCCTTGCCAACTGCTTTATCACTGATGATGGCAAAGATTTTTGCAAGCTCCACTGAAGTGAGATAGAACTTTTTTTTTCACAGCGATAATATCAGGGTTGATAATAACTAAAAAAGCCTTTATAAGCACCACAGGAAGCACAGGGATAGGCTTTGCAAGTTTGAGTACAAACTGCACGTGGAGAGAGGGCCTGGGCAAATTCATGGTTGATGCGTGGCCCCACCTGCTGGTACAGGAGGAAGGAAGCAAGAGGGAGGAAGGACCTTCAAACACACTGTCTTCCATGTTACATTTTAATCCTCACAGGATAAAAATTAAAGTGAGAGAGAGAGCTTTTTAAAATTATTCTTGAATTGAAAAATAGATATTCCTGTGAAAAATATATCGCTTGGAGTACACAGAACCCCCTTTTAATCCTCAAGGTTGATCTTAGACTGAAAAGGCTTGTGTTACTGAAATGAATCTTTTTTCCCTGACTGTATCAATCTAATTAATCTAACACATTATTTTACACATTTTTGCATTAAGAAGCTGAAATAATAAGACACTCCTGTTTAGCTGCTGTAACAAATATTTGTCTGTTTTGTGTCATACTTATTTTAATATGCCTTTCTGTGATTACAAAGGCGTCACTACGTTGAGTGACTTTGCTTACATTTTCTTAGCCTTCTGTTATACTGATTTAGTCTGCTAATACCTTGTGCTGACATGAAAACTGGGGCAGATGTAAAGCATGGCAAAGGTGAATTGGCCTACACTCTTATTGGAATCATCTTTGTCCTGTAGCTGTGATCCAGGAACATCTGAAAAAACCTTCACTGGTTAGCAAATAGTTGTTACTTAGGCTTGCATGTGATAACATCAGTTTGTGAGTTTTAGCAATACACGGTACTAAGTGTTTGCCAAGAATGGATCATTCAGCACCCTGAGCAAATAACCGTGCCCACTTAAATAGTTGTGTGATGCCATATATGCATCCAGATTTTCTTGTGTGAAAGAACACAAGTCTGTAACTGCAGCTGGCTGTGCACTGTTTCACATCTGCGTCTTACCAAAGCCACTCTCCATGATGAACATCCATGAAATCAATCTGAAGTCTAGAATACAAAGAACTTCTTTATTTTCATACTGGAGAAGGGTATTAAGTCCTGAGAATACTTTGGTAAGAATCTAAGTGCTTGAGAGAACTTAAAGAGAATTTCTGGCTTAAAAAAATAGTTGGTTAATAGTTGCTAACTTTTGTTCATGTCTTCATCAAAATACACGTCTAAAATGCAATTCTATTTTATGATGGTTTCATTAAGAGAAGGTGCTTGTGTAGATTTTTTTGCTAGGGTTTTTGTTTTTGTTTTTCTTTTTTCTACTGTCTTGTAGAAATGCCTGCACCCTTGCACATTGCCTGAAATCTTTTCATAAAGTGTTAGCAGGTGTAACCTTTTGTACTAATGAGACTGCTTTTTGTTCAGTCTTTTATAAATGCTGTATGCTGCAGTCCACAAGGGTAGCACCTAAATTTTGTTCCTTATTTTCACATGTTGACCCACTTTATAAAATAGTTTGTATGTAAAACAGCATTAAAAAATTATATTTAAGCTGATGGCTTTTCAGGTAACAAGATTCACAAGGCAGATTTTCAAAAACTCACTACTGCCTTGATCCAGGGAAAGATGTGATTGCATATGGTTTCTACACTTCAAAAATGTCTTTTGAGACTGTCTCTTACTTCAAAACTACTATGTAAACTATGACATGAATAGTGAAAAATGTCTTTTACAATTTAGTTAGCTGTCAGACAATTTTCTCATTCAATCCACTAATGTTTGTATGTGCTCTTCATCATTTGCTATGCTAGAACATTTCCCAGAGGTCAGTATCTGAGATAATTTCTTCACTGGAGGTTGTGGACGTTGAGAGCAAGAAGTAAGATCTGCCTTTGGTAGGTCTAAACATGCCAGTTTCCATCTCTGCTGGCAAATCACTTGGTGGCATCTGGGACAGGAAGATGCTCCTGCAGAAGGGAGACCTCTTGCAGGAATGGCAGTTACTTTGAGTCCATTTACGACGCAGCAATTGTATCTTTCCAGTAAAATAGATGGGGTTGATTTTTCTCTGTGGGTTTTTTGCCTTTTTTTTTCTTTTTATTGTGTGTGTTTTAGAAAAACAAAGTTAAGCTCTACTTTCCTTGAACATTTTGATGCTTTCCTGTAAAACACATGCACACCTTAGGTTGTAAAGGTAGTGGCAAAAAGCCAAATTATTCCACTCTAGAACATTTAATTCAAGTGGTCTCTACCTTGCTCTTTCTTCTCTCTGGAGTTGTATTTGTTGGATGCATCATGTTTGAACACTCCAGTTCCATAGCCTCCTGCTCGCCACCTGGGAAGAAAGGAAGCATATTGCAACCTGAGATCTGTAGTCTCGAGAGGGAATGCACCTCTGAGCTGGTTTGTGCTGGGATAGAGTTACAACGACAACCTAGCAGAAGGCATGGCTGCACCAGGTTTGTATGTCTTGTTTACAGATATAACAGTGGAATTTATTTGTTGGGGTCAGGAGAGAAAACTTCAATGCTATCACCTATTTTTCCAAGATCTCTTCATCCTGCTTGGATAACATTGGTAGATAAGCAGATAAGTATGGAGGACTATTCTTGGCAAAGAAACTTTTGAATGGTACACTGCAAATCAATGTTCCAAAGCATGTTACAACTTCTCCAGCTGTCTCTCTCAAGGAGAAGCCTCTTAGTTTGTGAGGTTACTCTTTTTTATTTCCCAGTCCTCTTCCTCAGCTCTTTTTTGCTGGAGGTAGATGAAGGCACTTAAATTAGGGAATTAATGAAAGAAACCACTAATTATGCATCATGTGGTTTCATTATCTCTCTATCCAGGAACATTTCAGAAATAAGCAGTTAAGGGGAAAAATTTTCAGTCGCTTTCATATTTGCACATGGTGTTCGACACTGTGAGCACAAATTCCAGTCCTCTGGTGCTATTTTTTCATGAAAATTTCACTGCAATTTTTCATGTGCTGCGCTTGGATGCAGGGAGCAGGAAAACGTCACTTGTGTTTTCAACCTTACCCTTGAATTGTCTCCTTGCCAAGACACAGCTGCTTGGCACAGGTGAGGAGCAACAGAGACTGTGGCAAAACCCTCCATCATTTCCTGCTTTGCTCTTAGTTGACTGGCACATGCATGAGAGACATCTGACCTGATGTGATCTGCCAAGAGTTGTGAGGTGCCAGGACACCATGGGATGCAGCGAGGTGTGATCTGTTGCTTGGCCTTTCAGTCTCTGCTGGTATATGGGTATTCTGTGAAGGCTTGTTTTAGGTACTTTGGAGTAAAATCTGTACAGATGTTTAAGTACAGTTAACAATATATTCTGGCCAGTCCAAATCTACTCAATTGTTCTGAAGCCAGAGGAGTATAGCCTAAATAAGTCAGTAGCCCAAATAAGTAATTTTCTTAATAAGAAAATTAAGGGAGGCCTTTTTTGCTCCAGTGCAAGCCAGTTCTAGCCATAAAAATTTTTCTAGTCATCCTTGTAATCTGGCCTGGCCAAATGATAGAATTTTAAGGAACAAATTCTAAACAGCAAGTAGCAAAAATTTCTTCTGAAAGAACCAAAAATAGGACCTCTGTTCATTGAATGAGGGCTTCTTAAGGGCACAGAGTGATGAATGTTTGAATTCTCTTTGCTGTATTTATAATTAATTACTGTTGGTTGAAAAATTAGTGTTCCCTGCAACTTCCATGTTTTTCTGACTACTTCTTGGATCAAACTTAGTGCTTACAGTTCTAAAAACTTTCTGGTAGCCTGTGTAAACTGCAGTCCCCTACATGAAATAAGAGATTTTCACAATCTCATTATTGTCAGGATTTGGGAATAATATTAAACCACTGGTTGAACAATGTTTACTACAGAGCAACTAGCATTAAATCTTGCTTCTTAGCAAATTGAAAGTCTCATCTATTTTTGATACTAAAACCTTCACTGAAGGTGCTAGTGGGCTGCTGCTGACTTCCAGAGTGATTTAGAATGCAGGACTTTGAGTTGCATGAACAGTTTAGCAAAAAAGGGGAAGACAGTTACCAACTGTTATGCTTTTTCTCCAGATGTTTCCTCTAAGACAAATATGTAGAGTTTTATTATGACACAGTAAGAACATGCCAATTAGATGAGTATGGTTGTTTTGTTGGGGGGGTTTTGTGTGGGTTTTGTTTTTTAATTCTCAATGTCTGTTTGAACTAAATAGCCAGTCAATCAAATACGGTGGTAAATTGTCTAGTAGTTTGGATGGAACATGCCCATGCTTGTTAATGTGAGCTGCTCTGTTCTAAATAGAGTACTAAAATCCTTTCTTCAAAATCCTTTTGGATGCAAACTAAAAATAAAATTATTGTAAAGTACTGATGTTCTTGAAAATACTCTACATGATTGAGGGTTTTTTTTCCTTTACTTCAAGAACTTGTTCATACACAAAGCCATAAGTTACTATGCTACTTTCTCTTAAATTTGTGGCAAAACCCATCTCGACTTCAGAAGGAACAGGATCAGACCTATAGTCAAGATTTAGCAGCATTGGGAAAAATCTCATAGTTCTTAGTCTTAGTTCTTTTTGGCAAAATTCACAACACTTTTAGTGTTTGGAGCACAAATCTTATCTCTTTTTGGAAGAGATTCCAGTATACCAGATTCATAGAATATGAATGTGCATTAAATACTACACTACAAACACTGGTGTAAAGAGCAGAGTCTGATTGTCCTTTCATAAATTTTGAAAACAAGTAAGGGACTTGTGAGCATCTCTTCTGAGGTCCTGGGCTAATGTAGGGCATGTAATTTCACCCTGTTATTCCTGCTTGAAGCTCCTAACTTCTAGATGAATTTAAAGCCTGTTATTAAATAGTCCAAACTGCTTCCTTTGTACATATTTAGTGTAGATTACTTAACTTTTTATCCCTTTAGTATCCAGCACATGATAAGAATTGTGAATTTAGTAGTAAAATGTTTTCATTTAGGAAACTACATAAATTTAATTGTATTTGGTGATGACAGTATAGAAACTGCTTTGACAAGGTTATTTTCTTTCTATATATTCAGAACTCCTCACTGATACTTGTTAAAAATTTGCTCTAGGGTGATAGATACTTTGGCAGGGCTGATGTTTTCCTTAGGGCTGCCTGTTTGGGTAATAATGTGATAGTAATAGGGTTTCTTATAATTGAGGAAGTGATATGATGACAGTTTTATTTGTAAATTCTTTTACTGTAACAAATTATTATACTCAGAATAAATACAGAGTTTTATCACCTTGATGTATGTGTGTATAGACACAGAGCTGCATACTACAGTAGGAGAACATTAGGGTTTCAAAACTGCATCTAAATCTTGTGTTTATACATAAAAGTACAGCTTCTTTCAGTGTATACCATCTGATGCAATTTTTTTTATTGATATAGTTGTCTCACCCTTTCCCCCATTTATTCTTGCTTTCCTTTTTTCCAAGGTCTTCACTGAATTAAGATTGCTTAATTCAGGTTGATCAGTTCCTAGTATTAAGCCACCTGTTCTTCACAGCCTTCAACCTTCTCTCTGGAAACAGGTTTTTGCATTGATACTTGTGCTCTTTCCAATGACATGACTAATTAGTGTTTCACAGAACTTCATAATGACAAGTACTAAGTCATCTTTAGGACACTTTTGTGAGCAAAGGTGCTATCATCGTTCCTGTAAGGAATAAGGTAAACAAAACAGACAATTAAAAAACAACCAAACAAACAAACCTATTGCTTCAGGGTAGTCTAAGGTTAATCTCTTCATGCCATGTACATTTCACTTCAAAAATGTGAACCTAGGAAGTAACTCTTAAAAATTCTTAACATATGAGAACCTTAGCAGTTACACTTCACTGAGATAAATAAACCCAGGAACCAGAAATGGATTAGGTTTGACTCTGCAAATCTTTATTTGCCACAAGGAGTGAGTACCATATTCTCACTCCGTGTCTGGCTTCAGTTACTATGTACTGGATGTCCAAAACAATTCCTTGCAGAACAAATCTTCCTGGCATGCCTCTTCCTGCACCAGCTGGAATCCAAATATAAGCATCAAAATCAAAATAATTACTAGAACGTGAATGCACAGATTCAACATATATGGTAACATAATTTAGTGTTGGCTTATTTGTTCCATGACTTTGCAAATCCAGAGTTTCAAATTCTCAGTAGTTTGTTGTTCCTGTTAGACATGCCTTGCAATAGAACATTTCAGTGACACATGTTTTAAGCACCTCTTACTTTAGGTTTTTATGGTGCATCTCTATTAGTTTTGAGATGTTGTATCATAGTTGTGATTCACAATACAGGAATATTTTGTGAATGGTGACATTACATAGTAAATTACCATTCTGGGAACTAGATCTTTGCTCTTGTAATACTAATCAATAACTTGCTTCCTTGAAAGATGCCTTTGCTCCTGTCTTTATCTTGCCATGTAGTAAGCTGCAACCTTAATTAATCAAGAGGTGTGGCAGCACAATTTTATCCTAGTATGACAAAGTTCAAAGCTTTTCCTGGGCTACTCTGTTGCTAGCATCATACATTAGATTCCTCGTTCAGGAAACACTAGTTTAGAAAGTGGAAGTCAAGACATCAAGTGTGGGTGACAGATGAGTAATGAGGGAGGTATGAAAAATACTCTTGACACCTGGAATGGTTATTCATTAACTTTCCAGATGCACTAGAAACGTGGAAAGAGTGTTCTGCCATGGAGGAATCTGTGCTGTCTTGCAGGAGACTTCTGCCAAATTGGAGAAATTGAAGGGTATACTTACTCCATATGAAGTTTTCTGCTCTTACTCCCTATGAAGTTTTCTGCACAAAGATCTTTTTGTTTTTAAGTTTTTCATTTTTCATATCTTTAGATGTTAATATGGAAATTGCAGGCTCATTGGGTTTGAGTGTACAAACAAGAGAGAACTCTGGAGAGCCATGGCATTTGATCTTTGAAAACTATGTATGTATGCATGCTCCTCTGAAAACCCCAGATTGCAAAAATCATTTGTAGTGGGCTAGAGAGGTATTTGACAGATTATGTGCAAGTACATACATGTGTGTTTCATTATTTGATTGCCTTAGGAGACTGGTGTTTAAGTTGGCAGATCTACTCACTAAAAGCAAAGCTCTTTGGCTGGCAGGATTACAGAATGCCTGAAGGAGAGAGTCCAAATGCTGAGAGCAAAAGAGAGGGAACATGTAATGTGCAGAAAGCGTGGGGAAGCTATAAAGCCAGCAGGAAAAAATAGATTTGAATATGGTTCCAATTTGTTCTATTGGGCTCAAGTTGATAGCCATGCAGAAGTAAAAACATGAAATTCTCTTATTTCAGTATGAAGTTAATGTTCTGGAAAATACTGTGTTTTTTATCATGCTAAGTATTATTTGGTTACCTATTTGCAGCTTGTCAGAAATCTTTAATCCATGCTTATTTTCTGACTCAAATTAAAAAAAAATCACAGTTTGTCTAGGATTTTTACAGAGCACTGTCAGACTGTGACATAGGTGGCTGCTATAATAGGCTATGAAACTTTGTTCTTCTCTTTATTAGCATGACTCAAAACTCCACTGTTGACTCCCAGTAGATGTTAAATTTCTGCATTTAATTTGGCGATATGTAATTTGTAGCTATTCTGGGAAAAAAATAAAATAAACTCCCAACCAAACCAGTCTTTATGCATTCAAGTTTGGAACGAAACTATCCTGCAATGCTTTGTAATCAGCAGACGAGCAAGTTGAGTATGTGTAGCTAGAGAAGTGTACACCTGTGGCATTGGACTTTCTTGATGTCTTGCTCCTCAACCTAAGGCAACACAGAGTAGCATTTTGACTTGGTTTTTTGTATTGCTCACTCCTACCTGAATGCCATTATAGAATAACCAGCCACCTTGCTCTGTCCCCTAAGACTTACTTCTCAGTTTGAGAGCAAGGTTTGAAGTATGGGAAGCTGACAGGTGAAAAGCAGACTGATGTACTGAAACAAGAAAAAGAGAAGCAGAAGGGCTGACTCCCCTGAGAGATCAAGAAATATGCTATTTGAAAAAACCCAAACCACCAAAAAAGCAAAAATAAAAGGGAATTTCCCTTTAAAAAAGGCCAGAGTTGAGATGATTGCTCATACTGATACATCTAAATTATTTTAGAGATTACAAGTGGCACATTTACCATGAAAGACTAGAATCCTTTGAGAGGTAATAGGTCCTGCAATAAAAAGGTCCACGGTGGTGGCATAGCAGAGTTTAGATGAGTTAGACTAGCTGTCTGCTGCCATTTTTGAGGAGCTTTATATTGTAAAATCCTCAGTAAAGTTGTCTGAAGTTGCCACATGTGAACTGTTTAGGAGACAAGTTTTTCCAGCTTCATGCAGGCAGTTCATATGAACTGTGCTTAAAAACAAGGAGTCATGTGCGTTTTAGAAAAATCAGGTCAGTTTAAAATTAATGTATCCCTCTTTTTCCTGTTCTCAGCAGAGAGCTGGTTCTTTTGGAATTATTTTCCTTCTGGAAGTCAAGTGAGATACCCTTTTGCCTTCTGGCATAGCCAATAGATAGATAGATAGATAGATAGATAGATTTGAAAAGGCAAACAAAATGAGGAAAATGTGTTCCCTTCTGCTAAGGCTGAATAAAGGTAACTGGTTCTTTCTTCTGGCAAGATGACCAAGTGATTCCTCTGGAGCACAATAACAGAAAGACCATAAATGTAAGAATGTAAGACTTCCTTTCTTTCCTCTCTCTCTGTCTGTCTGTCTCTCTCACTCTCTCTCTCTCTCTCTCTCTCTCTCTCTCTCTCTCTCTCTCTCTCTTTCCCCCAGCCCCCACACCCGGTAGGGTAGCAGGAAAACAAGCAATATATACCTGGCATTTTGACAGAATAGACAATTCTCAGTCCTTGCTGGCCAGTGTGGAGGAAGGCTTACTCCAGTCAGCCAGCAGCCTTTCAGCTTCTCAATCCCCCACCCATTTCTTAGTGAGTCATAGCTAGAAGGCCTTTTCACATGTTTGATCACATCTTGCTCAAGTCAGGAATGTATTTTTACTCCTTTATTGCATCCTATAAGCAACATTCCAAGTCAATTGAGTGATTTTTGCTTTAAGCTCGGTACATATGTGGAAATGGAGATAAATATATAGATAGATAATGCCACTGTATTTTCAGATATGGGTTAGAAGACCAGCTAACTTTCCTGGCAGGCACAGGATGGTGGAAAAACTGATTTATATGTTTTATGTGGGTGACCTCTAGAGGAGTGGTACATGAGCAGTACTTAAATATTCAAGACATTAGTTTTTCTTGTCATTCTCATGTATACACTTAGTAGTCCTCTAAGTTCAGAGATAGCATTGATCCTGTTACCCATGAATTTTCTACAAGAAAGTTGGAGAATGTCTACAGCACATTCCACTGTGCTGGAGCAGGTCAGTGTAGGGCATCTGCTGAGTAGCAGAAGTAAGGAATGGAAGCAGTGGATCAAAAATGCTTCTTGCTCATCTCTTGGGTCTTTGTAGAGGACCTAAAAAGAGCTTCTGCCTCCTCATTTACTCCATGAAAGAGCTGCTTTTATTTGATTCACCTGAGCTAAAGATCATTAGGAACATGTTGTCAGTTCTTAACCAGATTTATGTTTTTCTATTTTTGCCCTTCTGTAGCTTACACCTTCCAAGTTCACTTAAAAAATCTTTCTTTCAGTTATTTCATCCTATTCTGTTCAGTCTCACTCATCTACCACTGGTTTTCAAGAGAGAGACTTTTTTTTTGTTTTAGACCACAAGGCACTCTAACACTGTAAGGTTAGAAAAGGATTTCTTGGATTTGAAGTGTTTAGGTTTTCTTAGAGAGGCTTTGTCTCTTGTTTTTGGTCTCTTTGCAAATGAATGCACCCACTGCAGACTGAAATCCTGCTCCATACCTTCTTACCCTGACTTCAGTTAATCCTTGGCTTGCAGATGGTGATGTAAAAACAGCCAGTTTTTCATGAGCACCATCTTTGTTGTCATTGTCAATTTTCTTATACACTTTCTATAAACAGGTTTTACACTATGTGAATTTCATAACACAGTGTGATGGTCAGTACACAAATGAAGGTTTTTTGCCAGTTAGAGTTAGTTAACCAGTTGGAGCCCTGACAGCTTTGTAAAAGTTCATGAAATTCATTTGTCTCCCTAAGTGCTAAGGTCTGAATTAAAGCTACCTCAGAAGAGAAGTGTGAAGAAACAATGATTAATGAAAGAGAGATCTTTAGGTTCATGCATTAAGTACATGTACTTGATATTGTATGACATCTTTTTTGTTTGGGATCTTGGTAGTATGAAATATATTGGAATAAGAAAATAACACTGATACTGCTATGCAGAGAAATCTCCACGGGAGTATGATATGGGTCAAAAAATCTTATTACATATAGACTTAGAGTTTTCTTCTTCATCTGAAGGTAAAGAGGATGGTGGGATTACCTCTCTATAGATTCAGTCCAGGATTTTCCTAATAATGTTGTTTCTGTAACTATGTCAGATCACCCAATGGTTTAATGGCTGTAAGGATTAACCCAGTTTTACTTTCTTATAAGTCTGCCTTTCAGCATTGCTGTATTGCTGTATTCTGTTGCTACAGCTACGGCTCTAAGCTTTTCATTTTTTCTTTTTTTTTTTTTTTTAGAGGAGGAAACATGTTTGATTTGATTGGAAACACATTCAATTTTTGAATAAAAGTCGTGGTGCTGGAGAGCTGTTGCCATTGTTTGCATTTTTTTTCTGGGTGACTGCTGTACACTCATTATTTTTAACTTTCTGTGTACTTACAAATGTTTCCCACAATTCCCAAAAGATGAAGGAGCAGTGTTGACTTTTATCTGTCAGCAGCTTCTGCCAGTTCTTTTATGTAAATCTTCCAGATCTAAACAACTTGACTTCTCAAGCATAGTAATATGCATTATCTTTTCTTGCAGCTGTGAAGAGCCTATTCTTTTCTTCTAGATTTTTTTGTCTGTGGATAGTTTGACAGGGATTTGTTGTCATTCTTCTCCCATTAGTTTCTTCACAGCAAAAAGGTAACAAAACAAAGCATTCTTTCAGAGCAAAACAACATACTGCCCTGAATTTTTATGTATTATGGTTATTGAATAAAAAGAGAATGCTTTAAATTCTGCTCTTCTCAAGCAGAGATACTATCGCAGACCCGTGTTTGCCCTGCATAAGAAACTTTGTTACTGGTAAAAAGGACACAGCAGTAAGGAACAAGGATCCTTTAGAGATAGGACAGGTCATTCTCAACAGTGTTGCAGTGACCATGGTATCTCACAGTGAAGGTTCATCCACCGTCATGACCTGTCCTGGCTACAAAGAGCAGATGCTGCTGGAGCACTGCAGTTTCTAACTGTCACCATTTATATGGGGAAAGGGAATTGATATTAGTAGTCCTTGTAGGATAGCACCAGACATGATACTGCTTTTTAAAATACATGTTACTACTTTTTAAATGAAAATGGTTTCAGCACATGAACTTGCTCTATCTATGCAGTTTTATCTGATAGAGGTCATTGAAATAGTCTCACTATGGCTTTCCACTAGTCAGCCAGAACCACAATTTTCAAGTGCCTTTTGAGATGGACCTCAGCATTCCTTCCCTTAAAAAGATAGGCAACTGCCTCTTTCCTATGTGTCAAATGTTTTCAGGAAAAACCAAATACGTATTTCCTCTCCCACTTGCTAGGAAGAACTCAAGAACAAATTGTGGACCATAGTACTTTTACATGGGAAGCCATTCTAAGAGGAGATGATAGAAAATTCAGGTTTGAAGAGGAAAATAAACAGGAGAATATAAGCCTACTGCATGACCATGTGTCCTTGTACAGTCTAGATAATATTCCAGGTACTGAAGTACTCAGTTCTTCAGCTGAGTTTTATCCCTTGAGAGCTCTGGTCTTTGTGCACTGAAATGGGCAGTGTAATTTAATGGAGAAAATTCTATGTCATTATATGAAAAGAGACAAAAGCATGATCTGAAATTTAACATGCAGCCTTAGTTCTTTGTGGTCTTAAGTTTTGAATGCTTGACCTTGGTGGTGGTGGTCTTGACGCTCTTACAATATAGTTTTGTTAATGTGTCTGTGTGGTATGGCAGGCATCAGAGGGAGCTTTGCTGCTTATTCCTTATGGAGTGACTGTAGCAAAAGTACCATGTAAATTTTGACTAATAGCAAAAGTACCATGTAAATTTTGCTAATACATACTAGATGTATTAGCATACATCTAGTCACTTTACACTATATTATATTTTTAGTGAATTTTCAGTCTTACTTAGTTTAAAAAAAAAGCCTAGAGTGCAGAAGTTAATAGAAATCATGGCATAAATATCCTTGGGAATAATGAGGTAGTTTGTGGGAAGGCAGCTGGCAACAGTTCTAAGGGAATACTTAGTTAATCATAGTGCCAGTGAGGTAGGTTTTGTTTTGAGAACTATCAAAATTTTTTCTAATAAGGACTTCTATGTACCACCACTAAAATCTGGATGTTTAATGGCAACAATAACATTGAAGCACTGGGAACTTGATAAATAAGTCACAAGATGCAGCTGCTGGTGGAATGTGCTGTTTGTTCTCTCACCAGCACTATCAATACTACTCTTGACCATTTGGTGGTATATATTTCCCTTCTTGATAGTATGTATGGTTTCATGTCAAACCACTGTCAGAAGCTGAAATTGTCATTTAGTGTCTCTGAGGAGAACTAAGCAGGCCGAGTTACTCAAATTCTTGCAGATCTCAGTTCTTTTCTAGTCCTGGAACAGCCATCCTGAAGGAAGGGGAGGGAATATAACAAGCCTCACTTCATGAAAAAAGCAGTTCTGCACTTTATTGCTTCAGCTATTTAGTTGACCCTGTCCTGTTCCTTCTTTTCTGTCGTCTATCATCTCCTTGCATGTGTTGATGTAGTAACTTGGTACCTACATCAGAGCTTACCTCTCATCTGCTGGTATCTCTCTGACTGAAAACTGCTGGCAGGGAACCTGCAGATGTCAACAAGACAGGAAAAACAGGTGTTAGCTTATTAATTTTTTTTCCTCTGTCATTGGAATCATGCACTGAAATCCATGCTGGCTTGTTCTATTTAGAGATGTTAACCTGTCCTTCCATTTAAAGGGATGCTCATGGGAATGTGAGAACACTACTACTGCTGTGCTCCTGCATGTCACACAGGGCTTAGGTTGATCCCTGAGAGTGAAGGGTAAGAAGGAATTATTCACCAGTCTGCCACGCCTGAGAAAAGCATGAAAAGCCTCAAGCTGTGCCAATGCTCCAGACCACTTGAGGGTGGTGAGATGTGCCGCTCCTGGCAGCCAGCAGTGTCAAAGTTCCAGTGCTAGCCTGTTTGGTTTTCAGCTCCAGCTAAGCATATCCTGACCCACACTCTATCCTCCTCAGCTTTTTGAGTGCCTCCTCTACTTAGAAGAAGACATCTTTTAGTACATTCTTGCTTATTGCTTATTTTTTTCTTTCTGTTTATCTCACAGATCCTTGAAAAAAGAGTTGAATAAGGAAGTGATTTTCCCACCTCTTGCTTGCTTTTTGGGGGAAGGAGTTTCTTTGGCAAAACTATGTATGCATTATATATGGCATTATGCAGTGTACTTGATGCCGGCACATTTTACTTATTTAATGTTTTTTTTTTTCCTCAGAATGGTACTGCTCATGTTTTCTAATCATGCTAATAATAGTTGTAAATAGTTGCAGCCATTAAATTCAATTCTTTTTGGAAAAAGAGTGTTGCAAAAGCTCACCCATAGAGGGAAGCAGAATACTGTCTGAACTATGGGCTGCTTTTAAAAAATTATCCATGCTTCAGATGAAGCCAACAAAGAACATCTGTTATCTTAATTATAGCTTCTATTTCTAAGAAGTATGTTCTGTAGCAGATGAGAAAAATGTCTGACAGCTCATAATTCATAAAGTTATTGAGGTTTAATCTGATAGAATATTACATACAGAGTTTCTTCCCAGTACAGACATTATCACTTCCCTTTCAACTGATGATAGAAACAGGGCTTTATGAAATATTAAATTAATAAGTGTGAAACATGATTATCAGCCACTATTGAAAGTATTAAACTGTTATAAAGGACACACGTATAAAGTTCTCTATACTATGTTGCTTTGTGGTTTTGTTTTTCTGCTTATCTCTGCAACTAAACTTTCCTCAAGCCAGACACAATCTCTTTGTTCTTCCTTTCCCTACTTAAATTTTGCTTTGTCTTAGAGGAATTCTTTGTTGATAATGCAGCAGCTCTAGGACAAGTATTCATTTTTGTGACAGAGAAGGGTAAAAAGATCCTGGATTTCTTTCAGAGAATTGGTATCTTATTGAGTAAGACTTTCAATATCTAATCAGACATTTTTTCTTCCTAGTCCTGCCATCTATTCTTTACAAATTATTTTCTTGTAATCTATATTTACCAGGGTTTGTTTCACCCCTTTTCACATAGCCGCCCCTTGTCCTTTTTAGCCCCGAGAGTGCAGCTGGCACAGCTTCATAAACTGGAATGAAGAGAGGAATTAGTTCTCCTGGTCCCCAAAATTCCCTGCATAGTCACCATGCACATGATACTTTATCAACCACAGCATTGCTTCCATGTGTGCTGATAACCCTGAGAAGCATCTAGGCAAAGTAGGTCTCAGTTACAACATTGATTTATGCAGGTAACCTTGTCTTTTTGACGTACTATGTGTAATTAGGATAAAATGAAGTAACATTCAGGTTTTTTTCTGACCCTTTTAGATTTAGTGGGTTGGACTATAAATGGCCCAATCTTAATATATGTGTGTTTATCCTTCTGAAAAAATGACTGCCTTATTCTATTAAGTGTCATAATATTATGACAAGTTTTGTACATTTTTCTATAAAAGTCGGTTTGAGGTCCCTTTTTCAATGGTATAGGTTATGTGTTAGTACCTATCTT
Organism: Ammospiza caudacuta; assembly: GCF_027887145.1. Classification (NCBI taxonomy): domain Eukaryota; kingdom Metazoa; phylum Chordata; class Aves; order Passeriformes; family Passerellidae; genus Ammospiza; species Ammospiza caudacuta. The sequence goes on along the minus strand of NC_080632.1, from coordinate 47,257,699 downwards.
GCACAGAGGAATCTGGAGATGTTGGCTTTGTTTTGGGCAGTACACTGGGACTGGCGAGTAGGTAGGTCATGCTTGTGAGAACTGCTGTTGTCTTCGTTTTGGAATAAGCCCCTTGGATAAGTTGTTGTCACTCGGTGTTACTGATGTAGGATCACATCAGAACTATGAATGCTTTACAAAGATATTTGAAGTCTGAAAGTCTTGGAGTACTGTTTTGCCATGAGAGTTAAATGTTGCCATTAAAGCCCTTGAAAGGCTTTATTCAGTTCTGCTTTATTCAGATGTTCCATCATTGAAGACAGAGAAAAAAGAGGAATGACAGCAGATGTAATAAATTGTATTCTCAGGACAGATCTGTATTTCCTGGCTAAAATCTTCAGTGTTCTGTTAAAAGGAAACATGTAAATCAAGTTACCACTTTGTCCTCCAGTTCATACCCAACACCTGTTAGCTAGTGGAAGAAGCAGGCTGTCCTGGGTACATAATATTCAAGGATTATAAAGTGGTAGTATTTTCATTCTGCTTTGCAGTTGTACCCCAGTAATTTAAAGTCACCAGCAGGCATCATTTTCCATATTTCTTTTCATAGCACTGGGGTCATTCATATCACAATAAATCCTGAGTCTCAGACATTTTTTTGCCTCCATAATAAATGGACTTCTTCTGAGCTCAAAGGCTCATAGTGTTGGTGGGCATGACCATTTCTTTTTCTAGTGCTGCAATACTCTTCACCTGTCTTCAGTTCTCCTGAATCTAGTCTTCTCTACTGCCAAGGCTTCTGTGATATTCTGAGTCTGCACCCTGCCTGAATGATGACATCTCACAAAAGTAAGAGACAAGTAATAGTTGGCAGACTTATTAAGTTGCTTGTAATGATGTATCAAATTCATGGATGCTTAAGTCTCTTTCATATTTTTCCATGAATGATGTTGTGTTTTAAAAATCTTTCTAATGAAACCAGTACTGGAGAAACAGCTCTTCCTCCTGACACTTTAAATGGTGATTTCAGCCATTGAAAGTAGCATTTAACTATAGCCAAACAAAATCATCTCAGTAGGGACTAAGAAGTATTCTCTACCAACAGTTGCAGCTGAATTTGCTATCTGTTCCAGTCCTTGATTTATTTGAGACACACAGTAACACTGACTTTCTCTTCACTCTCACCTTTTTGTCTTTCATCTTTACCCAGTGAAAACCTTTTGCTAATGGCAATTGGGCAGTTCTGAGCATTGTTCTTTTGGTAAATACAATTAGGTTTTCTGAAAATGCAAATGTCAAGGCAAGGCTGAGCTCTTCAAATCAAATGAGTTGCTCCTTGTTATTTAATTAATACCAGACTTATCTTTTGTGTTGGTCTGACACTGAACCAAAGCACAGATTTCTGTGGAAAATTTCTCCAGAGTTAAGAGTTGAGGGATTTTTTAGCCTTTCATACTATTGTACGGAAACTTTTTGCAAGGAATCACTACTTTTTAAAGTAACATTTAGTAGATCACAGAATTCCTTTTCACTATGAATTAAGAGTTTTTTGTCAGTAAGGCTTCTTTCACTCAGGCTCATGTGAGGCTCATGTGGCCTTTTCTTCTCCAGCTGATTACAGCAGGTGCTGAGAGGGTGGTGATGGCTGAGGCTCAGCATCTGTACCAGCTGACACCACAGGGCCAGGAAAGGCTTCAGGTTGTGCCATCATCTGTATGATGGCGTACCTCCTAGTGCTTTCCCGGGTCTGAATTTGTGTTTCTACAGGCATGGCTTTTGCTGTGTTCCCAGCACAATGTCCTCAAGCTCTGGTGTCTCTGATGTGGGAGTCACTAGCAGCCAGCACCCTGGAGGGGTACATGGGACAGCTTAATATATACCACTGCCTGAAACGCCTGCAGAACTGCCAAACTGCCCTCATTTCCAATGCATCTTCACTAGAATTCAACATTGTATACTGATAAGCTGTTAAATTCAGACAGTATGAATCCTTATTGAAATCCAGATTCTGTTTCAAGGAAGATGGATGATAACAGTGGCGCATTGATTGAATTCCATTTCCCATACGTAGAGTAGAGTACATAACTGCTGAAATAATAGTATTTCAATCAAGAAAGTAAGCTCCTGTGTTTCCCAGAAATTCCAATAGCAAGCATGGGTATTGAACTATGTAGGAAACCCCCCATTGTCCACAGCTGGTAATGCATTATATGGATGGTGCTGCTGGCAGAAGTACTTTAGGTGCTTGAGCAGGCATCATTTCTTTACAGTTTGTTGGCTAATCTTGTTGGAGCATTATCACAACTTGCTTGACCATGATCCTTACCTTTGCATTTCTTCTTCTGCATTAATTAATATGCCAATGTTTAATATAGCTGATTTAAATACTGGTAAAACCTTTCATGTCTGGAGTTATTGTATGACTTCCAAACAAGGTACCTGTGTAAACCTATAGAAAATCATTATGTTAATGGATAATTTGTATCCACTAACATAAAGAGTATATCTGCATGCAGCATAAGTATTGTGATCATCTTAAGACATGAGCTCGCAAATAGTAGACTTTTATATAGAGCTGTATTGTCAACAAAAGCGCAAAATGCATGCACAAACTTTAATGCCATTTCTGGAAAAATAAGAACATTCGTGGAGTAGTCTTAATTCAAAATTAAATTCAAGTAGAGTTAGTATATAGTTCCTGTAATTATTTAGAAATTAAATTCCCTTTCATGGTACATACTGTACATTTTAAGGGGTTTTATTATATATGTTTTTAAATTTCATTCTTCTTCTAGCAGTAATGAAAGATATGTCTCAGAATCATCTGAAGCCAAATTGCGGCTTTAAATTTCCACTTGTCATTGCCAGGTACTAACTCTATATATTTTTACTGAGAACCCTTCCAAAAGGTACAGCTGTGTGCTGGTTTCATCTTGCACTTTGTAGCTGTGCTGGCAACCCTTGAATCTAAGGTATGCTCTCATCTTCCACACATTGCCATTGCCTTAGAGCTGTTCAGTCCTGTCTGTAACAGGGAGAAGGAAGAGTTTGCAGGTTGGAGAGAACTCTTGATTTGTGGTTCATCTCATTGATTCTCACTGTTGCAAGGTAAAAATAGAGCTAGTGGAAAACCCAGCTTTTATAAAGTGTCATCAGAAACTTCCTTACAATGTGAAGTAAGCTTCCTTACGATCAGTTTTGAGAACCGTTATGTTTTGGAGACCCTGGGATTAAGGGAAGGGAAAAAAAAGTAACAAAACAGAGGCATTTGGGGAGAAATATTGCTTTCAATGAAAAACTGATTTTTTAGCAAAGGCATCTACAAATTTGCCCAAATTCTTTAGAGTGGATATGGTTCTTCAAACATCTTTGCTGCCCTACAGCATTCTTCAAAGAAAAAGTCAACTTTGAAATCAGGTACTAAATGCAGGTTGCATGTGAGGTTTTTTTCAGTTGTCTTTTACTAAAACTGACCTATCTAAAAAGTCTTCCTTTCCCACTGCAAATCTTAACATGCATTCTGTGTTTTCTCCTGGTACACAGGAGAAAATCTAGGATCTAGGGACTTCTTTAATTATAATTTCTATTCTGACTCCTGGAGTAAAAAAAAAATTCCAGAAATTAGGTGCAGTTTTCTTAGTTTGGCTGCTGAGATTTCCCCTCAGCATTTTGAAACTGAAGCACACTTTTCCCAAATTAGGCTGTCTTCTCTATAAATGTAATAAAGTGGCTTCAGTTCTTTGAGTACTGTTGAGTTTTTTGTTTTTTTTTTTTTTTCTGACTACATGTGTCTTGTAAAGCCTTTTGCCTTTAAACAAACTTAATTTTCTATTTTGTGCGAAAGCTGGGAAATTTGAAGCAAAATTTGAGCATCAGTATGATGTTGTGCACTAATTATATTGAAGGTGGCACAGTGAGTGGAAAATCCTAGAACAGGTGGGAGGTTAAATTATTTTAATTTGTTCATGCTGTCTTCAGCATGCTGATGAAGTGAATGTTTTTCTTGTACATTGCTGAGCATTGTAACTATGTGACTTAGATGTTTTCTTCTTTAACTTCGAAGTTGCTGATAACTGCAGGTTTTGGACCTGTTTGTGTCTTTTTGCTGCAGAGCTTAAAAGAGAGATGAATATCCTGAGTATTCAGTCAAATACACAAGTATTTTACATACTATGTATTTATGGAAGGCATTGTCATTCACTTGAAGTCTCATGTCATATCTAAAAGTTCAGCAATGTCTTTGGCTATATAAGTTTCCAGTTTTGCAAAGGAATGGGATAAAGAAAGGAAGAGACATCAGCAATCCTCTGAACTCCTAAAATGCATATTTTATGCTAGCAGAAAACTTTTGGAAACTTTTCATTTTAAGCAATGCAGCATTTTGTTTGCATAGGCATGTTTTGTAGATACATTACTTATTTTGTGTAAATATAAAGGGAAATGCATAGCTTCCAAAAGGGTTTCAATAAGTAAGAATATTACTGATTGATGAATACTCTACAACAAAGATATTTGTAACAGATTATGATAAAAACCTGGCTTTAAGCTAAAGGGCTGCAGGAAGAGGCCCTCTCTGCTTAGGTAATTTAGGTAAAGTCTGCAGAGACAAGCTGTTTTCTGTATTGTATTGTCTTCACCTTGTAAGGGGCTTCTTCCCCTGTGGCTGGGTTCTCCTCTTTGCTTTCCTTGGACTCTGCCCCTTGTGTAGAAAGTCTACATAAGTGGAAATTAGAATTATTTTTCTAATAGGTATATTTCTAATATTTCTGTATATTCTTGATAGGTATTTGTTGATGTCTTGCCATCATTTCAAAGCACAATTTGGTTAATGGAAGAAAGCACTGTGCTGCTCAATAGCCTAGATGGGCCATCCCTGAACCACCAAGCTGTCACTTGATAGGATCCATCTGTCTGTCAGTTTTGACTTCCATCCTCTGTCTCTATTTATCGTTCTTTGTCTCTTTCCTCTGTTTCAGTTTAGGCTGTTGACTGTGGCTGCATGTTGCCTCCATCTCGAATTAGAAAATGAACATCTTTGTTCAGAGATGATGCACTTTTGTTGATGTTATGAAAGAGGGAGGAATTAAATGTAACTAGCTCCCTCAGGAACCAGAAAGTTACTTTCATAGGTCAATTTATGTAAGCTCTGTTCCTAAAACATATTCTTCCTCTGCTACCATGTAAGGGATCCATTTTAAGCCCTTAACATTCACTTGAGTCTACTGGTATCTCACAATCTGAGAAATTTCATAGCATACCCTTTGAAATCACTCCAATCTTTCATTTATTATTTCAATAGATTTGTCCATATCATAAGATAGATACATAGTTTGGAGTTGAAAATAACCATCTGATATGAATATTACAAATCTGTTGGCCTGTATTTCAGTATGCCTCAGCAGAGGCTACTTAGAGTGCAGCATTTTCCATTTGAGCCCATCTTGTGTTCATTAAGCAGATACAAAAGAGATGTTCCAAATGGAATCTGAAAATGATTTGAAGATGGAAAAAGCTGAAAAGTCCATTTGCTCCCTGAGTAGCTTGGTTCTACCTTAATATACCTATATAACATGCTTGCATTGAATTTAGCTTAATCGGAGTGTTATACTAAATCAACTATCTGGCAGAATTTTGGAGTTTATTATGTCTACTCATAGGCCTTTTTCAGCTCACAAAGGTGTCACTAAGGAAAGAACCTATCTTCTAAAAAACTGCGCAGATTATCCTTCATTACAGTGCTGTCTGCTGTCTTTTGTTGTATTATATGCACCTGGGTTTAGGTTTTTCTTTATTTTGTCCAGGACCTATAATGACACTAGCATGTAGGCATGTTATTTGTCCTTGCAGAGTATGGTATCAGGTGTTAGAGCTCTTTGGATCTGTGGGAGTTGTTCTTATTTTCCTCAAGTCATTAAAAAGCATCAGCAGGGCAGAGATCTGCATAGGCAACTCTTTCTAAACTCCTGAATGGTTATCTTCCAGGCCTCCTAAGTTAAACTGTTATGACTAACAGATGTTTTTCTAATACCATCAGTTATGAATGGGTTAGGAAAGTATTTCCATCATTATGGTACCATAATTTTCCTTCTTTTTGCCAGTACGCTTCACTTGTATTACTACTATTGTCTTTCACTCCTTGTCTCTCTACACTTCCAAACTTCTGTCCCTTCCTTGCTGTTTTTTAAATTTGTGCTGGTTTTGACTGGGGTAGAAGTAATTTTCTTAATAGTAACTATCCTTGGGCTGCATTTCAGATTCACACTGGAAACAGCGCTAATAGTACAAGGATATTTTAGTTATTGCTGAGTGGGGTTTATACAGTGTGAAGGCCTTTTCTGCTTCAGACCCCACCTCACAAGTGAGGAGGCAGGGAGTGCACACGAAGTTGAGAAGGGACAGAGCCAGGACTGCTGACCACAACTGACACAGAGACATTCCATACCACAGAGCACTGCTCAGCCCTAAATCTGGGGGAAGAATAAGGAAGTGGGAGATGCACAAAGTGATGGTGTTTGCCTTCCCAGGTTGCCATTACTCAGTGATGAAACCCTGCTCTCCTGGAGATGGCTGAACATCTTCATGCCAATGAGATGAATTAATACCTTGATTTGCTTGATTTGCTTTTGTATGTGGCTTTTGCTTTCCCTGTTAAACTATCTAAACGTCAATCTGCTAACCTTTTCTCACTTTTACCCTTCTGACTCTCACCCCTATCCCACCAGAGGAGAGTGCCTGAACAGTTGTGTGGGACTTGTTTGCTGGCTGGGGTTAAACCACAGCAAAATTGTTTGCATTTTAATGAAGTTATGTAATTCAAAACAGGGTGAATTACCAGCCAAAACTGTCTGCTCTCTCTTTCTCAGTTGATATATATTCTTTCTCAGTTGATTTTTTTTGTTGTTGTTGTTATCTCAAAGTTTTTAGTTAAAAACTCTCTGTTCATAATTTTCTGTGGGTTTTTTTCTCCTTCTACTTAGTTATCATCATCATTTTGTTTCAGTCTTCTGAAAATAGGGGTGGAGGGCGTGCGTATATATATTTATGCATATCCTTATAGGCACCTTTGTGTATGTGTGTTCAAGAATTGCTCTCTGTCCATGGTGAGTTTAATTGAGCAGAGATCACCATTGCTTAGGCAAAGGACAATTTTTGCTTCAATGATTAATTTTTTGTTTATCAATCATAATCCATCAAACTATGCCAGATGGTTCTGGCAGTAGTTTATGTAAACATTTTTGTTTCCAGGTGTTAAACAGCACCACTCTAAAACTTTTGAATTATTCTTTTGGGGAAAATTGTGTATTTAGAGATAGATCTTTACTCACAGAGCCAGAACATACCTTTAAGAGTGTGTTCTTTCCATTTAGAAACCAGATTGCATGAAAGCTGACTTTCTATAAAACCTGTGTGCAGTTTTGTTTGAATTTGCAAAGTGTCCCTTTCCAATTATACTGCTATTTATTCCTAACCAGTCCATGTAGAAAATTCATGCTTCAAGTAAACTATACTGTTAATAGTATAATGTTGGAAAATTGAAATGCACAGAAGTTGCTGAGCTTGTGTATGAGTGTGAGTTGTTTCTACTGCTCTCTCAGGCCTTTTAAAGTCTGTTTTACCCAGGGGATTAGGCACTCACAGCCAGTTATATGTTTAATAGCCCCTTCACTTGGTGCACAGTGTATGTGAATATCTCAGACAGAAAGACTTTCTTTCCTTACTTGCATTGTATTTCTGCACATCCATAGACTGCAAACTTTTATTGTGTTTTCTTTTCCTAGACAATATGGAGAGTGAATCTAGAACTGAGGTTCCTGAAAGAAAATGCTATAAAAAATGTAGTTGTCATAATTTTTATTCATTTTTTTGATTAAGTATGGAGCTTGTTTTCTCGTACAGCACTGACAACAGGATGTTCGTTCTGTGATTAAAAATTAACTAGTTGCATTATATGTCATGATTTTCATAAAAGTAATTGCATTCATCTGCAGCTTGGCTTATTTCTCTTCTTTTTTTTTTTTTTTTTTGCAGCTTTTTCACTTCCAGACCTTACAGAGCAGTTCACACCTCCTGATGTTGCTCCACCAATTCTTGTCAAGATAGTAGAGACAATTGAAAAGAAAGGTAGGCTGAAGAATGATCTACCAAAATGTTCTGTTGCTTATGTGAAGAACTGGATCCAGAGCTGGCATGTCCTCTTTCTAGAACTGATAATGCATCACATTACTTAACATCCAAAATAATCTCCTTAACGTTTGTTAAGGTTTTTGCTCATTACAGGCTATTTGGACTGTAGGAGCAAAACCAAAGCTTGCCTCAAATGGCATTTAATAATTAACATAAGTATTATTGGAAAGTAAGGGAGAAGGGTTTGGTATTGTAACGAGTAAGCACCTTTAGTTGGTTATGTAAATGCCAGCATAACATTGAATTGGTGGCACAGGGAAAAAAAGTAATGTTTTGCCCCAAAGCGGGGGAAAAAAAGAAAATAATAAAATATGAAAAGGTTTCAAGAACTGATTTTATTCTTCAGGAGCCAATTCCTTATTGCTGCTCTATAATGAGCCGGACAGTGTTATTTTTATGGTTTTTTTCTCTCACCTGCTTTTCTGTGTTGATGTCTCTCCATCCTTTTGAAGCTTTCCTCTTTCTCTTACAATGTCATACTTCTTTTGCCCTATTTATATCTTCCTGGCACCTCCACTGATGTGTCTTTCATAGTGCTGGTGAGGTAAGGAGCAGCTCTGTGAGTCCTGCTCATTTAAGGCCTTAAGCTGGGTAACAAGAGCAAAAGTGGTATTCTGACGAGAATCAGGCTGCTGTCATTGGGCTTATGGGTTCCAACATACTTCTCTGGCACTTTAAAAGACTGTAAGCCTTTCCTGAAAGAGTAGAAGCTTGCTGATACCAGCGTGGAGGGCCAGTATTTAGCACAAGTGTGCATAAAGAGCTGCTGCTTTCAGGAGACACCACTGGTAGAGTTAAATTGTCTGTGCTCTGCATATGGTCTCTTTCCTTGTGTCTTCTCTATTTTCACTGATGTAGAAGAGTTGTAAACAATATCTTTTATGTGAAAACACTTTACTGATGTCTTCTCTAACAATTCAGGTGAATTATTTTATCACATTATGCGATATATACAGATACTTTCTCTGACACTAGTGTGAATCTGTTTCCTAGTCCTGGCCTTTTGTAGTTGGCCAGCGGACAATTCTACAGAATATGATGCCAGCATCTCTGATCTTCTTTGGCCATCTCTTTCTGCAGACACAGCAGCTTGAGTGCACAAAGAGGTGTCTTACAGCCTTAAAAAAGCAATCACATTCTGTAGTGTGGTAGGTGAAAGAATGTTGCTAGTTTATACTGTAAGAACTTACTGAACAAAACAGAAATATGCTGCATCAGGGCAACAGTCACCAAAATATTAATGCTGTCCTGAACGCGTCCTATTGATTTTGTTTTGAAGGGCTGGAGTACTCAACTTTGTATGGAGCACAAGGCTCAAGCAGCGCAGTGGAATTAAGACAAATTTTTGAGTGTGGTAAGTACAGTTCTCTTCCTTAAAGCACTAGACAGATTTTGTGGTCAGACCACTCTCACACATATGTGCTGGTTCTCAATAATATACTATTAAAAAGACATATATAAATAAAAAAGTTTTCTAACTTTTACTCTTGATATGAAAAGTAATTTTCACTTTTACAAGTTGTCTTTTTTCATGGCTCAGCTGCACCTTTTTTTCCTAAGAGTATTTATTTTAATCTCTTGTTGTGTGGCTTGTTCAAAGACTGACAGTTTAGCTGTACTGAGAAAAATGAGATGTTTTGTTCAAAATCGAGATAAAGATAGATTAGTCCTGAAAGGCTGCAGGTTTTTATTTTGTAAACAAATGGCCAGTTGTTTACATACAGTTCTGTGGTGCGTTTTTTTTGTCCAGTAGGTGGGGTGTCAATAGCAGCCCATTATCTACCTGCTACAGAGTGATACTGAAGAAAGACAATTGAATTAATATTGTAGGCTGAATTCTCAGACAGTAAAATGCGACCACACCACATACCTGTTCAAGTTTCCTGAAATATATTTCCTCTTATTTTTTTTGATATACTTAATTTTTTCTTCAAGACAGAATATAGTGGCATGGCAGCACTGTTTCAGTATGAGAGTTGGAGGAGAGTTTGACCATGACTTGGCAAGCTGGGATGCAATGTGTGGCGTGAGCTTTCATTTGCCTAAAAGAGTGCAAAAGTACAAGGGGTAGAAAATGGAAATGGTTACGTGCCTTGTTGCCAAAGGGACAAAAAAAGCAAACTCACTCAGTGATTTAGTCTCCTCATTTTTAATAATTGCAAACATTAACAAAGCTAATTATACTCTGAGTTATCTGTTTTTTCAAAATAAAAGAGCATCCTATCCTATGCTGATTGTGGTAGGAGTGAAGAATTGTAAGTGTACAAGCAGGGAGAGAAGATAGGCATGTGGTGCTAGCAGCCTCATGATACCAGCAACCTCTTCAGTGTTGTGTTTATGTTTTTCAGTCTGCATGAATCCAGATTTTTGGTGGCATCAATATGATTACATTTCTTATTTATCTGAATCCTTTCTTAAGTCTCTAAACTGAGCTATAATTTTTGAAAGGTTTATCTGCCCCTTGAGATTAAAAACTCATGGTTTACATGTATTCCTACTTAAAATGTTGTTAGTTTTGAGTAACAGAAATAGAATTTTTCCCTTTAGTAAAAGTGTCTCTCTCTGACTTCTCTTTAAAATAGGATTAGGATCTTCAGCTCAGAGCTGGTGCAGTGAGTATCCAGATACAGGGATAGAGGCAGATCTGTTTCCTCTGCCTGCTGTCTTTGAATTAGCAGAATGCTAATTCAGAGAGCAAAGTCAGCTTTGGTCTCAAAGTTATGAACTTGTATTAGTCTTCTGTTCTGCTAGTGGTTTAAATACTCTCCGTTTTTTAATTGTATAACTGTCTGTTAGCATTAACACAATCCTATCTAGCTCCAAAATCAAAGCTGATTTACATTTTGTCAGCTCAGCAGTTGGAAGAGTTCGGGTCCGTTTATGATATTACACCCAGAGAGTTGCAGAATAAGTATATTCTTACTCATGTATTCATATTAGTAATTTGGGACATACTTCAGAGAAATGGTCAACAGTGAAAATGCATGATTTAACTTGGCTTATGAATTAAAAAACAGCCAGTAAGCAGCAAAATTAATGAAAGGTATTTCTTTAAGAATTTGTGGATTCTCTGACACATAATTGATCTTGCAGAAATATTCCCACACTGCAAGTTTTATATAATTTAAGACATTTATTATGCCATTTCACTCATGCAAATTCTTGGGTGTCTGAGAAGGTTTGAGCTCATACTGCAAGCTCTTTGTTGAGGAAAACAAAGGAGGTGGAGGAGCACTAAGTTTCTCATTACCCCCTCTTGGCTGCCTTATTTCATAGTATTGGTAGACACACCATCTATTTGAGTCCTCTACCTCCCTGTTCCCTTTGTTTAAAGTAGACAAAAAGATTCAATAGTTATTTTACCAAGACTATTGCTAGATAGAAGGCTGATCAGCATTAATGCCTCCAAATTCTTGTACAAAATAAGGATCTTTTTGTATACACTTAGGACTTTACTGTGCCAGAGTTTCATGTTATAGGATGAACCCTAACCTTGCTTTCACTAAATAAGGATTTTTGTATTTTCTCATTTTAATTTTTGCTGATGATATTCTTTGCTCCAACACTAACAAGTAGTTCTTTATGTGACACTGCCAAACCTTATCCCAAGTCATAACTATCCTGGAAGGGTATCAGGTTTTACAAGATAAATCTCAACAGCTGCATAAAACACCAAGCACACTGTTCTGCACGTGTATATTTGTTTCAACTTACTTTCATAAATATTTGCAGACTTGAATCCCCAAGATGTTAATCAAACTTTTAGTCATAATAGAAGTAGCTCCCTGTATAGAAGCTGCATTTGGCCAAACCTTTGATTAGTACTTACTTCTTACACAAAATATTTACACATAAAACAGAGACCTGTTAAAAATATTCTGATGTTCCATAACATTGCCAAGATGCTGCAACAGAAGGCCACACACAGTTATGGAAATCATTTGGTTTATCAGATGCCAAGGGACTGGGCATGGTGTTGAACTCTGTGTGTTGTTCTTCTCAAAGACATTTCTTGGTGTCTTACGTTCTTATGAATTGTTCCCCATGAACCATATGTAAGTTAGCAATTTTGGCTTGTTGTGAGCTTGTATATTTTTTCCAATTTCTGAAGTCTTAAAAGCATGTTGCTCTTTCCCTTTAGATGCCTCTTCATTAGATTTAGAGACATTTGATGTTCAGACTTTATCAGATGCTCTCAAGAGGTATATCCTGGACCTGCCAAATCCCATCATTCCAGCAGCTGTTTACAGTGACATGATTTCTGTATCTCAAGGTATGATTATGACATTATTTCAAATGTCAAACAGAAAGCCTTTTATTAGAATTCTGGATAAGTGGTGGTTCAGCTGTTACAGAACAGCAAAAATTCTACACAACCTGGCAGCATCTCAGAAGCCATAAATATACCTTTACCCTTTTTTATGAAAACTGTTTCATAGAAAACTGGTTTTAGACATTAGTCTGCATTATTTGGTATTTAGGCAAACATAATGTAAAATATAAAGGATAACACAGTTCTCTTCATTTGAGTAAGTAGAAACACTATAGAAAAACTGGGGGAAAAAATCAAGGACTGTATACAGAAAGCTAATTTTTAACTTTTTATCAGTGCTGACAAAGTACATGTATTAGAGGTCATGTAGTGCTGTGTTACATTGGAGTTGCAGATTATGAAGTGAGAAATACATGAATGTGAGATTCGTCATCTACAGTGGTCATTTCAAACAAGTACAGCTTATAAGCTTTCAGCACATGGGCCAAGTATTCTGTTATATATCTCAGGACAGGATATTGTTACTGGTAACCTTCAAAGTTAGAACAGCACCTGTGAGACTTATCTAGTGCATCTCAGAATTACCCAATCATGTGTGACGCTAAACACAAGACAGACTTCTACCAGTACACTCTGAACACGTTGTGGTTTTTACAAAAATGCATATCTGTTTCCATTTGACTTTTAAATACTTGTTCTTTACTCTTCCCTGAGTGTTTCTCATATTTTAAAAGAAGAAAGATATCTTTTGGTTCTAATACAGGACAGATTTTTTTTTTCTGTAAAATTGGTGTTTCTAAAGGAGCCACATATAGTTTCATTTTACTTGAATGTTTCTGTGCTGGTTTCAAGAACCATTTATCTGTTTGCTTGCAGAAGTGCAGAGCTCAGAGGAATATGCTCAGTTGCTGAAGAAACTGATCAGATCTCCAAATATACCTCCTCAGTATTGGCTCACACTCCAGTATTTGCTCAAACATTTCCTCAGAGTTTGTCAAGCCTCCAGCAAAAATCTCTTGAATGCAAGGTCTCTGGCTGAAATTTTCAGCCCTCTGCTTTTCAGATTCCAGATAGCAAGGTATGTGGGTCATCTTTACCATATTTTGTACTGTAAATATGAATTAGTTACATGCAAAATAAGATTAATTAAATAATTTTCTGACCTTATTTCTGATGTGAGGGCATTGTAGTAAATTCTTACTATTTTGTTTTAATAATTTAAAGTAAACTTTTGTATTTCTCCTAGTTCTTACTGCCTAATCCATCTCTTGCAGCTCTGATAATACAGAACACCACATAAAAATCCTAGAGGTTTTAATCACAAGTGAATGGAACGAGAGACAGCCCGTACCAGGTAAAAAATATTTTTAATTTTAAAAGTTATATGTTCTCTTAAATATTAAAATTCAACTTAATGACAGTAAATGCTTGCAATTTTTTCTATATAAATCAAACTTCATGCAAAACAAAAGTGCACAATTACAGAGCTAAGCAGTTGTGTGTTTTATAGTGGTGTGTAATGTTTGTTTTATAAGAAATAAAACATTTTTCATTAAAATCATTTTAGTGCCTATAGTTTGTACAGCATTAGGACTTTTGTTCTCTTTCAGTAAACAGCAAATTGGATTTTGTGAGTTTTTTAAGACCTGTAAACAAGTAGAATGCATGTCATACAGTGGTGGGGAGGCTAATTCTTGGGATTTTATTGAGCTCTCAATTTACTCCCAGGCAAATTTTCTTAGATTTGCTATACCCTATGGAGACATTATTTACATACATATTTACATACATATTTTTTAATGCAGATACACAAAATATGTATTTATCAATATCAATAAATAATGTAAAAAATATTAAGAGCCCATCCAGGAAAGTTCGTTCCTACTTGTATTGCTTCTGTAAGTTAGCATCTAATTAAGTCAACAAATAGTAAACACACCGGTAATTTATGCAAAATCCCTGGGTTTGAATCAAGTATTCAGTAGAAGCAAGGCAGAGTTGCTAACTATGTGCAAAGGAAATTATTAATGCAGACAACTTTACGTATTAGCTGAAAGCAATTCCTTTCACAGCTTATTAACAGAGAATAATCTAACAAAGGAAAGGGCAAATAGAACATTGGACATCCTATACCTTTCCCACCTCTGTAGTCAAAGGACAAAATAAAGTTCATGGCAGTAGGATTTGTAGGGTTACTTAAGTTCTGAAGAGCTAGAACACAGCAGAAAAGTACTTTATTTCCTGTATTTCAGGTCGGCACATTGTATAATCCTCTTCATCAGCTAATGAAGATTAATTTAAAATAGCTACAATTTTTGTTCCTAATGCTATGTTTGAAAGGCTTTTCTGATCTTGCCAGTTCTGTTAGTTAGGAAACTTTCCCTAATATTTTGTGTACATCTGTTTTCAGCTTGCTATTTAGTTTTGTTCAATTTTGGTGAAGTAGTTAACAGAGATTTCCAGAACCACTGTGTATTTTTCTGCCTAATGCTTTGTAACAACTAGGAGAGTCCAGACTTACAGTATTTGTCCTGTTTTACTAAGAATCAGCAAATAGCTGCTAATTGTTAAAGAATTATTGTCTTTGTCACATGATGCAAGACCTAAAAAGCAAAACAGATTCTAATAGTCTGATACTAATAGCATTTTTTGTAGTTACATGTTTGCAAATGCTTTGGAATGTGTAAATATATATGTCTCGAAGCTGGTTGGGAGGTTACAAAGGTAGGGTCAACAGTTTCTTCAGTTTCAAAGCAAGAACTTCAGAAGTTTCATTTAAGAGGTCACTTTGGTTGCTTATCTGCCCAAGTAGCTTCATGTGAGGAAAGTATAAAAGTGAAAGGTGTTGATGTTAGGACGACTAAAGAGAACAAGGAATCTAGTCATTTTGAGAGCGTCATTAGAGTGCTTGAAGAAATGTATCCACCAGATTTATATTATTTGACACTACATTAATAATTGTAATGGAAGACCTGATTATTTTTAATATTACTTCTGCACTAATTAATATAGCATGATGCAGTAGTTTACTTTGACAGTCCTAGGATTTTTCATGTGATCTGTTACAAAAATAGAACTCCTTCCCTGTGCATTTAAGTCTATCGTGTCTAGTAGAATGTTTTTTAGTAGAACATTTAGTAAAACACATGCACAAATATGCTGGTAAAAAAACCACAGATACAAATTTTCAGGCTTTGTAGTGCTGGTTAGCTAGTCTTTGCCCTCAGGCCTGTAAGGAGTTTGACTAATTTTCCAAATTTGAATCTTACTAATATGGTTTGTAAGTTTGCAGGATTATGTCATGAGTCCATTTCCACACCAATATCATTCAGTCACCTGAACATCTGGAGTGGTCTGTTTTTATTGTTCTCATAGAACTATAAAAAGCACTCTAAGATGCGTTTTTCAGAATTGTCATCTTTAAGATTACTGCTTTTAGTGGCTTGATTTTCCATAAAGACTGTTTAGATAGACTCTAATAAAAAGAAAATCCCAATAAAATATACCTTCTTTATCATGTAAGTATTTTGAGAATTACAATCTTAAATAGAATTTTACAAGTGGAGAATTTGAGAGGTCTTAAGCAGAAAGAAGTTTACTTATTGAAAATAACGTCATGACAACTAAATGATAACAGGGAAGCTAGTGCTGCCAGGTTTCTTCTCTTCACATGGGCTGGAGTGATGGCTTCCTTCCTTCTTAATTCTTTTTGTTAAGATGAGAACATTCTGTCTGAAACAAGCTGCGCATGAAGTTCTAGTGGTATCTTATGCAGTATATAAATACATTAAAGGTGGTGTTAAGAGATAACCGATCTGAATAGCAGGCAGATCTTTGCACAGCTGTGGGTTTTTTCCTTTCCACATCACCCACTAATATACTTGTTACCTGAAAACACTAGAAAGTAAGCAGCTGGACCTTACATCTTACTGTATTTTAAAATCTGTATCTTAAATTAGGCATCTTCAGTTGGACATCTTTTAGCTAGAGTGGTGCTTCTTGGATGTCATAACATGAATAAAATAATTACTCCTAGACCATTACTTGACTTACCACAGAACATATGGATTGGGGTATTTTGCCTGTCATGGTGTTCATCAGCAAACTATAGATTCTAGTTTGTGGATTAAAATAGTGCTTAGTCCTACAAAGAATACTAAAGCTAACAATACTTATTAATAGAATTGTAGATTTTTGTGTAGCAGATGAAGACAAAGTAATGTTGCAGGAGAAAGGCTGGAAAAAATTAGATCAATTTTCTGGTTTTTGTCTCATTCTTCAAGTTTGTCAGTACAAAAGGAAAAAAGATGGTGTTGGTGGGCAAGGCAGGTGATTCTCGTATCCCATCTAAACATCCCAGCTTGATGTACAGCTGCACAGACTTTAAAGAGCACAGTGAGAAACAAAGTACAAGCCTCTAAGTGTGCTATCCAAAACAGTACTATTAGAAGAAAATGTCTTAATTGTAATATACATTTTAGCAAATAGTGCTGCTCAGGTCTCACAGAATCTCACACATCATACAGACTTGTGATGGTAAATAGGCTATATTAGGCTATATTTGTAGGTATAGAAGACTGGGGTAGTTTTTCAGTTAATTGTCAAGGATCTTAGAGGCTCCTGGTTTTTCTTTGTGGAGGCGACTTGCCCTGGATGAAGATCCCAAGGCTGCCCATAGTAGGTGTAGTAAGTGCTCAGAGCAACAGGGTTTGTTTAACTCGTAGCTGTGAAAGCAGGCCACACAGGGAAAGTTGGGAAGTAATTTTTGGTGGGGAGTTTAGAGAGATAGGAGTCCTTTCTGGAGCTGGAGTGTGTGAGAATAATATCTCTTTAAGGAAGGCACGGAGGAAGTGGGATTTGGCGAGAGAGCAAGGGGATGTGGGGAGCTCATAGCACTGCTGGTGAAGAGCAGAAGAGGAGCTGCAGCAAGGAGCTGCCTTGTATCAATGAATCAAAGCCTCCAGCAGCCTGTACACTGACTACAGCTGAGCTGCTTTGTCTGGGCTGTCTATCCCAGTTTATTCCTGTTTCCCAGGCCTATATGTAACATTGTAAATAACAGCTCAGACTGAAATACTGCAGCCTGAAGAAGCAGTTTTTATTACTCAGAGCATCATATGCAAGAATGAGTGAGGTAATAAGGCTGCCTTGCATGTAACTGCTCACTTGTTGGGGATGAGGTGAAAGTCGTGATTGCTTCACCAAAGTGCAGAACTTTGCTTTTGGCTACAAAAAATATTCACAAGAGTGGTGGCATAATAGCTAGAGCAGGGCAATGTAAAGGCTGATCCAGTGCCTCCTGGAATTTGATCCTCCTCAAAGGTACAATGCCTGTTGATACAGGCATTAGCCTAAGACCACAGTCCTGTCAGTAATGTCCTGGGGAAATAAACAAATGTGTAGGAATGCTATCAGTTGTCAGAACTTATCTGCATCGTGTCAGAGTCTTGGCTGGACTGCTAGCAGCGCCGAGCGGGGTTTGGAGCGGGCAGAGGGCTGCGAGTGCCAGGGACAGCGGATGCGGTGCCCACGGCGCCCGCGGGGACCGTGTGCATCCGTGTCCTACCCAGCAGAGGGCTCCCCTTCTAAGCTAATAAAAGCCAGGCTTTATCCCCGACCTAACGGAAACCACACTGCTTGGCTAACCACCGTGCTTTGGAATGCTGTATCCTTGGTTTAAGGTTTCACACAAGCCAGTGCTTTATGTTTCTCAATAACTAATTGCAGGAATTTTATAAAAGTGAAACAATGTGTACAACATTATTAGCGTTTTTAAAGATTGTTATGTCCTTGTGCAGGTATGTGTGTGCAAAACATGTGGAAGCGTGTCAAAACTGCTAAGTTCTTTTCCTGCTTCAGACATAATATTTTAGAAAAAAAAATGTGCTGTGTTAATAGAGGAACACTGTGAATATGACTGCAAGGAATACCAGGCTGCAAATTAAATGGGCACCACTCAATTTTTTGAAATTTAGATAAAAAGAAAAGACTTGGCAATATATCAAGGAAAATACAGGTGTGTGCATGCCAGTATCTCTTTTTGACAAGACACTTGTATCTCTCCTGCAGGATAATGATGAACTCATTATCTCTGTGTGGGTATTTGTGCTTTTTTAGAGATAAAAAGTGAATGAAGTTTGCATTGTCTTTTCTCTTCTGACTATATACATCTGTATTGTGGTCCTAAAACCAAAGAAATGTTCTCAAATCCTTCTGTAATTTTACCAGTAAAGAAGTATATCAAGTACAGTCTGAAGCTAAATTAGTTGAGAAACACAGGTTTCCATCTCCACTTGAAGTAGGCTGTACCTTTATGACTGTGCAGATTTAAATTATATTTAGAACTGACAATTGTTCGAGTAGGCAGAGGCTAAAAGTAGGGAAGCAAGGGATTGTTATAGATGAAGCTAATCAATCAAGTGCAAAACATAAATGTACTGCAGGTATTTGGGATTTCATTATTAGGTACAAGTGGTGTTTCATAGTGTAGGAGGATTTTGGTATGTGAAGTATGAAGAAGGCAAAAACTTTTCAATACTATTTGACTGCCTTGAGGAGCAACAAGCAGATCTCAAAGAAATTCTCAGTGTTTTTATTAGAAATTCTCACTGTTTGCAAGAAGGGAGAGGAAAATATTAGTCCTCTCTTCCACTTTTCTTAATGTGTCTGCTTCTCCTTTTACTTTGAATTTATTTCCTTTTGGAAGTTTAACTGGCAAAGAAGATAGATAACCTCTGTGGGCTCTTCAATTGCTGCTATGTTCCTTTAGCAATTTTGATCTCCACCAAACACTAAGGCAAGGAAAACAGATTTAACCTAAGTTACTCCCTTTTCGTACCATTCCTTTTCCCACCTGCCTGCCCAGGAAATGAACAATCCGGATGTACTGGAAACCACCATGGATACAGACAGATTTTTTTTTTTTTTTAATATTTTTAGTATATTGGAAATTGATAAACAGTCTCACAGCCTCAGACTAAGGGTCTTGAAGGAGCACCTATATTTATGATCCAGCATGAGCATGTACAAAGTGATGCTGTGCTTGCAAGCAGGCTATTTTGCTTGCACAAGGCTGCTTCTACAGATGCAGCTCTTTTCAATGAAAATTTTTATTTTATTTTTTTCTGCAGTAGCCACTTCCTGTATTTGGCTGTTCATGGTGCTTTTCTCATCTTCAATGCTGCATGCAACAGCCAGTGATAGGGACTATTCTAAGACTTCTTACAATGGTCTTCTCATTTACTTAGCTAAAATGAGAAAGTTAGTTCTGCATTGGCCACTTGTTAGTTGATGACAACTTTTACTTTGAATATGGCTCCCATCCCCCAGCTGAAATTCCTGGCTCAGCAAATATTTGAACCTACCCAAGTTAATCATGAAACTGAGATCTTTATCTGAGAGGGACGTGCAAGCTACTGAGGGTGGTGGTTTCTTTTTTTTCTTTCACAGTACTGAAGTCAGGTTCACTTTTAATGATGAACCAGAGTAAGTGGATACCTTCTGCACAGCACAGAGGTTTAAGCAGTTGAGAGAGAAGGCTTGGCTTTTCTCAATTCCAATTACAACTCTACTAGGGGGTTTTTATGGAACATTGGTTGGAAAGCAGAGCAAGTTTTTCTTCATTGCTTCAGAGAAGCTTCCTAGTAAATGGAGATTTTCGCGTTTATTTTTAAGCAAGATTTTTATAAGAGGAAACCAATATTGGATTGTATTTTCAACTGTTTTACAAGAGTGATCATTTGCGATGCATAATTTACAAAGTAAGTGATTTTGAATTTCTGTGGTTTTTTCATCATCTTGTGGAAGTATTATACTGCAACTGATTACCAGGTAGAGCTTTAAAAGTTTTAGAGATACATGAATTCAAGTCTAGCACTTCAGTACCTCTCCAGGTTATATATGAAATGGGTAATAGCCTATCTGCCTCTTCTGTCTTTTCTTGCCTGCAGGCTAGGCTAGTCTGAACTGAGCACTAACCTGATTATACAAGTTTGTTCAGTCCTAGATTTGGCCACCAGTGAAACTCTAGGGAAGTAATTTTTCCTGAAAGTCTTTATTCAATGGAATAAAAAAAAATTACTGCTCCCATATGAGACCTAAAAACAACAATGCAGTTTTTGTAGGAAATCTTTGTAAGTTAATTTAAATAATTACCTTGGCAAGTTAATTGTTTGGGCAGCAGGTGGGTTAAACCCCAAAGTTTAGCATTTAGACTTGTGTCTGGGGTGATTCTCATTTTGGAAATTGAAAGAATCTTTGGAGCTTATCTACCTCAACAGGAAGGGGAGAGTCTACTTCAAAATGAAGCTTCTTAATGTACAAAGCAAACTAGCTTGCATCTTTTTGTATATGTTTGTACTCCAGACATGCTCTTGTATGCTGATGCTTGTCTGAAAGGAGTAACCTGCTCACAGGCACAGACAGTGGGGGGGTGAAGGGGGGCAGGGGTGAAATATTTGGAAATCATACAAATTGTGGTAATTTTTTTTATGTGAAATAGAGCACAGTTCAGCAGTTCCACAATTTCTTAAGGTGTAAGGCACAGGTAGTTGCTACAGCTAGTTTTCATTGTAGTTACTTTTTGTCTCTGGTTTTCTCCCCCCATAGATTATAGCAAGTATATTGCGTTACACAGCAATATATAGTTAATAGTCTATTCTGTCCATGTTTCTTCCAAGTGGTCAGAGAGAGTTATGGTCAGTGATGAGGAGAGTTTAGGTAGAATATTTCTAAATGGTTGGAGGATGCTGCTGACATAAAGGGGCAAAGGAGACACTGACAAGGGGCAGAGGAGACACTGACAAGAGACTCTTGCTTTTAAAAACAATTAACTTGATAAATATATCAATGAGAATAGGGCAGAGAAACTGTGTGAAAAGGCAGACTAAATCTTGTTTTGTCCTTACAGCCTTTTTAATGTACAGCAAAACCATTTTTGAAGATTTTGCTCAGTTACAACTTTCTTCCATTGTTTGAGTGAATCAGCTGAATGTAAGATTACAGTATTTGGGGTTTGGATTTCAAATTAATTAATATAGATTGATTTGAATAGCAAGAGAGGAAGACATCTCTTCAGTAAGCACATTTATATCATAATATAAACTCTATCAGACCTATGTGCCCATAAAAATAGTAGAAGTATGGAGAGTTTAAAAACATAATCCATATTTCACTATGTGGATATATACATCTCTCTGTGTGTTTGTGTAAAATGAGTGTGTAATGGATATACACACACAGTCATGCTCTTCTCTAATGCATCTCTAATATGTGCAGTAGTTATAGAATCTTTTTTAATATTTTTGAATTACAAGCTTCAGGCATTTAAGCAGGACAATGCACCTGAGATGTGACCAACCTGCTTCTGAAGGGAGCTGCCCTGTGTGTGAGTGTTGTGTGCGCCTGTGTCTATGAGCTACGTGCTGCAGCATATCAGCCTTTTGTCATCCTGCCAGGATTGGACTGTACCATGCTGCAAAGTCAGGAAAATGAGCCAGGAATATGGGCAAGGAGAGTCCACTTGCTCCTTTTGCATGTAATACCAGCTTTATATTGCAATTCTGCTAAATAGAGATTCTTCCCAAAACTGAAATTGTTTTAAGATTAATGTGGAAAAAAAATGAGAAAGCAGGAGTGGTTTGCTGACATTATTTTGACATGATTGGCTGAGGATTATGATGTAATAGGTTACAGTGCAGCCCCTTATAGGTTTTAAAATGAATTCCAAGACACCATTACAAAGACAGCCTGACTCTTTTCTTGTATCTGAGCTTACTCAGTGAAACTCATACAAATGTACAATACTGTTTGGAATATGGAAGAACTGGATATAGAATATCCTAAGACAGATATAAATTATGGCACAGACTTGATGTTTTACATAGAAATGGATCCACCAGGTAAAACTGCAGTCTTATTATAGAAGACTTAATTAATTTTGGTCTTTACAATAGCTACTGAAAAATTCTTACTGGATATGTAGGATTTCTTTACTTTGTTATTGATACAAATAGGTTTCCTTTTTTCATAAATTAGAATAAAATTGTGAATTAGTGCATGGTCGTAGTAATTAGAATCTTAACATGTTAAAATACCTGATTGCTTACTTAATTGAATTTTTACTGAATTGACCTGTTTCTGTTTTGATTGTATTATGTCAAATGTAGTTTTAGTCCTGCGATTTTATAATGTAAAAATTGTATTTCTTTTATTACTATTTTTGCTCTCTCTGTTCCACACTGTGCCTAAAAGGAGATGCTGTAGTAACACTCATATTTCCTGAAACAGTAATTCCAAATCATTGGCTTGGATTGTTAAAGAAAAAACATTTTTAAAATCTAGCAATACTAATTGAATGCCTGTTGTAGCATCATTTTTTCATATAATATGAAAGTATTACATGATCCTGATATTCCTTGCAACTTTAAAAACATTGTCTTTTCAGCCTGGTCATAATATACAGGACAGGAATGTTGTACTTACTGGAGAACTGAAAGAGCTGAGTTGATTTTTAATCCTGATTACAGTGTAGTCCCCCTTGTTACTAAGTCAGTGCTGCAGTATCTTCTCTGGCACCCACTGGTATACATATGCAGCTTTGACATTGAAAAAAGAAGGGGAGGTGTTTTTTCAATCAGTCCTGGCATTTGGAACACAATTTATTCTGTGGGATACAAAGATTAACACAACGGATATTTGGGTCACAGACAGGTTTCTTAAACTGTTGAGTTTGGTTTTTTTTGGTTTTCTTGAAAATCATTGCACAGAATGCTGAGGATTTTAAAACCCTGATGCTTCTTCTACAGTATATTGCTATGGGTTTGCATCTTTTATTACTCAGCTTCTAGGTAAGAAAATAGCAACATTCCTCTAAGATCATTACACAGAAGGATAAAAAAAAAAAAAGCAGCATGTTTTATTACTTGTGTTCACCCAAAGACGGTGAAAGAGGGTAAAAACAAACTTCAGATTTTTTTTTTCTCAAATGCTTTCTTCACAGGGGCAGGAGTTGAGTATGGTGTTATATTTTCCTTAAAATATTATTGCAAGATAGCATCATTTTTTGAAACAGTAAAACTTTATTTTGAGTTATTTTGTTTTCAGATTTCTTGATTCCTGTAGTGTCTTTTAAATTCTGTTAATGATGGACAACTCTATTTGGTAACCAGTTCTTTTTTTAACGCACTCATAGAATTTTAAAATTTATGTAATAATGTGTAATTTCAAGGAATATTTGGTAATGTTTTCAGTGAGTTACAACTTTTCTGCCCCCCTTTCATTTGCAGCACTGCCTCCTAAGCCACCGAAACCTAATACCGTAACTAACAATAGCATGAATAACAACATGTCATTACAAGACGCTGAATGGTACTGGGGGGATATCTCAAGGTAAATCACCTCAAGACATGTATTTCCTATGTTTAGCTTTGTGCTGTTTTTGCTGTGCTATTCTTTGTATATGTATTAGGCTTTGAGTATAGAAAATTCACAGTTTTAAGAGCAATTTTATTATAGTTTCCACCATAAACATATTACAGTTGGTTTTATTCCAAATATGACTAAAAAGTTACTGGCAGTCACTAAGAATGTAGTATGCAAAATGATTGTTCTGTTACTTTAAGACTTATATGAAATGCTAGCATGAAAATATTGCACTAAGAAAGAATTTTGTTCCTGTCTTTCATTCAGAACCTCAGCTGTAGGCACTATAGTCAGCAAGTCAGACTAACAAGTGCCATATATTAGCAACATTTTTATCTGTACTATATATAGCTATATTAGACCAGCACTGACTGCTCCACTTGCATAGGCTTGTATGAACAAGCAGAAAGAGCTTTGTATGAATAATAATTTTGTCCAGTAGTGAGAGCACAGAGTATGCCATATTTTATCCCACTTGCTCTCTAAATGTTAAATAAGGTAATATATTAATATGGAGACATAGAAGGCTTCTAAAACACACTTCAAAACATTTGATTTTGAATTTAGAGCACTGTGGAAGAATAAGTGTGTGAGAACTGATTGAAATGTTGGTTACTTTTGCTTTCATTTTAGAGAAGAAGTGAATGAGAAGCTTCGAGACACAGCTGATGGTACCTTTTTGGTACGAGATGCTTCAACCAAAATGCATGGGGACTACACACTGACACTGAGGTAAGACTAGTTACACTGGGTCTGTAATACTTGATAGTAAAATGCAACAACTGCTCTTAATGCAGGGTATTCTTTAGGAAATAGTACTTGAAGCATGCCTAACTTTTCAATATACTTTATTTGCAGGAAAGGAGGAAATAACAAATTAATCAAAATTTTTCACCGAGATGGAAAATACGGCTTCTCTGACCCATTAACATTCAACTCTGTGGTCGAGCTAATAAACCACTACCGGAATGAATCTCTAGCCCAGTATAATCCTAAACTGGATGTAAAATTACTCTATCCAGTGTCTAAGTACCAGCAGGTAATTTAGTTTATTTTATTTGCATTTCACTTAAAAACAGAGAAATTATTGCCAAACTTGCCAAACATGAAACACTTCAGCTGTTACTGTTCAAAAAAATCATGTGGGTACAAAACCTGATATTTTTGTTTAAAATCAATTCCATGCTTTGCATGTAAATATTTAAAAGTTTAAATAATGCAGATGCACTGTTAGGAAATAAACATCTTAATAATTATCCCACTCAGTGGTGAAATATGTAATTTTCAGTATAAAGCTAAACACTTGCAATGTAAAATTCCTTTTTGTAATTAATATCTCATTTGCATATTATGCATTTAGTGTATCTCCATATCGGTGAAAGAGGAGTCACATTTCCATGTAATTATCTAAGCATTTTTAAGCAGTTTTATCCAGAAAAACTGGGCAATATAATTGTTTCCTTACAGAATATCTTTCTTTCTGCTCATCATTCCAGGATCAAGTTGTAAAAGAGGATAGCATTGAAGCAGTAGGAAAGAAATTACATGAATATAATACCCAGTTCCAAGAAAAAAGCAGAGAATATGACAGACTCTATGAAGACTACACAAGAACATCTCAGGTAAGCTGGATTTGAACCAAAGGGAGAATGGAAAACTTTGCAGATTTTGAAGAATATTATTGTGAATTTGTATTGTCATCTTCCTACTCCCCTCTTCCACCACCACTGCATTGCCCTGATGTGCTTGCTCAGAACAGTGCAATTGCTTACTCATGTTTGAACAGCCACCACCTGTAAACTAAGCCACCCTCTGCCCAAGTCTGACAGCTCCATCCAAAGCAAGTACATAACTGTCTTTATTTACACCACTTCTACATACTGACCTCATCAAGCTGATTTACAGTTTTCAAGGCACATTTCCAGGGAAGCATTGCATTTTGTTTTGAGTTTTTGAAGTGTTTGGTTTACCTATACAGGATAAAGAGATGACATGTGTAGACAAAATGCAGGAATGAAAAGCTGCCTCTTTCAGCTTAATCAATTATTAGCCATGCCTTGAAGTGCCTCTGAAAGTCCAGTTTTAAAGTCCCAGAATCAAGAATGCTTCTTAAAAGTGTGCAGGAAATACATCTAAAAAGAATTGAAGAAAATTGGAGAATTGCTGCCAACTTGAACTATTACTTAAGACCTGGCTACCAACTAGTTATGTAGGGGCAGGAGGGTAAACCAGATAACCTCCTGAAACCTGTCAAGGCTGCCTTTATTTCAGAAAGCCAGGTGTGCCTCTAATGACTTGAGTTCATACAAAGGGCAAAGTGCACTGCCATAAGGTTCTAAGCATCAATTTATTTATACAAAGCAAAGATTGTAAGTGATTCTTTTTTTGGCAGTTCTATTTCTTGATAAACCTCATCATGGAAATCTTATCACGGTAACCTTTTGCACAGGCCTGTTGTCTCTATGCCATGACGCTCAGCAGACAAAATATGTTTTGGTGAAGGGATATTGAGATGAAATTCTTCTACAATATCCTGAAGTGTTTCTATGATACAAGCCAATAAATCTTCCCCTTTATCTGATAACAACTGCAATAACAATTATTTTATTTTCAGGAAATTCAAATGAAAAGAACAGCCATTGAGGCATTTAATGAAACAATAAAAATATTTGAAGAGCAGTGCCAAACACAGGAAAGATACAGTAAGGAATACATTGAAAAATTTAAACGGGAAGGAAATGAAAAAGAAATACAAAGGTCAGTATTTGATTTTGAGTCCCAAATTGTATGATTTTTGAAAAAACAATGCCAAGTATAGGTCTGCCTAAAATTGAAGCAAGATGGCAAGTTTTAAATTGTTCAGCTGTAAGCAAAGAAGCCTTGAATAGGGTAGACATGAACTGGCAAAATGTATAACTATATCTAGAGAAAGAATCTGTTCTCTTAGGAGTCTACACCCCTAAATAGCAGACTATAAAGTTATGAAATCAGAGTGTAACCTGCCACATTGTTCCATCTAGGATCATGCACAACTATGAAAAACTGAAGTCTCGGATAAGTGAAATTGTGGACAGCAGGCGTAGATTAGAAGAAGACTTAAAAAAGCAAGCAGCTGAATATAGAGAGATAGACAAGCGTATGAACAGCATTAAGCCAGACCTCATACAGCTGAGGAAGACAAGAGATCAGTATTTGATGTGAGTATCATGAATTAAAAAATTTTAAGTTGTGTGGTTTTTAATGGTTTCCAACTTTTGTGACTAAAAATTAATTTCATTTGCAATTATTGTCCAGGTGGCTGACTCAAAAAGGCGTTCGGCAAAAAAAGCTAAATGAATGGCTTGGAAATGAAAATGCAGAAGAGTAAGTATTGAAAGATTTAGATATTTCTGGTTGTTCAAATCACCTAAATACAGAAGTGAGATAAGGCATATTTAAGTCTTGGATCACAAAGAGTAAATCTCAAGCCTAGGTCTTCAGTAACAATGCGTACTATTAAGACATGACAGCCTACATAATGCAAATATTAGAAAGGATACTGTCTCACCCTCTGCTCTCATCCTTTTTTCAGCTAAGTGCATATACAAGTTACTGTAGCAAAGCACTGAAATGTAACCTATGTCTTTTATCTTCCCAGCAAAGTTAAGTTCATAAAGTGTTAGTATTTTAGAGAGATGTCATATGGATGGATAAATTATTCAGAAGGTCTCTTAGGCATAAGCAGGCTTTTTCCAAATCTCATCTGTGGGTCCCATGATGTTATCCAGTATAGGGGTACCCACATCATTGTGTCACATTGCGGTTGGAGATGAAAAATTTGTATGTGCTGAAGAATATCCTGTAGTTTTGTGGTCTGATTTGTTTTTCTGGAAAATGGCAGGGTAGTATTCTGTCCTTTCAGTTTAGTTTACTGTAGGTTCTGACAGAGGCTAGGCTGATGAATACATTTAATTTCATTCCTGGGAAAAAAAAAAAGGCAAAAAGTGCTTGGGTTGTGTAAACATAGGCCAAATTTAAACAAAAGCAAGACACAGAATAATATCTGAAGCACAGTAACAGTGAAAAATGAACAAATAGAAAAATCAAAATTGTCTCAGTAGTATTTGTATCAACATTTTCTGCCTATGTAATTTCTTATGCATCCCTTTTATGTTGCCTGATTGAATATAATATGAAAGCAGCAGACTGACAATGACTGTAGTGCATTCTGCCTTGCATTCTGGCCTTGTCCATATCTATTTTCATTTGGCTTGGTTTATTGTTAATAAAGAAATTCTTACTGTTATCCTGGAAATTGTGCTTATCACTGTGGTAGTAGCAGGAGATAAAATGACATACACATTTTAAAGCCATGTTGGTTTCTCAGTCTTAGCAAAGATTAGATACTGTAAAATAGGTAGGCACCTGTTCCGACTAGTGTTCCTATCACTTAAACAGTAGACAAAGAACACTCTGTCAGTTTAATGTAGCATCAAAATAGTAATCAAACTGTTTGAAGAAAATCTTAATTTTCTCTCACTCTGATACTCCTTGCTGGCAAGTCTGATAACTGCTGAAAAATTAAACTTTTAGAATATGGCTTTTCTTCTGAAGTTGTAGTGCAGAAAAAAATTCCCCAATATAATAAGCAGGATGAAAACAAGAATTCCTTTCTCTAAATGCTGGTTGAAAACAGAGCTACTACTGAACGTATGTGAATGTCATGCAGGTCAAAAGAGAGATGGGATAAGGGACCTGGAGATAGTGTTATCTGAAACAAAAAGAACCTTTTCTCTTTATGAAAAATAGAACTGTGCGACTGCTGGTTTCTGTAGACTACTTTGAGAATCTTCAGAAAAACAGAATCATGGATGAGTGAGAAGTTATCTTTTCTTAGACCAAGAAAAACTAATTAAAAGCCTATTACAGAGAGACTAAATGCATTAGCCTAACACAGACTTACTGCAAGCTGAACAGGAGAGGCAGGGCCAACCACTGCAGACTGTGGGATTGGGGAGCTCTGCAACTGCAGAATTCCAAGGTGATACCCACACAGCTGCACCAGATGCTTCTTTTTTCATGGTGGCTCTAGCTCAGAAGGTTCTCTGTAACTCTGAATCAGCTTTATAGTTGGTGGCTGATTTAATAGAGAAGCATGTATTGCATGCTATTTTAACAATCTCCTTATAAGGGGCAGGAGGGACGGAGAAGAGAGAGAGAGGGAGAGAGAAAGCACTCTACTGTTTTCTTGCACCTTTTCACAAAGCCATTCCCCTATAAATAATTAATGCCTCCCTGTGCAACTGCTCAGAGGTTCTCTAGGAGCAGCTGCAGTTGATACATTGCATGATTTTTCACTGCTGATCAAGTGTTCTGATCTTGGGAAATGAAGCTGACTCAGAGAGTACTGATTTTGTTGGGCTTGCTATTTACCAAAACAGTGAGCAATGATAGAAGTACTAAAGTGCTCACAGCATATTCTGAAAAATAACACATCATCTTTTTGTATTCTTCCTAAAATTTGCATTTCAAAGAAATAAGAAACAGAGCTTATATTTTACTTTTATCCAGTGGTTTAAATGGTGCAGTATTACTTAGTTTAAATCCCCAGTTTTGCCTGGGAGGTATCCTGCTAATCACTGTAATACTGAATAAAGATTACTTAATTAGTGGACTTTGTTCTGTGTTTCACAAACATATTTTTTCTTTCCAACAGCCAATACTCTATGGTAGAAGATGATGAGGACTTGCCCCATCATGACGAGAGAACGTGGAATGTGGGAAATATCAATAGAAGCCAAGCTGAAAATCTGCTGCGGGGAAAACGAGATGGAACATTCCTTGTTCGAGAGAGCAGCAAACAAGGCTGCTATGCCTGCTCTGTTGTGTATGTACCCTAACTTGTGAATGATAAAACCCACATGCAAGGGGCTACCTTCAGCTGGGGGCAGATGGTCACTTGCATATGCACAATTCCTCTTGGACCTTTTGGCTTAGTAGCAGCTCAGGGACTCCTGAGTATTCTTACTGCTGCTCCATTTCCTACACAGCTCCAACCTGTGCCACTCCCACAGAGGAGCCTCACTCAGAGGGGAAACCAAAATATGTGTGCTCACCTTTCTGTGCAGCTGCTAAGTCCTGCCTATCTCCTTCCTCCCTAAGCTAGGATGACATTCACAAATTTGGACTAAACATACTTTTTTACCATTATCCCACCACAAAACAGAGGAATTCTATGTACTGACTAGCATCTTAAGATGTATAACTAATACCTTATTTTCTATCTTAATTTTACTGTACTCAAAAACTAAAAATTGTTTGGTTTTGTTTTGATTTTTTTTAGGGTGGATGGTGAAGTAAAGCACTGTGTGATAAACAAAACACCTACTGGGTATGGATTTGCAGAGCCATATAACTTGTACAACTCGCTCAAAGAACTGGTGCTACATTACCAACACACGTCACTTGTGCAGCACAATGACTCTCTCAATGTCACGCTAGCCTACCCAGTTTATGCACAGCAGAGGCGATGAAGATCCTGATACTCTGGGTTGTTTGTTGGTTTTTTTAAAGAAATTACTTGGCAACGTTGAGGCCTCTGGAGAGAAAAGGCTCCTTTCAGCTTTACTCAAGAATTTGTAGTATCAAAGCTATTTGTCTTCAGATGGAACTAAAGATTTCCTTCACAACTGCAGTGGGAGAGATCACAGTGTTATGCTGTGAATGTATGTTTGTAATCTAAAGTGCTTTTTTTTTTTTTTGTAATTATAAAAGAAAAACACAAGAGAAAAATCCAAACCTGATCTCCCTGCAGGGACATAGAGGCCTTTAAGCATGGTGCTTGTTTACGACCACTTCTGAAGCTTTACCAGCTAGAACATTGGATTATGCAGACACAAGGTATAAGAGGTCTGTGTCATTCAGTTATTGGAATTTCGTGGTCATAATCTGACTTGGAATGGTGTTGCTGCACTCAGTGGATCCAGACATACAGCCTTGTGGTTCTGTTTTGGTTTCTGGTGAATGATATGTAGCAGAGTGGCACTTTCATTTCTAAGGGACACTTTAAAAGGACTTCAGTTACAGTATGTTGCTCAGAGTAATTGTAATAGCAAAGTGCCAGGAAGTGTTTTGTTTAGATGATTAAAAATCCTGTTTTAAGAATATATTTAAGACTGAAGAAAACAGGATTTTCAATGGCATACAGTGTATAATAATGTACATAGTACTGGATGACTAACTGTCATTGATGGAAACTGTCAATACCAAACTGCTTCGTTTTTTCCTTTTCTGTTCGCTCAAAGCTAAATTTTTAGACTATGCTATGCAATACTGAATTTTCTTTAGGCTGTAGTCTTCTCTCAAGCATATCTACAGATTAAGCTTGTTTTTCTTGGTTTTTTGTCTTCTTTTTTTTTTTTAATTTCTTTTCCCTAAGGATATCCTTCCTGGCGATTGCTTTTTGTTAATAATTTTCTTGTTTGTTTTGTTTTGTTTTGTTTTGTTTTGTTTTAATGTACAGGGAGCCAGCAAGAGTTGGCTTGAAAATTTAAACTGTGGAATATTTGACAATTTTCATTGTATAGAATATTGAGCTACTAGGTCTAAGTTTAAAAAGTTCATAATTTTTTTTTGACTAAATACTTTGTTGGGCAGTGCCTGATAAGCTTCAAAGCTGCTTAGTTCAATAAAATTATATGAACATTACAAAATATCACTGAGTCCAACAATACTGTTTCAGAGATATCTTTAGAATACGGTACCATGCTACATTTGCTTCTTGAAGCATTTTGGACTTCTATAATGATTGTCTTATATATGGAAGACAAGGAAAATAATGTATCCTTCTTTGATAGTGACTGCAGAAATAAATGGGGATATTTTGCTACTGCAGTGTAGAGTGTAGATAGTTTGGATCTCAGAATGAATCCACCTTCACAGTAAATAAATGACTTCTTGACCTCCTGTGACAGAATTTTTGTCAGGCTGTAAAGGTATTTTCATTTCACATGAAGGAAGTTTCTCCAATCTGTTGCCTAGGTTTATTTTTTGTATTAGTATTGCAGAAAAAAAAATTCCATGTCTACAGAGAACATTTGGATACAATATAGAACTAATTAAGACTGGAAAATATCTTTTTTTAAAATGATTAGGCTATGATATGTATTTTCAAAAGTCTGTAGGCTGAGGCAGTATCAAAGTGAACACTTCCATAATTTTAGGGCACCAGAGACAAAATCATGGTTCAGTTAAGGGAAACAAATACATAAATCTCACTAAAACAGAGTTACCCATAATCCTGAGATAGTTCACTGTCAATAGTTTGCAATGGTTATTTATTGTTCTGACCACTGAGGAAATTAACACGTTGCAAATCAATAAAGTAATGACATTCAGAGAAATCTTGGAGAAGATTTGACTAAGTGAACATATGAAATTATTCTTCCCCCAAGATGCAAAAGATAAGATCTATTACTATTAAAGAGAGTTGCACACACAATCGAAAGAATGAGACCCATGGAGTTCTCTCATAATAGCTCTGGTTAGAGATCCTTGTGTTTTATTTCAAAGTATGCAATGCTTTATAAGCTATTGGAAATAATAATAAGAAATTTGCTGGTCTCCACTAATCTTCATATTATCTTTTCATTTTTACATTGTTACTTCAGTTCTGAGGCTGTAAGATTTTTGATTTTACTTTGACTTTGTGGTCTTTTTTTTGGTGGGTTGTCTTAGCTTTCCTGTAGTTGTATTTTCTTATTTATATCAGGAAACAAGATCCAACAAATATTGTTTCACGATAGTCATCACTTAGAAAATTATTCTGAATATTTTTCCTGAATAGAAGTTTAGTCTTCATGCCTTCCCTTTCCCATTCCACACCTTTTTCAGGCCTGTAGGACCATGTGAATCTGTTATACAAATAACTGGTTTATACTACAAAAAACACCAACAATTACTCTAGCATGCCAGTTATACTACTGGGCTTGAAGTTACAGATTAGTTCAATATACAGCAGTTTAACGCTTATAGCAATCCAAGATATTCTTTGGACATATATTAATTTCTGAATGTTAAATATTTTAAGAGTAAAATTGTATTTTTTCTCTGTAGGCAAAATATATGTAATCTGAATTGATGTTTCACGTAGCATTTGTCAAGAAATTTTATCATAGTTAAAGCATTTGGATCTAATTTTCCTCATATTAAGAAAATCCCTGCTATGTCAGTGGGCCATATCCTTAGCATGCCCAGCCCAGTATGGAATATAATTCATTCCTGTGTGCTGTGCAACTTCTCTTTGTGTGTGGCTGTAGCAGAAAAAAATAGTGTGTGTGCAGATTTGACACTTGCTTTTCTTGCACAAGCAACAATGAGAAATAAGCTCTATGTTTTAATGATGAATGCTTAGGGCTTCTTAAGGGGATGTTCTGCCTACACAGGGTCTGTGCAATTTGCAGGGATCATTTACGCCCTCAAATTGGCATAAGTGGGTTTTCTTTGGTACTTACATATTGTGTGGCCTCTGCATTTCTCTCCCTCCTTAATGCACAGAGCTAAGTCCTGCCAAAGGCCCTATTCACTGCAGAGTTGTTTGTCTTTAATGTACCACATTGTTCACTCCAGTTTTGATCTGATCTCAGACTACTATATACAGAAAAAAAAGCATGGGGATATAACTAAAGAAACACAGTGTTTTTCTGTATTTCTATTGATGCAAAGTTTTTTTCATCTAATATAATCAACGGATGGGCTTAACTCTGTTACTTTTTTTTCCTTTTTTTAATTTGCGTAACTTTTCATTTTATTTTAAGTCCCTGAGTTATGCTGCACTGCAGCATCTCTTTCTCAAGGCCTTTGAAAGGCATGAGACATTGCAAAGAGAACCAAAACTCACAGGCAAAATTAAGAGTTTCTGATTTAATTCAGCTGAAGTACAAATTTGCAGGTTGGGGATGCATATCTGTGCATACTCATACACACTTGCTGTGTTTATGTATGAACAGTTCCCAATATAGATGCATTTTCACAGAACATGATCATTTTGCTGAATTTAGTAAGTGATATCATTAACTTTGTTAAAGACACACACATGCACACTAGACCTTTGTGGGTGCAGCATGTTTCCAGATACAGTTAGAAACCTGAGTTTCTGTGTTGTTGAATAGTTTCTTTAAAAAAAAAAAAAAAAAAAAAAAAAAAAAAAAAGCTTGTCTGTATGGTTCCGTTATCTTGTCAAGCAATCTGTAAAACCAAATCTTCAGATTTTCTATTTGGTGTCAACTGTTCTGTAGTGAAAAAAAATGGCTTTGTCTTGTAATTGGCAATGAAATAATAATGCTTGGGAAAACATTCAGATGCTTCTAATGGGGAAAACTGCCGATTTTCACACAGTGCTTTTGCTATGCATGGTATTAAGTTGGGAAAGTGAATCCTGATACTGGTTTTTTTCAGGTTCACTTTAGAAATGGGCAGCTCAAAGCATAATGCCTCCCATGGGACAAGGTTACAAAGTGCAACATTTTATGTAGAGTCATGTTCTGTTTACTGCAGTTGAGACTAAACTGTAGGAGTTGGTAAGGTTACATTGCACTTGTCCTGATGAGATTGCATTAGCTGCCCAAGATGCTGCTATTTTTTTTTTTTATTCTTGTTTCTTGAAAATAAAGCTCTGTTCTGTTACATGTCTTTAAAACATTAAGATTGCTTTGTTTCAAAATTGTTGTTGAGGAGGTGGAGAGTAAAGCAGATTGTAAATTGCCTTTACAAGGCAACAGTGAAAACATGCCTCCTTAAAATTTTGTTCAAGCTGTAGAGTTGATGGAGCTGTGTCTTGTTTTTGAGTTGCTTTAAAAATTGTAATAAGTCTTCAAGCAGAATAAAGGTTGTTTTGAAACTGCAGTTCATTTGTTGGGGCTTCAATAACGACCGTGCTATCTATTTACCAGCATCCTTGCCTAACTCTTCCTGTCAATATGTGGCCTTCTTTGAAAATGATACCCAAATGCTCTTATTATTAGAGGAACTAGGGAGCATATCGTTTCAGCTGACTCACAGCCATTTTGTGTCTTGAACTGAATGAGGTAGTTGAGTAGCTCCAAAATAATCTCTTGTCAAACAGTGACAAAATGATGGTTTTGCTCATCTCATGCTATTGCAAAACCAGTACAATACTCATGATCTGTGATCTGACTCTTGCAGTGCAGATAAAGTTATGGTTCTTCTGAAAAGTGTGTGAGTTTTGTCACTGATTTCCATGAAGCCAGCCCCTCAGCATTTGCCATTGAAAGTCATTTACCAGCTTCCTGTCTGCATCTAATTGTGAAACCCAGCAGAAGAGTGAAGAAGAGGGAAGAAGTATGGGGGGGAGGGGATTGGGTAAGGGCAATTGTGAATATTGTTTGCTTCACCTCATTATTGGTATATGGTATCTGACTTCTTCGAGTTCATTCATATCTTGCCCCAAGAGAGGTCCTCCAGGGAAGACAGCCAGCTATTCTGGAAAAAGAGATTCCTATTCCCATTCTGTCCAAGGTTTCCATTCTATACTTTGCTTAAATATTGCTCACACTAATGTGGAAATACCCTTCACTGAGATATTCAGCCCCAACTTGAACAATTTTTAACAACCACAACATTGTCATTGGCCCTTAGAGATTCTTACAAAAAACTTAGACTAAGGGCTATTACTGTTTTTTTAGCCTGTTTAATAGCAAGAGGGACTAGACCTCCAGCACTTGCATCTGTTGCAGTTTTTCGCAGAAGACTGACACTTTTATACTGACACTGAGTTTATCTCACTCCTGCCCCCTGAACTAATGTTGGGGACCAAAACGCTTCTGCAGCCACAGAGTCATCACTGAAAAATAAGATGAGGTAAGTAGTGAATCATGTGTTATCTGTCATCATCTATTGGAGAGAAATTAAGACTGATGGATCATAATCCAGAAAAATCTATGGACTGGCAGATTTCCTGCCAGTACCACACATTGTATAGAAATTACTTGGCAGACTAGAAAAGTAATTTGCAAAAATGCCATTCTATTTTTACTGTCTGCAGACAAATGCTCCCCCATTTTCCCTCTGCTAAACTTTGATGGTCACAGAATCATAGGAAAACTGCTTAAATCTATTTTTGTGCAGATACAAATGGATGTGATATTTTAAAGGCTTGGGAATGCTCATGGGCTGGGACTTTTTCTCCCAAAGTTGCTTGACTTGTGCAAAGTTGTGTGCAAGTAACTTCACACAAATCTCTTTATTTGAGCCATGAAGCCAAAAAGGGGAGGAGGTTTTGAAACTCACTGTTGCTGTTTCTGTGGCTCTGCGTGGACCAACAGGTGCTCCTAGGGCTGCAGCTGGGCACAAAAGGGCAGGGGCAAGGAGAGCAGTTCCTCTGAAGCCACCTATCGCTGCTCATCATGGCCCTCCCAGCTGTCACGGGGGAAGAGCTGCTCTTGTTCTTATGGACTCTCCTGAAGTGATTGCCATTAGGAGACATCTAACATTTACCACAGGGGCCCCATTCCCTCATTTAGAGGGTGCAAACTGAGGGAATAGCAAACAGCAGGGACTTGCCAGCATCCCTGACTGGAAAGAAGGCTAAAAATAAATGGTTTTGCTTTTTCTGCAGAACAGCTTGCAGGGGAGGAAGGTCAGACATGCTTCCACACAGATGTGGGCTGTGCAAGAGGCATCAGGCTTCCCTATTGCCTCTGGTACACAAAAAGCAGGAACTCTGGGAACACCACGTGGTTCTGGTGTCTCTTTTAATCCCTTTGAGGACCTATGTCCTCAAATACATAGACCACCAAAAAGAGAAATTCTGTTGGGACCTTCTAGATAAACGGATATTAATTGATCAGCCACTATTTAAACTTTGGATAATCTTTGCAGGGACAAGCTTTTTGACCTCTGATCAAGCAATGAGATAACCAGAAATGCCCTTCTTCGAAAAAAGGGCTTTTATCCATGGCTATTCCAAGGCTTTTTTTCTGCCAGAATGGCATTACAAGGACACCACTGGTGCCATTCTGTCCTCTACAAAGAAATTATCTTTGCATACTAAAAATGGAGGCATTTAGGGTTACTGATTTAAATGTGCAAATATTTACAGGACTAAAATTAACAGGGAGCATATAAAAGGATCTAAAGCCTACCATTCTCAGGTCTTTCAACAAAAAATATTGACAAAACTGGACATGAATATAGTTAATTCAGATGATGATTTCACTGTCCACCTGTGTCTGGTATTCCTAGCTCATTAGAAGTCATAGCCTGAGAAGAAAGATAATGAATTCATACCTGAGAGCATTTAATCCTCTATAAATGTTTGTTTTCTACATGGTTTACTTTCCCCCCCCAAATCTTGTGCTCAGTATAAAACAAATATTGCTGGATTTATAATTCCCACAATTTTGTGAAATTAATTTAATTTTCAAAATATGTTCATGTTGTAATTAGTGGAAGTCCTCCAGCAGTCATCCATGGGGTGTTAGGTGAAAAAGACACATTGAGACTCAATGTTTGGAGTCAATTCTGCAGGAATTGTGTGTCTTGTTTGTGTGACAGGGTCATCCATTACCCCTGCCTGCACAGTACCCATGGCAGTGGTTCATACAGGTGGTGGCTTTCATGGGCCCTCGTGCCTGTCACTGCACTCACAGCAATGAGCAATAAGCTTTACCTCTCTAAGAGGTATAGCAACTCTTCATAGGTTGCTTGCTGTATGGCTGAATGGGAGTAGAGACCTCCTACAGCATGATGTGGAAATACGAGATGAATGCAAATCTCGAGGTGTCAGAACTGGAGCCACACCTGGGAGCAAAGGTGAGAGGAGCAGCTTTGTGCCTCTCACTGCAGGCTGAGCGAGCACCTCCCACCCAGACTGCACCGTCCACTTGCCTTCCACCCTGCCTGTGAAATCCATGAAGGATTGGCCTTGGGTGAAGGCTGTCACTTAAAAACATCAGCTGTTTGCATTCTCATGCAATTTGCAGCTCTTCATTGTTTCAGAAAGACAGTGAGTTTGAACATTTAGAGGCAGGATTCATCTTATCTAATTTTAAGCACATGAAGAAAGGCTCTTCATCAAAGCTGTCTGGCAAAACTCTCTTCAGAGAGAGCCAGGCAATTCCCCAGAGTGATTCACTCCACCTACCTCAGGCACTATTCCTAGGATGCAGTGAATCACTCTATGGAATTGTTCCATTGACTGGATGGAGAGAGCTCAGGCAAATCGCTTATGCTAGATTGCACCTTTAATGTGGCTAAGGCTGGATGAACTCAGTCTCTTCCCTGCTGATAGGCAGTTCAGTTTTAGTCTTTCCAGTACCAGCTGCAATGTCTTCTGCTCTTAGGCATAATGATAAAGGACAATTAATTTGGGTCTGGAATTTCAATTGGTTCATAGAACTTGGGGTTTTTCATAATAATTGCAAGGGTGACAGACAGGTTCAAAGAGATTCTGGCCCATATCTTCCTTGGAGATGTAATGCTGGACTCCACACAGAGGAATCCATGATACTACCGCCGGCAGTAATGCCATGATACTACCGCCTTCCCTGACTGCTTCAGGGAAAAACCTGGCACTACCTCAGACCCAGCTTATCAGTTCCTCCCAACAGTCTTTGTGAGGGCTATAGACCTGTCTTTTGAGGAATAATTTGGTCTTTTGCCAGCCATGTGGTCACTGAAAAGACATGGATGAAGAAGATGCTACTGTTTTCTCCAAGTAAGATCAGTTTGTTAATCACCACATCTATGTTTCCTTTCTTATCCAGGGGAAATCTAGGGAACTTGACTTTCTTTCCTTCCAGTTGGCTCATAGCCAAGACCACAGGGTGGGGTGCTGTGATAGTAAAACTAAGATAGGAAGGACTTTAGTCAAATTACCTGCCAGTCAGACTGAGTTCTACCTCAGGGCAAGAGAACTGTGTGAAATCCCCCAGGCATCTACTACATGAAAAATTCGAGAAGGTGGCAGGTCCTATAGTGATTTTTGGGTACATTATGTATGCATACCTTCTCCAGTTAAATTGAACCTTTCAGTGCAGAGTGTTCTACTGGGAAGAGCCTGCAGACAGCCTGGGGAGTTTCCTTATCCAATGAAATGGAGGATCTGGCCTTGAATAGCTTCAGCGGCTAGAGCAGATCCAGTGTCAGGTCAAAGGCAGGAACATTTTGGGGAGAAGCTTCAGAAGTCTTGAGATGAAGGAAGACAAGCTGCTACGCAAACAGTGTGTTGCTCTACTGATAAGAGGCAATGTAAACAAGAAAGCCAGGGATTGACAAACAACCCTTGAGCACCAGGATTTCTCCGGATATGTTAGTAAAATCCTCAGAGTGGGTTCACAGCATTGCACCTCTTTATGGTAGGCACTGTAGATTTCTGGGCAAGAACATATTGCTTCTAGGTGAAAACAGACTGACCTAGCTCGTGAGTGAATTTATACAGCCACTCTCCTGCAGAGCTGTATTTCAGACAGAATGAGAGGACAAACTGATTTAAAGGAATAAAAAAAAGGCCAATTGTGTACAAATACACACAATTAAATAACATTGTTATTTCAAAATGTCTTGATCTCCATAACCAACAACAGAGTTACTAAAACTGAAATCTTGTCATGGCCTGCCAAATTTGCACTGTAATCTTGGCAGGTGTGGATGAGCTAGGTCTTGTCCATGGCTCTCCAGTAGAAAAAAGGCCTCTTATCTGGCTGGGCCACATGTACTTCCAGCAGGGTGTGGCCAGAGACCAGACACAATTTGCCTGTGTGCCCTTCTGACAGCTGTCTGAGGCAACTCCTGAGTAATCCTGACTCCAAACAGCCATTTCCAGAACATGGGAGCAGCCAGGAAAAGAAAGGTACTGTTATTAAAGTTTTGATAGTAAGAATTTTCCTTTTGGCGTCACATACCGAAGAACACATTTTCCATGAAGATGGTTGGAGAGAGCTCCTTTTACTGGGGAAGGCAGCTAGCTGCGGCAATTACATGAACAAGTTCTCCCTTATTTTCACTATACCAGTGTACATGCACATGCTCCCTTCAGTATGTCTCTGTTGGAGACACAGTGACTGTAACATCCATGACCTAAGGCTCACCTAAGGTGACATTTCTTAGTGAAATACACCCAATAACGTGACCTTAGGTCTGAAGACCAGCTAACTTATGGCAAGTGTGTTCAGATTCTTAAGCCAAGCCATGCCAATGAACAGTCTTCCTTTCAAAATGCCACTCTTCCCAAATTTCTGAAATTCAAACATCCTTTGAAATTAGTATAAAATTGAGGAAAAGCCTCTGGAGAAGCCAAAGAAATCCATGTCAATGCCTAAGTAAAGAAGTAACTGTGATGCCCAAGTGAAGCACATTGCTGCAGAGGTTTTCCAGAACAGACACTTGTGGAGCTTGATAGATCCTGTCCCTATTGTACATATTTGTTAGAGGTTAGGATTTTTCTGTTTTTGTTTTCTTTCTCTTAGGGCATTTTCTCCCATTTTATTGCTAAAAAGTAATAACAATTGCTACTTAGGAGAAAGAAAAGAAATAACCATGGAGAAAGGGATGGAGTGCAGCTGGCTTTACTATGGTAGCAGAGGGCATTCTCCTGCAAAGGGCAGAGATACCACAAGACTGGGGCTGAGGGAAAGGGCTGGCTGCAGCTCCTAGCTCTGTCTTGCTCTCTCAGCATTCGGGGGTAAGAGAGGCTGGGGTCACTGTCAGAAGAATTCGCCACCAACTGCGGGATTGTGTCTTCTGCTGCCTCCTACCACGAGTGGAACTCTGCTCATAAGAAGCATTGATAGGATGTTAATAAAGTCCCAATGCTTCTTATGAGCAGAACTCTGCTCATAAAAAGCACTGGGACTTTATTAACACCTTACCTCACCAGAGAGGGGAGCCTTCCCCGTCTGCTCAGCTCCCTCAGGGCATCCCAGGATGCCTGAGCCCCTTTCCCCCTCCAAGGGAACTTCTTCCTGCCATGTTCAGGAGATAGGCTGCTACTGCCCAGCCCCACTACCCCTCTGCCACTGCTCCAGGTTTTTTCCCCACTACACTGCAGCCCCACACCCAGTGCCTGCCAAGACCCGGTGCTACAGCCGCAGAGTTTCTGATCTATCTTGTCTAGTACTCTGGGACTCTCCTGATCCCTGCCGTTCCAGCTGCTGCTCTGAGATCCCAGCTACAACTCATTACACTATCCAGAGGGGCACCTGGATTGGCTACCCCTGAGAATTTGTAAAGAAAACCTTTTTTCCATCCTTTCCCATCTGGGCCAAGCCGCCATCCCCGCGTGGTCCCTGAGCCCGTGGCACAGCGCCCCCTGCAGGCACGGGGGAATCACTGCGCTGCCCGGCCCGGAGCCAGCAGCGCCTCTGCTGGCTGTGACTGGAACTGCACCGAGGGGAAATGGGATAAACGGCCGGGAGGAGACTTGATTGGGTGTTCTGGTTTGTTTGTTGTTATCACTTGTTTGCCTTGTTAGACGCATACATCAACCAGTAAAGAACTGTTATTCCTTTTCCATATCTTTGCCTGAAAGTCCCTTATTTTCAGATTTGCAATGATTCGGATGGAAGCGGACCATATTCTCCATTCCAGGGGAGGTTCCCACCTTCCTTGGAAGACACCTGTCTTTCAAACCATGACAATATTTATTATTTCTAGACCAGATCTGATATATTTATCTCCAGTCAAAAAACAAGGGCTGTGCTCTTTTTTACTGTTCTCAAATTTTAGTGTTCTGGCCACTGACTGGGAAACCAGATGAAGCAGCCAAAGCTACTCCCACCCATGCACCTGGGTTGTTTTCTGTGGCAACAGAGCTGTGAGGGAAGGTGGTGGCTGACTTATGCCCTAATATGAAATCAGGATGCATGTGAAAAACATGCCTGATCCAGAAACTACAAAAAATACTCTCCCATCTGGTAACACATATGTAGCCCTTAACTGGCATGCGTCCATGCCCAATTCAACATGTATGTTTTCTTCTTTGAGCTGACATCTTCAGAGTTTCAGCACATAATTCACATCTGAAGTTTATCTACATTTTCATCTCTAAGGCTTCTGATGCGAACCTAGCTCTGGAGTTCTGAGAACTAGCTCTCATTGCAAGCGGAGGACCACAAGACATGAAAAACCAAGTTTTCTTCCATAATTTTCCTGAGCTACCCATTTGCAGTAGATTATATTCCTGGTGGAACTTCTTAAATGCAAACAGAAGAGTGAAGGCACGAAAACATGTCCAGGTGTCCACACAGTCTTCTAAAACCTTGGATTTACTTATCTTTTTAATTTTGCTCTGCAGATAATAGAGGATAAGTCTTCCAGCTCAATATCCTTATAAATTCAAAGTTATTGGTGTATTTGTTAGTGCTGATGCATTTGATAATCCAAGGTTATATTCCTGTGTGATATAAATGACACACTTAGCAGCAAGATGTCATAATTCTCTGTCCTTTCCTAGAAACTAATTTAGTCATGAACCTTGAAAGACCCTAGGAAGGAAAGGCTCAGTATGCACAAATTAGAGTTGATAAAAATCATTCTTCCATAGAAATTCTTATTTTTAAAACCTCACTTATTTTATATTAAATCCCCAAAAGAGTTATGAATTTAGAGGAACTCTTTTACAGATCACAGAATCACAGAATATTTTGAGTTGAAAGGGATCCACAAGGGTCATCAAGTCCAACTCTGAAGTGAATGGCCCATATGAAGGTTCAAAACTAAAAGCAGGACTTCATTTTCCATCTAATAAAGCCTCTTAGCCAACAGTGACCATCCTTGTAGCCACTTAGCCCATGTGAGATCTAGGAGAGTCTTCAGTGAGCAGAGGCTGAAGTCAGAGAGAAGGTGCTCCAGGTGAATGCTTTATGCAATTTTCACCACACTACAGAAATAGTTTCAATTCATTGGTGGTTTTAGTCCACCAATAAAATAAAATAAAATATATTTTTTGGATAATGAAAACTGTTTATAATGCCTGGTTTTGTCACTCAGCAGATAAAAGGGAAGATTGAATTCACATCCCTGCTTCAATAATTACTGCATGTCTAGAGCAAGAAAACTAGGCAGGCTTTGGGTAGATATGGGTAATTGTATAGTTATAAAGGTGGTGATGTTTTTCTATAGGCAGTTTGAGTTCTTTGGTTTTTACTGAGTATTACAGACCAAGAAGTGATATCTAGATCAGAAGTATTTTTAGATCAATATCCACATTTTAAGGCTTAATTTGTCTGCAATGTGAGTCTGGCTTTGGATACCAAAGTATCAACGTCTGGGAGATTTTTCGACCATTAAAAGCTCTCTCATGTAATCACAGAAATAACAGACCTGCTGCTTTGGACATAAGTAACTTAAAAACAGAGCAGGAAACCATACCTAGCTGGATCTGAGTATGACACAGAAACGAGACTGGACTGGTATAGTCATAACCATATCTTATCCATTTAGAAATCAAAGGTTTGGCTCCATTGTACTGAAAAACTCAATACTGCCTAGTCTTTTTGATCAGAAACACAAGCATTTGACCATAGCAATAAAAAAAGGCCAATGAACACATTAGAATCTTTTATGGCTGCATATAAGACTAACCATATAACATAACTAGCTATTACACTGATTGGAAACTCCAAATTAGAAAAGACCCATTCCTATTTGTTTCAGACCTCTTCCCTCCAGACTACTCCCATCTCAACAGAAATTGGTGTGAACTAGAAATAGACAAATATACATGATGGAGCTGCATGTGCCAAAACTCTCTTTAGGTTCACTGATCCCATCTAATCCCAGCACAA
Organism: Ammospiza caudacuta; assembly: GCF_027887145.1. Classification (NCBI taxonomy): domain Eukaryota; kingdom Metazoa; phylum Chordata; class Aves; order Passeriformes; family Passerellidae; genus Ammospiza; species Ammospiza caudacuta. The sequence continues at coordinate 47,214,061 of NC_080632.1, read as the reverse complement.
AATGTCTCCCTAGAATTACCTACCCTATAGGTAGATCTGGCTGCCATTCAGGTCACTATTCTTGGTGTTAAATTACAGTGATTAGCCCTGCCTATCTGCTACACTAGAATATTCTTACATGGTTTCTGCTTTCTTTACTAACATTTTTAAATGTGGCTGAACTAAAATCACTGGTCAGACCTCCCAGTCTTGAAAACATGCATCATCTGTTAAGGAGAAACTCTTCTCCTATCATTTCCAAGGGAGCAGTATCAAAGTGCAAAACTTACAAGTGAGTGATAAAATTGCATCAGGGATATTAATTTCAAAAAGTTTAGCAGAAGGAAAGTCACATTAAAACTTCACTCAGACAGTTCCTTTCACAAATTATTGGAGGGGCACTTATTCAAATGCTGTTCAACCAGCAAAATGGTTATCATATCCATTAGGCTATTTATTTGACATCTTTTTCAATAATTTATCTAGATCTGATGATACTGCTTTTGTAAGTGCTTTTGTAAATTATCTGTCTCACCTAATTTTTCTGCCACAAGTTCCTGTGGACAGCTTTTGTACAAGTGTCATAGAAACCTTTTCCCCTTCTGTGCTTGACTGATTGCACCTACTGCACCTGAATAATATTTGCAATGGAGAAGAGAACTTGTCTTTCCTAATTAGTGAGCTTGACTGTTCTTACAGATGATCAAGTTTTTTAATCTCTTTGTCCTTTGAATCTGAACTATAAATTTTGTTTATATATTCTTCACACAAGGTGGATTTTGTCTTTTTAGGTTCTTCTGCATGTTCATCTCCCTGTCTGAAAAATAAACTGGTGGGAGTGAAGGAGAGAGAGCAAATTGCCAGTCTGATCAGATGCTTGTCTCACTGAGTCATCAGGAGCCCCACTCTTTCAGGATGGGGCAAGCAGTTGGTACAAGAGCAAATTTCAGGGGATGGTGAGAAAATTGTCTCGTGGTTACCTTATTTTGGAGGGTTCAATATTTTCTGTCTCTTGTTTCTTTGTGGAGATAGCTGGGGTGGGGTGTGGGGAGGAAGTGGCTTTTTTCATTAGTCATAAAGGCAAAGGGAGGTGTACCTTTCCTCTTCTAAAATTGCAATGCTTCTAAAAGCTGCTGGGTTTCTGGCTGTATTTGTTTGTTGGTTTGGTTTGGTTTTTTTGTGGGTTTTTGCAAGTGTTTCTTCAGGCACATAGGACAAGTGAACAAGTAAATGTCACTGCTAGAGCCTCTCCGGCACCATGATGACAATCAGCCCGAAGACCCGTACAGACACACCTATTGTTTCATGGGCTGGTAGTGGAACTTCACACTTCAGTGTTGCCTTATCAAACCTGAACCTTTGAGAAAGCCCTTATATAGAACCCATCTCAAAGAGGCTCAGTTCATAAGTTGGTAAACAACTCAGCTGCTTCAAAGATAGTGGGAGTCTTTGACTACATATGGTTACTGTCTTCTTCATTATGAAAAAAAAGCAGATGACAAGCAGATTAAAAAGCTAGCAAATGTAGAGGTAGCATGACAAATGTGGTCTAAGGTGTGGCATAGCTTCACTGAAAGAGGACATAGGGTGCTTTTGCTCAGCAAAGAAGCTGATGAGGAGGTGTGATAGGTACAACCACTTCTGAAAAAGAGAAAAGGCAAACAGAAAATTTAGTTACTGCTTCTTAGAACACAAGGTCCGAGGACATCAAACAAACTGAACAGGTGGTTAACTTAAAACACATGAATACAAATAATATATAGATGCACTGTGAAATTCTTTAGCTGGGAAACCATGAATACTGAGGGGTGATAAGGCAAACTCATTGCAGTCAAATACAGCCAGACAACTGAATGAAAAACTGCTGCTACAATTAGAGGCAGTAAAACCTGTAGACTGCAGGTAGAACTGAAGGAATGATAAACCACAGAAGCTATTATAAAGGGACTAATCAAGTGTATAACAAAAAGATATTGAAATCATTCAGACCTGGATGCCAAATTTTTGAAGGTTTTGAGAGTTAGACCCTTTATAGCGTCACCTGTGGTTATCAACTCCACATAGATCTACATTCAAAAATGTCAGGTCTTGTTATGCTTTGCCATTTTTCCAGAATTTTGGTTCACATTTAGAATAATACTTTTTCTTTTTTTTTTCTTCCTAAGTCTCCCAGAGCTCATGAGAAATTTAATAGAAGTTCTGGAAAAATCTATAAGAGTTTTCTCTCAAGAGTCTGTGAGACTCACTTTCAAACTCTGGAGTGTGCAGTACCATAACTACGCCACATATTTGTTAACACAAACAAATAAGACAATATTCTTATTTTGTTCTTATGACCTTTTGCTTCAAGGGTAAATGCAATCTTAAATTCTAACACTTCTCAGCTTTTGCAGTGGTATTCTAAGAGGCTCAGTTTTAAACAAGATGGAACATGTTCACAGCTGAAATCTAAATGGGTTCTGCATCCCTGTTGAAATGTTCTGCTTAAATGTTTGATCCTTAATGCAGTCTACGCTCTGCCCACAGCAAATGTTCCTCCCAGCTGCTGTTCTTCCCATTAACAGGAAGGGGAAGAAGAATTAAGGTACTACTCTATCTGAACATGTTGAAGCCAAGAGTTCTTTAGCTGCTATCCAAAATGGATTGGACTATAAGACATTTAGTAGTTGCCTGCCCATATATTCAGAACTCATGCTGCATGCAAATAACATTTATTTGGTTAGAAACATCTTCCTGATAATTTAGTCCTTTAAATTTTCAGTCATTCAAACAGGGCTTCCTCCTCCTTTCCATTCTGGAAAACACTCACCAAGAAGAAAAAATATGAAGATTTTTTTTTCATTCTTTCTCTACGTTTAGCCGTAAGGGGAAGTTTTGTCTTGAAGTGAAAGGAGAGAAAACGAAAGCCCTACGATCATGCTGGATTAAGCCTATTAATCCCTGAATTATCATAGATTAGTCACTGCGTTTCCACCTGATGAATTTCTGAATTTTTATCCCCTCTTGCCCTTTGTCTCCTTTCTCATTCTTCATTACTCAAAAAAGTATGAGGAAAATAGAATCTCCTTCTATTTCCAGACACTGCAGGTACAAAAAACAAAACAAACCCAAAACCCAAAATGAAAAAAAAAAACAATAACAAAGACATGAAACTAAAAAACCCCTCATTTAGACAAAGCTAAAAAAAAAGTAACAACCTTCAGATTAACACAGTGACAAACCAATTTTTCCCTCCAGCTGTGAAGATACTAGTACAAAGTTATATCATCCTGATTAATTTTCAAGGCAGATATTGCAGTTCCTCCTGTTCAGTGGAATGCAGATACATCTGGAATTCTTTCCAGGCACAAGATGAAGCCCTGTGAGAGGATCCACTGTGCTAGACAAGCCTGTCAAACTCTGTCTATTCCTCAATTCCTCAGTCTCACCCAGTAGCCTTAGAGCCACTGTACTTCATTTTTGGCCTTATGTTAATAGAAATTATTTGGAAGGACACTTTTCCGTCAGACCAGGCTGCTTGTGGAAAGCTCAGTCACTCTCATCAGCCTGTCTCCTTTCCTCTAGATGACTCTGGGAAGGAGAAATAATTCACCTAAAATATCTGAGTCCCCAAAATTTACTCACCCTTCCCTGGGAGGGTTGGAATATAGGTGGGTTTTTTCCTATTCAAATTCTTTCTTTTTTCTTCTGTGATGTTTTTCTTGTGGCCATCTGACTATGCACTAACTAACATAGCATATTAGGAAAGCAGAATTCATGTGAGTGTATTAAATTACCCAGTGCAAGCTTATTGCAATTGGTCACATTTTTTCTTTTCTCTGTTTTAGCAGAGCCTTATCTCTTAGCTTTCTACCACAAGCTTCTTTGAGGTAGGGAGGAAAGGCATGAGAGAACACTCAATCCATAGAGAACAAAATGTAAAAAATTAGACACACAAATGAAAAGTGAAAAAAACCTCTTAAAAGAAGCATTTTGGTGAGGCTCTGTGACTGCAGAGCTTCCACTTTCCATGTCTGGGAGAAATGACCAAGGACACAGTACTTCTGGAAGAGTGTTGTGCTATTATAATCATACACCATGTTTAGCAAAGTAATATCATTACCATACTCCACCAATACCAGCCTCTTTTGTGGGAGTTATTCTTCACTGTGGAAATAATTCAACATTCACTGGCCGAGAGCAATGATAGGCAATTAGGAGGGATATGATGGCACAATGGCTAGATCTCTCACTGAGGGATATAAGAGACAAGGTACAAGATCCTTCTCTAGCATCTATTTAATTATTTATAAGCCCTAGTAGACAGTATTTATCTACTTTAATAATATTAACGAGAGTTTTCATTTGGAAAAGTCATATTTCAAGTATGTGGCTGCATCATGGCGAGAGTACTCCACTACGTTGTGGACAAGCTGCTTTTTGATTTCTTAAACTGACTCAGGAACAGAAGCTCATTAGCAATTAGCCATTCTAGTGAGCAGAAGACTGTTCTCCTTTCCCTTGGGTTTTCCCCCCACCAAACAACAATGCCATTCCTGTGGCAAGAAAAAAGCATCCCAGCTGGTAGGTTTCCTTATGTCATTTGATACCTTTATCTGGAACATATAAGGAAGTTGTTATAGGTGAGTAATACAACAGTCGGCTCTCACAATTAAGAGATAGATATTAGGTGGATGTTAAAATGTAGAGTGATGTTATGGCAATATGTCGTCCCATATTCCCCTTTCCCTTTCCCCCTTGCCCTTGTAGTAGCCTCAGCTGCCAGGACATTTGGAGAAGGCGGGCTTGTTACCAGGAGGCGCGGTGTAACAACACCTGACCTCCAATTAAGGTGTAAGAAAGTGATCTCCACCAGTGGATGGCAGAGAAGGAGTTGACTGACAAAACTTTGGGCAGAGCTAAGGGTATAAAAGGCAGAGCATTCCTTTTGTAGATGAGCCCATGGCTGGTAGTCATGGGGGTGAGGCTTAGCGTGGCTCCATTCCCAGCACTGTAATTTTTTCCTTATTTAGTCCTTTTGTCGTATTTTTTGTTAAGGTTTAATAAACCTTTTAAAATTTTAAAATTGAGCAGTCGTTTCTCACAAAGTCAATAGCTGTTGTAAATGGATTTTAAAGTCCTCTGAAATGGGCTTTGCTTGTGGGAGCAAGTCAGCAGTGTGGCATCATCTTGACTCTTTCAGGGAAAACAAACCCAGGAGAAAACTTTCAAGCCACTACAAACTCTAGGTCAGGGTGGAGCTCTGGCCCCAGTACTAAGGCCTGTGGAGTAGACTTTGTTACAAATCAGCTAAGCTGAAATACAGTTTTTTGAGGATTATTGAGAGAACAGCTAACAGCAGGATAATTTGGTTAGACATGGAATTAGGTGAAGGAGTGGCTTAAAATAAACTGCTTAGATGTTTTAAAGCTATGACTAATAGGAGAGACTGAAAGAGTGTTCTGGATTATTTTTTGTGTTAGATTTTTGAAGAAAGCACTCAAGAAGATTTGCTGGTGGCGAAGGCTGTGTTGAGGAGGAAGTAATGAGCACACGGCACTGGGCACAGATACAGAACCACAGAGGGCTGATACAGGAGTCTCTCTCGTGGGAAAGGGTCCTTGGCAGGGTATAGTTTAGGAAATTATCTGTACACATGGGTTGTTATTCCAGTTTGGACTAGGAAATAGTTTTGCATTGAAAGGGATTTTTCTTAGTTTTCATAACGTATGTTGGTTGCAGTTTTTCTCAAACAGAAACTGAAACACTGACGCAGCAAGCCCTATCAGCAATCAAAATACCACTGGGAAGCAAAATCAGCATCATATTTTATGCTTGGAATGGGCTTGCAGCAGTACCAATACTCCAATCCATCCCTCACTAGGCAATTTGTCATCATTATTTTTACTTTAACTGCGCAGAAATTTAAAAAAATTATTTTTTTAAAAGATCACCAAAAAAAAGGGCCAGCAAAAATGGCAGTCAAATTGTCCCAATATGTGATCAGAAGTAATTAAGGTGGTTATTGTGCCCTGGGCCTCAGTAACCCCCTAAGAAGTGTTTAAGTGTCAGTGTAAAACTCCCTTCAGGCGGGGAGTAAGTTAAGTTTTGAGAAGAACTCATTTGAGCAGTGGAGAACCTTTTGCCAGAGTAGTTCTACCACACCACACAAGTCAGATGTCCAAAACTGCAGGGCCTTGCCAGGCCCTCAGTTTTCCAGCTCTGCTTCTCATTTTTACACGGATGAAACTGAGACAATGCACAGGGTGTTGAGATTCCAGCTTCTCTCCACCCTGCTGCATGGGCCCCTGGCTCTCCACAGCCCTGTTTTGCTTCTCTGACAATGAAATTCTCTGTGGCAATTGTTGCCCTGATATGTGCGTGGAATCAATTCCTTCAGAGGACAAGAACAAGGTGTCCATGTGCATGGGAAGGGCACCATCACCATGCTCATTGTTGGACCACTGCCAGTCGGTGTTCAGCTCTTGGTCACACCACGCCACAGTCAGGCTATGCTGCAGGTGGGGCTTAGGTTTGTAGCAGTGCTCTCCTTTTGAAAAGAAAAGCATTAGCAATTCCAAAATTTTAAAACATGGTGGTGGTTGCAGTGGGCAGGGGAATCCAACTCAGAATATTCAGAAAGCTGACAGCACCAGGGAGAGGTAAGCCATGCTTTGCTTGATCTTCTGAGCAGCCTGACCTCTGCTAGGCCTGATGTAAAGCAGCCCTGACCATGAGCTACTTCCAGCACAAATGAGGGGTGATTAGAGCAGTAAAAAGTCCCCTCCTGTAGTTCTTTTAAACTCTGTTGGAGGCTGGGTGGAGGGAGGGACTGGAGAGGGAGGAAGGTCCACCAAGAACCCTGCAATGCAAGGACTTGGAGAATAGAGGGTCATTTCATGTCTCTGTCAGGAAAAATGCACAGTCATAAGCACATAAAATTCTGCACTTCAGACACTTCATTTGCTGTAGAGCATCTCTTCAAGGAAGACAAAATTTGAGAGTATGGCATAAGCCATGATGACCTCATGAGCCATTATAACTAAGGAATAGACCTAATTGCATTTTGTGATAAATCATGAATTGATCTTCCATTTATGTCCTCTTTTTAAAAACAGCGGTGTGGCTGCAGCTTTGGGGCCATGAAATGACTGTCTCATGGATGGTAATTGTGTTGCTGTTTCTGCAGATCATTTGGGAGCAGCCAAAGTTCCCTTTCTATTTGTCCCTTCCCAGCCCCTGCCCAGTGTCTTGGAGGCCAACACTGAGCCTCCAGCACCGTGTCCTGCCCCGTGGCTGCAGCCACCTGTGGTTTGGGGCAGCTCTAACCATCAAGTGCCTAAATTGAGCTGGGAGGACACACTGTGTGGGAAGGAGCCTGAGGATGTGGCAGCTTTCCACGCTTAAGGGTGTCCATTTGCTGCAGGGTTGGTGAGCCGCGCCATGTCCCCGGTGCAGCAGGAATCCTTCCCGTGGCTCCTCCAGGCTCCAACTGTGGTGGCACTGAAGCCACTCTGTGACCAAATTTGCAGTGAGCCCTCTGAGCTCCGGGGCACGCCAGCACTGCCGGCCAGCCTGACTTGCCTGGCATTCCTTGCAGGCTCTGCCCTCTCAGGGGGAGTCTGGAAACCATCCAGGCAAGTCCTGTTCCTGCAACCAGGGCCAGCGCTGACCGGGCCTGGCTTTGTGAAGCCCCGTGTTAGTGCTCCCGTGTCCATGAACCGAGGTGGCAGTCAGCTGCAACACAGAGCATGGCTTGATTGGCAAGCAACACCTTCTCATCAGAGCGTGAGGGCAGTGTGCCCTTCCTCCTGAGCCCCCTTGCAGCAGGTAGGCCGAGGGAACACTCTGTGCCTGGGCACTCTGAGGGCTGGCCAGCTCCGAGCAAGGACAGCCCCGCCTTCCCTTTGGCTGTAGGACATTACGGGCACGGATGCTACGTGAGCACCCAGAGAGGGGCACCGAACAGGATTGTGCTGCCCAACGCTGTCCAAGTGCAGAGGAAGCCCCAGTTAAAGCAGACACAGAGTTAAAGAGACCCAGAGAAGGATGCAGCTGGAGACACGACAGGGACCGGCGGGAGTGCGGGGCGGCACCGCCACTCTGTGCAGCTGCAGGAGCTGCAGAGTGGGGCCGAAGAGCTCCCTTTTCTCTTTAGCATCACAAAGGAAAGCTTCAGTTTGAAGTGAACTTTGTATTACCTCATTCCCGCAAGTGTTCAAAGCCAGTCTTAATGGGCCTTTGAGCGACCTGGTCTACTGAAAGTTGTCTCTGACTATGGCAGGGGAGCTGCAACAGGATATTTTTTAGGATCACTCCTAATTCCAACCATTCTATGACTTTATGATCCTAAACCCTTTGAAAAATGAGGCTTGATTCTTACTCTGGGTTTGAAATCAGAAAGCAGGAAGCAAATCCCTGTACAAATTTACTTCCTGCTATGTGCTTTAGGACCAGTAGGAAAATGTGTATCTTGTATAAACTTACTTAAGCAAAACACAACTATTTGACTATTCAGTCGGGTTAATGTCATTAATCACAGTTCAGCAATAAGGAAGAGGTATCTTTGATCATGGGTCTTTCATTCCTCTTTAGGAATAGAAAAGGTGTAGCTAGGTTAACTTAGGGTGATTGAAAAGCCCAGTGCAGTACACAGATGAAATTTTCAAATATTTTAGTAACTCTTTTATATCCTGTAACTTTTGTGTGGGCTCTCATATCACTGTTTTGAATGTCACTGGAAAGTTGCTAAAGAAGTTAGATAGTGAACCTGAATATACATCTGTCTGCATACAGATGTATGCAGAATATGTTGGAATACGTTTATACCTATATTGTTTCTTGGTTTTATTTATGCTACATTAAGAGCAAAGCGAAGTTTGAAGGTGTACAATGAATTGTAGCCTACACTAAGTACCCTCCAACCAAATATGAGCAGTTAACAAGTTTTTGAGCATATTAGCCTGCAGCTTAACATAACAGTCTTTGAACTGCATGATTTGCATTGCTTGAGCTAATATGAATGCAAAATTTTACCTTTTAGAATGCTGAAACCGAATCTCTGAGGAAGCAGGAACAGAGTTCAAAATTAAAAGATAAACTTATGCTGGAGATTGACTTTTCTGCCCAACAAAATAATCAGGCCAGATCCTGAAGGTTTGTGAATGTTATCATAACTGTCATATAGGTGTGGTGCAAAAGCTACTTGCTCTTTGCTCTACCCAGTGAGATTTCTAGTCCTGAACTTAAACCATATCCTTAGACAACCAGTGAAGTGTGGCATAGTTTGTAATGCTGCAGTGAAGAAGACTTTGGAAAAGTTGTTTTGCAGCTGCCATGCATAGGATCACCATGGCTGGATGGGACTTCAATCACACACTCCTTGTCCAGCCAAGTCCAGCTCTCTATTACACAGAGCCAAAGTGCTGCATTGTCTCGGGACTGCATATGAGCCTACATGTAGAGGTGTTGATCACTGAGATTATAGACATTTCAGCCTCTGCCCACCAGCAGGTTATCACTTCCCTACCAGCACTGCCCTGGGTTCTGATTTGCAGTGAGCCTGTTGACTAAGTTCTCTCAGAGAAGAGATGCTGAGCACCTACTAATCCTTTTAACTTCTTGGAATTTAAAGACTTTGTCACCACTAGGAATTACACAACAGCTGGCAAGGTCTAAAAGAGGAACACTAAATGCAATATATTTCTCTGTTACACCTCTGCTAAGATCTGCACATAATGTCAGGCCACGTAGAGATTTAATGTACAATTGGTGATTCAAAACCATGGCTAGTTTTCAGAAAACCTTCACTACATATTTGTCAGCTCTCTGCTCACTCACTGCACTCAGAAATTATCATCCTAAATACAGATGCTTCCACTTGACATTTCTTCTCAAAGAAGGAAAAACTTGTCTTTATTAGACACTTCAAAGCTGTAACTCCTTGAGGTTGTTTCCCATTATGTCTAGAATAATGTAGATGAAAAAAGAGATGATGAAAGCTGCTTCTCTATTATGACCAATCTGCTCTACAGGCCTCATTAGGCCTTGAGTGTACTGATCCTCACTAAACATCAAGCTGAAATGCTTAAAATAATTTCTAACCGTAGACCATTACTCCACAACTGTGCAGACAAGATTGTTTTGTATTCTTGGCTTTCTCTTACCTCATCCAGGCTCCACCTTGACCCCATGGGAATGACAGCACATAGCTACACAGAAATGAAAGACTCAGAGACACTTTTTAACAACTTTTTAATGCAAGATCTTCATTATTTTTTAATGTAAAAGAGCTGTAATCCTACTGTTCATTACATAATTTCCCTATCCATTGGAAGCCTTAAACAATAGACAGACGCCAGATAGCCTGCCTTACCTCCTGGGAATCTGGAGAGAACCAACACCTCCTCATGGACAGTTTGGAGATTATTAAATGCCTCTCTACAATATTTAGCAGAATAATAAATAAAATAATAATTCTTCCCTTCATCTTCAGCTGCAGAAATGGCCTCAAAAGCAATAAGCAGTAAGCATTAATCCTTGAATTATCCTCTCAATGAAGCCAGTAGTGTAAGTATTGCTCTCTCCTATATCACCACCCTGCCTCCACCTATTGCTTTTCCTCTCTGGTCCTTATCCCCTGAGGAAATAATTTGAAGGACTGAGACAGGTACTGGGAAAACCAGCTCACCGAGGACATGATTTAGGCTTGAAGATTAGGAGTGCAAAAGCCTCCAGAAATGCTGAAGATTTTTTTAATGTACATTTTCACATTACTATACTTAGCTCTTTGCCCACATTCCAATTTTCTCTTTAACACAACCTGGCAACTTGTAGGCTTGATTGCTTTATTTTGTAGCAGATCTGAAAGGCCTAGTTCCTGTAGGCAGGAACAACCCCTGGGTAGCTCAGGGCCATTTCTGATCTGTACTCTTTATTTCAAGTTCCCCAAGACTTCACGCCTCTAACTGCTCCTACAGAGGATTCTTGATAATCCTAGGGAGCCTCTTACCCTGCACTAGACATGGGGCTAGGCCGTGCACTTGAAGGGAAGGGATGCCCTGTGGCATAACTTCTGATTGGCACTGGGACCATCAGAACTCAGACCCAAAGCTCTTTGAAGCAACATAACAGTTTTTAATCTTCTAGAGTTTAAAACTTGTAAATAGGAAAGCTGGAATCTGCTAAGATTGACCTAATGTGAAGTCAGAAAGATCATGTTTGATTTACTTCGAAAGACATATATAATTTAGAGCTAGGTGTTTCTATACTAATTTGTCTTTATTAATCTTCAGGAGTATCCCACAACTGCGAGTTTTTCACTTTCTTGATGGTATAAATCTGTGACAATATAGAACAGCATGAAATACTTTCAACAATTAAACTTCAGCTCTTAGAGATATTTTATGCATATGGTTAACTAAGTGCAAGGAATTCTCTTTTGAATACACATACATATTTGTCAAAATCAGATGTAGACTTGTAAGATTATGATCTAAGTTATCTACTGTAGTATAAACATGGTCACTATGTCAGCAAATCTCCTTTATGTAGTTTCACCAGACTGCAACGTGACAGAATCTGGGCTGCTTCTTAAAAGAACCAAGAGGGTTAGAAATCTCTGAGGTGGAGTTAGTTGCCAGAAAAACCATCTATGCCATATAGGGTACTCTGCATGCAGGTGATCCTGATCGTCTTTTCACCTTTGATGTGATGGTATCAATGTCTTAATTTGCAGCTTAGAGGAAAGATGAGAGTTCACAGATCAGACTTCCAGAACGAGACAGTCAGAACTAGAAGGTCAAACATTAAGTGAAACAGTAAACATTTGTAAGTACAGGGAGTCCACACACACCAGACATCCCAGTTCTGAAATACCCTCTTCCTGTTTAGATTGCATAGAAATACAACTCAGTGCAAATTAGCACTTCTTTTAGATAAGATAACCCTCCTCTGAGAGCAGAGATACTGTGTCAAGAGTTAGATGTTCAGATTTCAAATGTTCATCCCAAAATTTACCACAGTTTTTAATCTTCCAAATTTGCTTGCAGCATATATACAGGTTCCATTAGCCTTTGCTTGCTCTGCTGAAGATAAAATGCTACTAAGAAAGAAGCTGGTTTTACCCTCAATTGAGGTTTAGGTCATCACCTGACACATCCCTGAGCTCTGTTACTAGCCAGGTCCATGGGTTTCGTCATTGTCAGGGTATCTGTTATGGCTCATTCCTACACCACGCCACCACCTCAAATACTGATCTCACAACTATTAGTAAGAACTGAAGAGCAGAGCCTGAATAAGTGCTATACAGCCTGATAGGTGTTATACACAGAGATGTAAAAGAGCAAGAACTCAGAGAAACCTGCATTTGTCCTGTCATGTGGGTAGCAGCTGTGAGATATAACCTAAACCAGCCAAAAATTGTATACTGGGGAATACCTTGAACTCCAAGAAATCAAATTTCTCCTTCTCATGTACCTCTCCTTTTTAGCTGAATGCTTCCATTCAGTGCATTGAGAAAAGTTGCCTCAGAAATAACCTAATAAAAACTTTGCTGCTTGTTCCACTGCTCAATTAAAGTAGCAGCTATCCATCTCCAAATATTGAACCTGAGCCTTTTTAGTCCCCACCTTTGCTGTCTAACTGCAACGCATGTAGCAAAGTTTCAGATGCAGGATGGACTACATTGTTCAGTTGAAGTGGGCTCTTTGACCAAATTTGACCAAACAGCTTTTCCAGTAACTGGCTTTACTTGGATAGTAAAAGCTAAGATAAAAGGTAGCATTTATAGCTCATTGCATCACCAACCACAGCAACAGACCCCATTAACAGCCACCCAGCTCAGGGAGAGCTGCAGTCCCAAATGTAAATCAGTTAAATGAGAAGGACTGGCATCTAATGGTAGATAAAATTATTTGACATTGACAAGGTCACAATTGCCTGTCTGTTTTTAAAAGATACTGCTATCAAATTTAAAAGATGTAAAAGGTCAAGTGTACCATTTCAGGAAATACAAGGTTAAGGGAAGAACCAGAGAAGAAGATTTAGCTGCATGCTCCTTAGGTAATGATATTCATAGATTATTCTTCCATTAACTCCAAATCAGGCTAGAAAGGACAATACTTGTTTGGTTTTTCCTTACAACCCTCTTTCTACTGCATAGACTCTGCAAACCATAATCCAGATTCTAGTAGAGAAACTTGTCAGGCTTCTGATGGGGCCAGAATTTTATAGATCCAGTAACCTCCTGGTTACCGGGAGCAAAATTTATAGATTTCTCACGGGGGATGGGTCAGCTGTGGAAATCTTTTTGCCTTGACACCTTGAAGTTTGGTTTCAACCATAATTAGACAATAATACCTATGTCATATTTCAAGTGCAAAACTCAGCTGGCCTCTTATCAGGGAATTTAAGCAGTTGCAAAAACAGTCACACTGGAGTGGGGAACCAGAAAATTATTGCCTTACATATTCCACTTTTCAGTGTGAAATGGGAAGCTTAAAACCTGTCTATAGATATATTTCCTTTGAATAAGATAAAAATTTAAAGTGCTTTTCATTGAGTCTCACACAACATGGTTTCCAAGACAGGATTTTATTTGTGATCTTTTATTTTGTTTCATTGATATGAAGATTCAAAATTGTCCATGCAGTTTGTGTGTGCTCTGTTCTGCAGAAAGCTCAAATCATGAGCAAGGAAACAGTGTAGCTGTACCTGTGGATGAATTAGGCCATCAAGGGAAGAAAAACTCTTTCCTTTTCAGACAGGTCTTGTGTTAGGGACAGTCTGATCATCTGATTAACAATCCCCTCCTCTGCAAAATTACTTAAGCATTTTTTCTTTTAGCTTGCTAGCATGTTGTATAGTTATCTGGCTGGATCTCTGCTGAGAGACTGATGGCTGAAGATGGAGACTGCTGGACTGCTTCAGCACTGTCCATTAGGGTCAGGCTGCTGGGCAGTCAGACAGCTTCTAACAAACCTGTGAGCCCAGCCTAGTCCTCAATGGTGCCTTGAATCCATTCCCACTGGTGATGGACAACAGGTCTTTATAAAATGATGGCAGTTCTCAGAACAATGCTGATCACAGCGCCTGCATAGATTTGCTTGAGATGCATTGTGTGCTCACAGTTGAGTGGGAACAAGCTGTCAGAGCACAATAAGCAAAATATTTAGGAGGACACAGTTTAGACAATTTCAAAAGACCCTGTTCCAAAGCATATGGCCCTTCTTTTTAACTAGAATCCCTCAATCAAAACAGCTAAGTAAAAAATAATGTTTAAAAAATCACGTTACAACAGGTAAAAGAAAACTGCTTTTTAAAAATCTACACACAAAGTAGAAAGTAAACATTTTTACCAATAAAAGAGAAATATACGTGAGTTCTGCAGTGTTACACAATTGCCATTGATTTTACATGAAAAGTTTTCAGGTACTTTGCCAATGGTCATCTACAGAAAATCCTGAGACAAAGAGTTGTAGATGTATCTTGCAGTGAAATACTTGCTTTGTCCCAAAGTTTTGCATTGCTTCTCTGCATAACAAAACTTCAGGGCATGAAATTACCAAACCTGTAGATGTCTGTAGTCTCACAAAGTGGGCACAGCTTCTCTTAGTAACACTGCCTTGAACTAGAAATGTCTCCATGAAGTACAGCAAGGGCTTGTGACAGCAGCTCTTTCCTTTTTCTTCAAAAAAAATCTTGGGACTCCTTTGTATAACAAACAGATTTCACACAGGCAAAGCAATCTGCTATGTATTGGCTTCTATTTTTCTGTAACAATAACCAAAAGAGCTGCATGAGGCAGAAGAATGAATTGTTCTGGCTTTGTCTTGTTCTAAACAGGTACAAAAAACATTGCCATGAAAATCATCCCTCAGTGGCTGATAAAAATAGAGCTGCAATTTATGCTCCCAAATACTACCTTTATCTTAGGGCTCTTAAGGAGCATTTTCAGTAATAATGGCTGATTTAGATGGATTCCCAGGGTGCTGGATCATTGCCAATGACATTAATGGTTTAAGGCTCCCTGAATTTTGATTGATTGCTGTAATCTGCAGAAACTATTTCAGGACATAGATTTATTGTTATTAAGCCTATAAAATGGTGTCAGGGTCAAAGCAAGTTGATGATTTGTGTTGTGAAGCAAACATAGCACAGGAGAAGATGAAATCTTTTAATAAACGTGAAATTTGTGAGAGAACAATGTTTCATCTTCTTTGAAGAATATGGGGCCAGCCAATTCAGATTGCAGCAGCAGGAAGAGTGTTTTTAGGCTAAGGCTACACTGCAAAAATTATTCTTCAACAGCACACTGATTCCACTGAGTGCTATTCCACACAGTGATTGAGGTGTTTCACTTCTTTTACAAAGTTAAAATGTGCTCACTTCCCCTTCCTCATTCTCTGTTTACATAGTCGAATATGATATTCTTTATTTCACTAAATACCGTGGTCCTAAATCCATCTAATATCACGCAACATTTCAAAGATGGTTAAATTTTTCCCCCATAAGGCCCATAGCTAAATAAAAGGAAGACCACCTATACTCCGACACCTCCAGAACATAATGGAAAAGGCCAAAACTGAATCTAGAGATCACTGGGGTTTTTTTCCTATTTAAATGGGTGTTCATAAGCAGAATCAGAGCAGATGATTTCTTGTAAAAAGGAGAAACAGGACTATAACAAAGGAATTCACAACATTGCACGATGTAAAAATATCCTCATTTGCTTTTCCCCTTGGGACTGGATTACAAAATGTTGTCAGATTGAGGACTAATAGTACAGCCAAGGAGAAGGAGAGAAACACATACTCTCAAAAATGAGGTGGCACATGGTTGTTTTGCAGTAGTCCAGACTGCATGTTGATGGGTTAATGGTTCTTTATGTAACTGAATAACTTCAGGCAAAAGTTCTTTTTCTGCTGTTGATAGGACAGCTGCTGAAACACTGAGAAGTCCACAAAATCTGATCATTCATTTATTCTGGTGGTTCTGATCAACTAATGACTTCGGATGAGAGATTACCAGTAAGCTCCAAAAATCATGATGTTTGTTTCATGTTGGCACTGTTTAACTTCATTTTGTCCTATTGTGTATAAAACCATTGTCATCTCACTAAGAACTTACTATATTATTGTTGTGAACACAATCCACTATCATCAACAAGATGCAAAACCAGAATTAAAAACTCATCTTTATCCCTATTAAGTTTACCGAAATACCTTTAAAAGCAGAAAGACCTAAAGAAATAGGATTCAGGAAAAAACAAGCGAAGTACTTGGTTTTTTTTAATCTATAGTAGATGTGAGGTGTTGTAAATATTTGTAACGTCTATATTTTCTGTCATTATACAGAGTTCACTGGAGTTGGGGCAGGATATTGGAGGAGAGGGAGAGAAGAGGAATAGGCAGGGCAAAGTGCACAAAGGCTGCTACAACAGGATTTAGATGTGACTAAAAGCCAGCACCTGCACAGCATATAAGCAACTACCTAAGACAGAAGGTATTTCTAGAGTTGTAGCTGCTGAATTAGAAGGCCTGGAAGATTAAGGTGTATTTGATAATGAGGATCACAGATGAGGACTGGAGAGAGAAAAGGAAGGGTACTCATGTGTGGGTAGGACTAAGAAGAACCTTTTGCACTGGCTCTTGTGGTTGAGAAGTAGCAAGAAATGTAAACCTGTTGAAGATAGTAATAGGTACTCTCAATCCCTGTTCACTAAAATATTATACAAAACCAACGGTTTCATGAATACATCAAGTTTTTTTATTTGAAATTATAAAATTGTCCTAAACAAAATTTTCCCCAGTTTTCCTGGTTAGTCTAGTATCTATTTCACTCTGTTTAGAATGTGTCTTTCATGCTCCAAAAAAAGTCAATTTAAACTGTTTCATCCAAAGGCAATGAAATACTTTATTTGTGCCAAACTCTGTATACAAGGTGCTGAATTCCTTCAATATTCTGTAATATCACTGGAGGCAGGCTGGAGCCCCTGGCAAGGATAGTGCTCAGGAATACATGAAGATGGCAAGCAGTCTGTCTATAACAGTTCAGTCCTGCATCTTTGGCTACTTTAGGGAGTTATGTCCATAAAAATTTAGTGGAATGCAGAAGTAACACTACTGGGTATCTCTTTAGTGAGAATGTCCCCAGAAAATGCAGTCAGTCCCATGACCACTGCTGAAAATGTGTGGACAGGATATGCTAGCAGCCCAGGCTTGGAGAGCTGAGGGAACAGCTCTGGATCCTTTCACAGAGAATCTGAGCAAGAATTTGGATAAGCTTCCTCAGTGACAACAAGGAATATGTCCACATTTTTCTTCAGAATAAGAAAAAATTTAATTATCCCATGTAGATAATAATGCAAAACAGTTCTGTAATGAGGATTAATTAGAAGGAATAAATGCTCTATGTCAAAACAAGACAATAAAATCATTTAGTGGTTTTGCCCTTTTCCCATATTCTTCATTGTTTCTGACTATCTCTTTTTGTGTATTTATGTGCTCAACTTTCATGGTACTCTTTGGTGGATTTTTCGGGCAATGTCACAAAAGGCCTTAGTGTTTATTGTGTGTGGATGATCTTAGCAGTCTTTTCACAAGCTGTACACAATCAGTTCACACGATAGGTACAGTCACTGATCAGCCAGGGACACAAGCTTAATTTGCAAATTGCTTTGCAGACCAAGATAAAGCTGGGAAGTAGGGAGGAGCTGATCCAATGTCTCACTGACCTGAGTCTGAGGCTATGCTGACTTTTAATGGGTTCTTTCATAAGTTGTTTTAAACAGTGAAAAGTAAAGGGGCAGAGATTTGGAGACAAGTGTGAAACACAGTAAATAATCTATGAAGTTAGAGTGTAGAAAGGTAAAAAAATTGATAGAGAATATTTTCTGGAAAAATGTTTTTAAATAATTAATTCTTCTTATTTAAATGGTAGAGTGTGAGGACTATAAAAGTCTTTGGAAATCTAAGTTTGATTTTTGGCATGGTTTTCTAAATGAAGATTATGACATTGGTCTGCTGTCTCTTCAGTATATTTTTAGTAGATTGGTTGATTTCTACCACCTTTAGAAGGCAGAGAGTTAAACTTGAGCTGATTTTGTGTTTGTTTGGGTTTTTTTTCAGTTGAGATCTTTATTATACTAGACTATATAGAATATTATCCAAGAATATTATCCTGGTCTTCACTCCTTTAAAACAGAAAGAAACAGATATGCACATCTAAGAGAGTGTGTGATTCTCCAGTTATGCTTGTGTAGAGATACATGCATGTATAAACTATTGAGGCTTAAACCATCTTAAAACTGCAACCTATTTTTATAATTACAACTATATAACTATACAGCTTTTTCATAAATAAATTTAAATATTAGCATGATCTGATGAATGCTAAAACATTTCAACAGGCTCCAGGTACCTGAAAGACTAGATGGAACTTTCTAGAAGGTTGGGTCTTCTTTTTCTGTGTTCTTTGGTGTTATGCTGAAGCTTTGCAGACCTTATCTGTGTTTTTCACTCATTGCATTACTTCTTATCATGTTATGGGGGCATAATAATTACTGCATCTGAGTAAGCAAAACATTAAATTCCCTCACTTTGCTGTTAGTTCACTTCACTGTATTACAGCCAGAAGGGATTTACTCACAGTTGCAGATCATCTTAGCAGCAGAGTGTGGGACAGGCACCAGATCTTTTGAGTCACAACCCAACTAAAACTATTTTGGCAATCTAGCTCACTGCAAAAACAGTACAGCACTGCTGATAAGATTACTGATGAATGTTTGGAAGCAAAAGATAATATTTGGAAAACTGAACAGCATTTCCAAGGTTACATTCCTGAGCTCATAAACAGAAAAGTCAAAGTAATAGGGCTGCAGTTATATCTCTTTAAGGAGATGGCCCCTCACCCACATTCACCATAGTCTGATAGCTGTGATTTCTGAGCATGGCATCACTGGTGCCACCTCCCAGCAGGACCACCCCACACTGCGCCACATCAGTCTGGCAGTCTGGAGACACTGCACCTCAGAGGGATTAGAACTGAGCTGGTCTCAGAGACAAAGAGGCAGCTCTGGAAGCAGCTCCTGGGACCCTGAGATCCAGGGATGACCAGGATTCTCTCTCTAAGTAGCCAAGTCTCTCCTCAAAAGACCCAAAGGATTTCCTGAAAAAAAGCCACATGACTTCCAAAATAGAGTCAAGCAAAAGCACCCTCAACTTTACCATACCTCAATCCTCTGTATGCCTTCTTTGAAGTTTCGGTGGATTAATTTCAGGTCATTGGAAGAAAGCCAGAATTTATGTCTGAGAATTTTTTGAGAAAGGAGCCTGTCATAGGTTCCCAGAATCATGTGCAAGGCACAATCGCAGTGTGACCTAGTGGGCCATAAGCAGCCTCACTCTGCAGCACAGAACCCACTGCAGGATATCCCTTTCCCACAGGAGTGGACCTGAACCATCCATGGTAAAGAGGTTCATGCTCCCCTACAAGAGAGCAGAGACACCACCATCTAGGTCTGAAGATAAGTACTGCACCTGAGTATTAACCAAGAGCAAGAAAAATAAAGCCCAAAAGGGTGAACATCAGCCTTCCTCCCTGCAGTACTCGACTCCCTGCACTTTCCTCCTTAGGCAGCTGGGAGACAAGTGACTGGGAAACTACTGCTGGCCCATGAAACAAGAAGATATTTAACTGAAAAATGGGCATAGAGCAAGGAGTGGGAAAGCCGAGAGGCAAAGGAGCTAACATCAGTCACCTACTCTCACCTCTCATACATGAAGAATCTTTGTTACCAGACCTAAAATATTCTGGTAAGCAACTAAAAAAATCGTAGCACTGGTGGTGGCGGGAGCTACACATTCAATTCTGCAGTCAGTGTGGGATACAATAACAAAGGAGGCCAATGCACAGGAGAGTTGTGATAATGGGAGGAGGAGGACTAACGAGCTATTCAGGCTGAAAGGCCGCCTGGAGAGCCCCGAGTACAAACCGGATCTGAAGGGGTGTTCTGGGGGCAGTTGTCCCTCACAGATGTATCGGCAGGTCTAGCAGGGCAGAAGCAGATAGCCATGGCAATCAGACCAAGAGCAAAGTTTTGTCTTCCTTTTTTCAGAAGCAGCAGACTCCTCTGGGTGGCTTCCAGGCAAAACCTGTTTGATTTGCTGTGATCTCACTTTATTGCACAGTTAGATGGGGCAGAAAGCAAAGCTTACCTAAGCAGTTTGAAGTGAAGATGTATTTTAATGCTGCACTTCTTTTTTTTTTAAACCTACCTTGCTCTGACTGTTTCCTAGCACCAAAGGTAGGACTCTCCCAGGACAGCAGTTTTTTTTCTTTGCAGTATCTTAGGATAAATAAATTATCCAGCAGTTCCTACTTTCCTTTGCTGGACTGAAAGGACACCATTACTTAACAGCTCTCTTCAGTTCAGATCAAACTTACAAAAACATCTCAGCTTCGTCAGTAAAGATACAGCTGCTTTATCTTTGTCTAAATTCAGAGTTTTCTGAGTAAAGTTCAAGGGGAGTTGAACTAGCTCTATTCAGGCCAAAGTGAGATACAGACTTTTAATTGTGCAGGTAAGCAACTGACAAGGTTTCTTATAAAGGGTCAGAGCTAGTCATGTGGTTGTTTCAGAGGCAAATCTGAATTATTTCTTTGTGTAATGTAATCTTTCTCAAATGCCCTTGGGCAGGAAGCCACTGTAATCAAGTTGACTAATTTACCTTGTCCCTTTATCAAAACGCCTTTCCTAAGTAACCAGTTCTGAATTTGCCTGTGAGGTCTGTGGAGAAATACAAAATGGGCTACAAAGATAAACAGAGTTTTTAATCATCCAGGTGGAAAGAGCAATTCATGGTTAATAACTTATCCAGTTAAATCAGCCTGTTTGTCTGCTTCCAGAATATCCATAAGCAGACCACAGCTCCCCCTCACTTACTCTGTTTGCATTTTCCCAATGAGTATGTTGCAAGACTATACTCAGTGACCTGCTCCCTTCCTCCTCCTGCCAGCAGACTCTTCTTTGTAAGAGCCTTAAATGGCTCTTCTTTCCCCAAGACTCTGCATCTCATGTCCCCCTTTCCCACTAAAGTCCTCAGTCTCCTTTTCTGAGTAATACTGGGTATTTTAACAAGAGACTTTGAGGCTGCTACTGGTCTCAGGGTATTTTTTCCTGTATTTTCTAAGCCAAATGGTCCATAGCAAGGACAGAAGAGAGTACAAAGTTGCTGTGAAGCAGATGTAATGAAGAATTACAGTATCTTACAAGATTTTTGTTTAAGGCGACCTGGTCTTCTTGCTCAAAGAGTCTTTCATGAGAGTCAGAGTCTGTTGGGTAAAGTCTTAACAGTCCATGTCCCCCTCTTCCCCTGTGTAAGATAATGTGCTTTTCTGGAGAATATACCTCATTTAGGAGGGTTTAATTGGAAAACTCTTGACTGGTTTAACTTGAAAAACGAACAAAGATTCCCCCATGCAAACTTCTGAGCCCAAACAGACCTTCACAACAGTCAGACCATGCAGATGTCTGATCTCATACACCTGCATGCCAGGATGACATCAAAAATTTCTGGAAGGGTTTTCCTTCTTCTTTTTCCCCAATGTCAGTTTGATCTATTTAAAATATTACAGCTGTATATTAATGACTGCTCTGGAATTTTTTGTTGCTTCTGTAAGTGACACAAGTGTGTGTGAACCCATGATCGCCAATTTCTCCTCATCTCTCTACCAAAAAAAAAAGGAGGAAGCTGAGTGTCTTTTGCACCAGAAGCCAAAATCTAGAGCCTGCTGCCTCCCATGGATTGTTGATGGATGTGCAGATTGTCGTTTGTGCATATTTTACCAACAGGAAAAATGTTGCTGTGTTCCCATTAAGCTGCAGTACCATCCAGAATGATTAATATAATTCATTAAAGCATTTGTATCACTCCAGAAAGCAAAGATAATTATATGGAATTTGGCATTTGAAATCAGTGCTACAGGCTTGACCCTGTGTGGAAACACAGAAGTGCATAGGTATTGCAAAGGTGCATGGACCCACAAATAGATAGACAGGCTTATTTCTGTGTCTGAAATATATTTTAAGGCTGTGGTCTTTATTTATGCCTATTCTAATACATTAGTTCCACAAGGCCAATTTTGGTCTAACCAAGAACCAAGCTGAAGAGGGTTATCAATCACTGAATGGATAAAGTTGAAAGAGCCCTTGGAAGCCATCTAGACCAACCTCCCTGGTCAAGATGTCCCCTACACATCTAGAGTAGAGTAGAGTCCCCTAGCCCACATTACACAGGACTGTGCCCAGAAATTTTTTAATATCTCCAGGGAAGGAGACTCTACAGCCTCTATAGGCCTTGTGTTCCACTGCTCAGTCACTCTCACATCAGTGCAATAAAGTTTATCGTGATGTGAATCATAAAGAAAAAGAGATTTGACTAGCTGCAGAAAATTTATATTGGTGAATGATCCAGCTTTAGATACCCATCAGATTTTAACTTTCCCCTTCTTTAAAATGCACCCCATCTGAAATTGCAGTGAGAACTATTAGTGAGAACTATTACATATATTTGGCATAACTGTCATCTGTCCCATTCTATTGTATTTTTTCTGCTCTGTTTCCATGGAAATGGGAGAAGGGAGGCCAAGCATATGGTATAGGCAATTGTTTTAAAGGAGCTTGAAAGGCTTTATTATTCCCTGATCTAATTTTCGTCTGAAAATGGTTGTGGGAATAAAAGTCAGACACCCCACTTGTTATTTTTGGTGGTATTTAATTTCAATCTGTATTTCCACAAAGCCAGGAAAGGCCATTTTTCTTCCTTCTGCACCTAGGAAGAAGATTGTTCTTGAGGGAAAGTGATGAGATAGGCATCTCATATAGGAAACTATTCCTGATCATATTGATATAGTCCTGTCAAGTCACATGCTGTATGACATTGCTATGTAATGTCTGAAAGGCCCAGCCTCAAACAGGGATGTTCACACCTACATGGGAAGGGAGCCCCAAAAGCCTGTTTGTCCATTAGGAAAAGGGAGAACTATTTCCTCAAGGACATTTTGAGCCTAGCTGTAGTTACTCTTGGAAAGAATTTTGACATCCACCATTGGAAATTGCTGTAGATGGAACGCATTTGCCTTCTTGCTACCACTAAGTAGAACTAAAATAAAGGTATTCAACTGCTCTCTTTTGATGGTTTTCTCCTATTTTATTGTTGTAGCTCTTAGCTTTCATTTCCATGGAAACAGAGAGGTAGTTTTTAGCAGTGTGAGAGTCTTAGTTGAGAACAACACGTGTAGATTTCAGCTGTTGGATGCTGGCTGATAACTATAAAACGAAGGTACAATACAAGGGGAATGACAAGAAGGAAAGGATGAACAAAAGGAGATCCAGACATTTTAGGGGCCATGAGCACCCCTCCTTCCTAGAAAAGCTTCTGGATATCTTTTGTTTTTCCTCTCTACTACCTTCATTTTCCAGGCCCGTGCTTGGACCTGGCCTCTGTTCTGTTACTTCTGTTTCAGTGAGGTAATATTTCATTGCCATGGTGTCTGGAGGCCCCAGGAAACCTGAGGCTCTCCTGTGCTGGAACCATGCTGCTGTGGCATAGGAATGGTACTTCCCCAGTTCACTGCTCCATGGAGACTCTCCCAACCATATGCTGCTCCTACTGGAGGCACAGAAGGCAAAGATCGTGGCCTGAATGAGATAAGAACAATTTACCGGAAACAGCAAAGAGATAAGAAAACAAATAGTAATGGCAAAAATATTATTAACAAAGGCTATAAGAAAATAAAGTATTCACATGGACAAACACCCCCAATAATAGAGAATACTGGACAGCTCCCTCCACCACGTTTTCTTGACTAGGAGCAAGCCCTTTTCTCTGGAAGTGAGAGTTCCTTTCCCCTGCTCCTGGCAATGACAAGAGATGGTATAGAATAACCTCTGTGTTCCACCTACACCGCATTACAGTTACTGCAAAAAATTAACTGTATACTGGCTGGAACCAGGACTCATGCAAACCTGGAGCAAGAGACATTACCACAGTGTGATGGGAAAAAAAAACACAGGGAAGATGAAATTATTTAGATGTTTTTACACACAGGATATTGGCAAAGCCAAACCTGGACTTTATTCAGAACTCATTGCATAGCTCTCTCCTTTTACTTACTGTTCACTATACCAATGCTGAGGGAGATATGCCTTTTTCACTTATTTCTTCAGTTTTTCTTGCCACTTCTGAACCTGTGGTTTTCCTCCAGAAAATGTCTTTCCTACTTGCTTATTCATTTTGAGTTTTTCTTCCATGGCTGCAGATGTCTACAGACCACTTCTTTACTGTCTCTCCCACGTGGAGTAGAGCATTCCACCACGGCCCTGCTCAGGCATAGAACTGTCCCAACTAAACCTGGTGTGGAGGAGGCATCTTCCGTCTTCCCAGTGTATGCTAAAACCTCACCCATCTGCCCAAGCCTGTAGTCCTTCAGAGAGAAGTTTTGCCAATGAATTAATTAATTATATCTTGAAAACCCCTGATTAAAATGTTTCTCATCTTAGAAGTAGTGAGACATTGCAATAGTAGGGCAAATCTCTAACTGTCAACTCCTTATCAGTTATGGATACCCCACCTTTCAAATTCTCAGCCTGATAACACACAGGCTGTGCCACATTTATCCTGAGTTCTGTGATCAGTTACCTTCTTTGCTATTATGACCCTTGGTTAGGAGTCACAAGTCTCCTAAGGACTCCACTATTTCTGAATGAAATTTCATGCTGGAATTACTACATTTTAATTACTTCATTTTAAAAAAGGTCTTCTGACTAAAATACATGACACTGAACGAACAAATCTTTTATTGTTGACAAGGCAGCAGGAGCATCACCCTATTGTCAGATTTACAATTTTTCTGTTGAAGAAGGTTTTTGCCACTAGCTACACTGGTTCACTGAGATACATAACCTTTAACTCACCAGCATTGCAGGAAGCAAAGTGCTGCAGGGAAAGAGGACACAGCCCAAAGACCAGACTCCTGAAGGACGGCTGAGCTAGTTTTTCTGATGATATGGGAAAGGACAGTATTTGGGCCAAGCAGAAGGGAAGAATTGTGTTTTGGAGGTTTTAGTCTCTGTGCTAAAGGCTTGATCAGACTCAAGGGACACAAGATATTAATTACTGCATTAGCACAGCTGACTAGACTGTCTACTGAAAAAGCACAGGAACAGTAGGATGAGGGACATTAATGTGAAGTCCCTCTCTATTGAAAAGTATATTAAAGACTGTGTTTATGAGAAACAAATTTACTGACCAAAATCAGTGTGCTTATTAAGCTTTTCTGCTTCTCTCAAGACTTTCACTCTTTTGGGTACTCCAAATTTAATTTACAACCCAGGTCATCACCCCAACCTTTGTTTTTTCATTGAGTTCTCAGGATCTGTATATGACTCTCTTCTGTTAAGAATGGGAAGACTGAAATACCCTAAGTATCCAGCCGAACCAGAAAGCTTCTTGTGTAATTGCTTGAACAAGAAGGTAACCAGCCTTCCTCTATGTACTCAGAAAGGACTGCTATTCATAATGTAAAGGCAGGCAGCATAAAATCTCCTAACAATCCTAGTATGTTAGATTTTTACTTTTTTGGTTGGTTGGTTGGTTGGTTGGTTGGTTGGTTGGTTGGTTTGGGATTTGGGGTTTTGTTTTATTTTGTTTTGTTAGTTTTTTTGTTGGTTTGGGTTTTTTGGTTTGGTTTGGTTTGGTTTGATTTTGGTGGGGTTTCTTTAGTTTGGCTTGGTTTGGGTTTTGGGGTTTTTTTGGTTGGTTGGTTGGTTTGGTTTGGTTGTTGTTGGATTTTTGTTTTGATTTGGGACTTTTTGTTATTTATTTAGTGCACCAGGACTGTTTTAATCATTTGCTGTTCTTATTTTTATACTTCCCAAAAAGGAGAGAAGGATTTAGGGGATTTTCTACAACAGGGAGAGTGAATGAAGAGATATATGATACAACACTATTCCCTTTGCGCCTTAGAACTCAACAGAGTAATATTTCCTCTCTGTGTGTTACCTTCTTCTTCCACCTTCAGCCACAAAGTGTTTCATTGCTTCACACTTGAAGTCTACTTTGTAGGACTGTTGCCACTTTCTTAAAGCACCTAAAAACTGATTATAGCTAAACACCAACAGGGACTGCTATCACTGGAGTGCAAGCTGTCCCCAAACCACTCCTGCAGAAGAAATCAGTTTTAAACATGAAAATGCAGAATAAAACAAAAGGTTTGGAAAGATTACTGGAATCAGCCATGCTGCAAATGTTCCCCACATCCTCTAAAATGGAAGTGTCAAAGGTAGGGTGAAGCTTCAGTTCTGTTTGCAGCAGTCAAATTTTCCACAATCCAGACTATCCCAACATTTACATCCACTTTTCAGCCCTGAGTGCTCTCCATTCTCTCCATAGATCAGCTTAGCACAATGTCAGGGACTTCGCACATTGTCAGTGTCAGATACAAGTGATAGGCATCCTTGGCACTGCAGAAGACCTTTCTATGTAGGAGACCACACTGGAAACACACAAAACCCTATGTTTCCCCTTCTTTCACATTTCAGCATGTTAACAGAGTCATGCATCAGAGAAGCGCTGCAAGAAATCAGAGTGACCACATAAAAGTCAAACCTATTCCAGCCATAGCTAATGAAAAATATCTATTAACAACATTACCAACAGAGTTTGACTGCACTGCCATGGGGAAGGTGGCTCTCTTGAACCACAACGTGGAATCTCCTGGAAAAAACTTTTTGTACCTGACTGATTCTATAAATTGTGCTTGTCACCAAAGCACTTCTCAGTGATGGGATTATGAAGCAACTAGAGAAATATTTTCTTTTAAATCTTTTGACCATGAGGTCAACCCTGCAATGAAATCATAGTTTTGCAACATGCTAACATGTTAGCATCTACCTATAGTCTGTTAAAAAGTATTTATTCTTGCTCATAGGATTTCATAGTCATCTCTCTTCAGAAATTGTTCAGAAAGGGTTGAAGGAGAAACTTTTGAAAAACGTTAGTTCTGATCAGCACCAAAATAACAGGAAGGGGGTGAACTTTGAGTGAAGACCAAATGGGAGTAGTAAAAATACCTGAATACAAATACTGTAGATGAGAAAACATCATGACATGCCTCTGCATCAAAGGAGTTTGCTCCTACAACATCAGAATAGATTACAATTCAGCAAGCTGTCTCATTCAGACTGTTCAGAGTGTTTGCCTGAGCCAAACGCTGTGCTAGACAAACATTGGATTCCTATGAAAAGCGGTGAGTGCTGTGTTTAATGTGTAACAGCAACCCCAAAATGTGTTTAATATCTTGCAACTGGAAGCAAACAAGCAAAAGCCATCCTATGGTACCATACTTGTGAGTCTTATTCTACTTGTGCCACCCACTCTTCACTATCTCACCACAGAGCAGATGTGCCACAAGGTGGCAAAGCAAAAGGCTCGGGGAAATGTAAATGACATAATAATTTTGGATCTGCCTGACGATTTAATTCCCCCAAAAAGCTGAATCCAGAAGAGAGTTTTAGAAAGCAAAGAAAGCTCCTGAATACAGTGATTACAAGACAAATGGCATTACATTTGACAGACAATCAATTCTCCTTTAACCAGATCTAATGTGTGGCACCCCTGCCTATGGTAGAAGATTTGGAATTAAATTGTCATAAAGATCCCTTCCAACCCAAGCCATTCTATGATTCAATGATTTCTTTTGTACTTCTTTGAAAGCCTTTTCTCTTATAGCCCTAAGACTAGAAGAGCCTACAGGAAATCACAAGAGGGAAAAAAACACTTCCTCTGGGGAAGTTGCACTTTTGTGGGATGATCTTCCACCAAATGTTCCATTGTAAATAGATATATCACTGCACTCCTCTTATTATCTTGGGGCCTCAACTATGTTTCTTTTTCTTGTGTGTGTGTATAAATAAAAAAATTCATTTACTATCAAGCCATGTCCAAATATTTTCCTTCTTACCCCTCTCAATGAGACAGGAAAGCAAAGCATAAAGAGGAGAGCATACCCCAAACAAAAGAGCAAAATTCTGGCTAGCTCATCCAAGGAAAACAGCAGTGTCCCTGCAGCATTCCCCCTGTCTCTTCTCTTCTGGAAAGTGTTCTGGTTCCCTGGTGCCATTTCATATGCAGATACCTTCCTGACAATCAGTTTGCCTCTGTCTCTTCCAGTCTGCCTCTGTCCCCTCAGCCAGCATGCTCACTCCTTTTGCTTGCAGGGCAGCTGGAAACAGAATTGGAAAAAAAAAAAAGCAGCTGGAAATTATAAGAAGTGTTGGCCCAGAAAATAAGAGGGAGCCTACTATGAATCCCTCATCACCCTGGGTCTGAATCATTCTAGCTTTCTTTCACACATATCTCTGGTAATATATCTTTTCTACTGCAATGAATTATATTAAATATTTCCTACTCTAGGTTTCCTAGTTTAAATATTTTAAAATCGATTAAACCTCTTTCTACTTGAAGAACTGGATCCCTGCAATATTTAAATCTTTCCTTACCCTACTAATTTCTCTTTATTTCCCTATTTAGGCCATGGGTTTGGGAATTTTTTCTTTACTTCCCCTCACTTTCTTTGTTTTAAATCAGACTCATATTGAGCACTTCAGGAAAGAAAGATAACACCTATTCTGCACCATGTTCCTCTAAGTTTATCAAAGAACTTGGTTAGTCAAATCTTGGTCTTTGTCAGGAGTTGGCACATTATTCTCCTGACTTGTGAAAGGCTCTGAAAGCACATATTCAGGCAGTTAGGACTGATCACTGCATTTATTATCTAAGAACTCTCACAAAGCTATTTATCAAAATAGCAAATATATCCACAGAGCTCATGGAATAAGTTCTTAGAGCATAAGAATAGATACCAAAATGGCATGGTTTCAGAATGGCACAGAAGATTACATTTTTAATGGCAGCACCAAGGACAGAGAACGGAATATCATTTCCTAATGGTAGTTCACATTTTGTTAAACTCTTAAAATGGTGTGCTTGATGTCTACAATCATCAGGAAAAATAGCTTTACAATCTTTCCTGTGATGGAGCAATTACAACCTACTATTGAAAAAGCAACCTGTTTTCTTCATCCCAAGCAGATGTCATCTGAGGGTTCAGGACAGGAAGATGAGTCACCTGTCCCTGCAATCAGTTTCTGACTTTGTGTGGCTGAGGAAAAATCATTAGACTTTTCTGTGATACAATTTCCTCATCCATGGAAATAAGAGAATTCTTGTTCATGCTTGGAGATGTAAATGTAAATGTAAATGCAAGTTTTGTGAAGTGCATTGTGATCAGCAGAATGGAGAGATGCATTGCATGAATGTGAAGATCCATTCATGCAATGCAAGTACCTTATTACTAACTGACAACATTTGGGAGGACCTCAAGTCAGTCACTTGTGGACATCCCTGGTGTCCATAAATTCTTTCCACATGCTTACAAGAATGGGCCATGCTTGTGGAGTTACAAGAGACAAAATCAACCTCAGTTGAATGTTCGAGTTCTAATTTTTTATGTCTTTTGCTAGCTCTTTTTATTTGGAGACTTTGTCTTAGGAAAGGGTAGAATGGTAGTCTGTTTTGGATTGTGTACTGTGTTTACACAGAAGAGCACACTGACCTCCAACCCCCACCTTTCTGCAGCAGAGCAGTACCTATGTGCGGCACACACTTCAAAAATGGCTACAGAGTTAAAAGCTGGGGCTGGGTGCTAGGAGGTTATTTTTGTCACAGTCAGTTATACTTGCAGTTGTGCATGGTCATGAAGATAAATCGGAGTTTATGCTTTGTGGCAAAGCAGAAAGCTTGTGGGATTAGATTTCAAAAGAATTCTCAACGAATCTGTCACCTTCAGGGCCTGCGCTGGCAGTTGCTGGCAGTGCCTACCGAGCTGGATAGGAAGGAGGATGTCTGTCTTTGACATACATAATTAAGGTAGTCATTTTGGTGTAAAATAAGCAAAGGACAGATTAACATCATTTACTGTTTGTGTGCTGAGGGCCTGTCCTAATGTCTTCTCTTGATTAAAGAGAATAGCTCCTCAAACAGATGAAGGCTTATCAAGTACTGCAAATAATCACCCTGAGGTCCTCTCCATGGGAAAAAAGAGATTGAGGGAGAGAGACAGTCCTGCCTGTCCCCATGTGTGCATCTGGCTCTCACAGCAGCACGTAGGGCATTGTTGGCATTGTTTGTTCAGCTCCTTTCCCCCATCAGCACTGCAGCTTGTGTCTAGCCCTACTGTCCCAGGTGTTGTAACTGTTGACCAACCATCAACAATTTTAACTGCTATTGTTAAGACCTATTATATCATCTGAAACAGCAAACCTGAAGAGGAAAGCTGACACAAAAGGGGATATATTCCTTTTCATGTGGAAAGGAAATGAATAATTGGTCTTGCACAATAAATAAATAAATAAATAAATAAATAAATATCAAGCCATAAATCATACCTACAAGCCAAAAGAGGGAAATTGCAAGAGAAAAAAAATCACCACTGAAACTAATAACCCAAAACCTTGTGATCACCTGTAACTCATCATCAACAGTTGGTGATGATGTGAAAGCTGCACTGAAAGGCGTTCTCTGAGTACAGGCAATTCAGAAAACACCTCTCAGTGCAGCTTTCACATCATCACCAACTGTTGCCTTGAGAGAGGCACAAATCAGAGGAACTGGTAGAAACTCAGACAGTAACAATGAAAACAAGAATTGCAGAGATACTTCAGTCTTGAGAAAGTGCATACTTACTCCATGTACTGCAAGGGCAGGAAGGCACTTTTGGTGGCTTAGTCATCAGGTTGGATATCCTAATACATTACTGCTGTTTTTCTACTGCTTATTCTGGCCACTTTAAAGCAGAGATCACATATTATATGGTCTCTAGTACAGACCCTATAACAGATGGTACATAACATACCCTCATAAAATAAGCATATATAGCAACATATCATACAGGTTCAGATGGGTCCATCTGAAATGGGACATCTTTGTGAAAATCAATTGAGAGAGGAAGGTCAGTGCATGAACTCTCAGAATCTCAGCAAACATTTTTCCACATGCTTCTGCAGAGCAAAACACACTCAGTTCCATATGACCATGACAGTACTTAATCAGACTTCTCCCTTTCACTTGTTCTTCTTTCATTCTATTTTTTTGGTTTTGCCTCATGGCAGTGCTAATCCCTTATCTCCCTTGCACCCAATATTAAGCTCCACCACCCCATATTTAGTGCTGTTCTCTGGCCTTGAGGACATCACCGTCTGATCCTTTGTGCTTATAGCTCAGTTTGAGATTTCATTAGTTTGAATAACAGATATAATTTGCTTTCCAATTTATTGGTCTGTTGTTGACCGTTCTTAGTTTGGGATAAAAAGATGTTTAATGAAAACGGTGTAGTCTCTTCCCACACAGAGAAGGATGAAGTCTGTAATTGCACATGACACTATATGGTTCTGCTATCCCTCAGTGACCACAGAGGTAAATCTAAACAGATACAGACATTTATAGTGATGCAGCCTGTCCACACTGTACAGTATTCCAGTATTCCAGGGTCCATCCATGGACTTCTCCTTCTCGCCATCCTTCCTGGAAGAGGCCGTTTGGGCAATCTAGCCACACTCTTCTGCTTCATGTAGAAGAGATACACAGCTAAAATGGGTTGTCCCTTTACCAGTAGGTTCATAAGAATTTTTCTTCCACAGGTGGGTCATTATATAATGGCTTTACTGCAGTGTAATATATATTACCATTCTTAAGACAGCAAAAAATCAGATAATACTGCTTAGTACTGCTTAGTCCTAAACAGTTACCAGGTTTTGCTTCAATGTGTTGGAAATCCTTTCCATAGGAGGAGCCTCTGACACATGAAAATGAAATGTCGATTGTAACTGACATCAAAAATGGTAAAAGAAATCTGCTTGTGAGGGTAGCGTGTCACAGGGGATTTATGGGTAAAGCTGTGTATGATTCCTTAGATGAAATTATTTTCTCAGTCTCTGAAATGAGCACATAAAGATCCTTGAGAGAAACAGATCCACCTAGGTGAAAAGGAACAGCTTGTAGGAAAACTTTCTAGAGGTCTGTAAGGGAAGGATGCTTGGGAGATAACTACTTTTGGTAGGGCCAGGACAGGGAGGATATGGAAGGACTTCAATACCTCTGGAAAAAGCCTCAGGAGGGGTGCCATGTAGGGCTGGAAAGGCAGCTGAGCAGGGCATTAGGTCAATGTTGAGCTCCACGTTGAGAGTCTTCCGCCTTTTGCATGCACAGGACTGAGGCTGTTCTATCAGAATTTGTGTCTGGAACAGGAGCAGGGGTCCACACACTTACTAACAGCTGGTTAGCTGCAGCAAACACTGTGCCTCAACACCACGGTGCATACAGAAAGGACATGGAGAATGAGGGAAGGCTTCTGTGTTACTGCTCTTCACTGCATGAGCCTAACATTTAGATCCTCAGGCTTGAACTGTGGTTGCTGAGAGCTGGTGTAGAGCTCATCCTGGACACAGCTGTAATGCAATCTGAAAATGATATCTTTATCTGCACTCAAATCCAAAGCTAATGCAATCACTAGTGTTGTGTTGTTGATGTGAGTCTGCGTGTGACCCTGCACTCTGCTACTGCCCCTTATTGTCTAATGTCAGTATGCTTGGAGCTGTACAGCTGGAAGAATAAATATAATCCCTGGTCTTACCCAACTGCTTTTCAGTACTGTAAGAACCTCTACAGAGGCTTTACTGCCTTAAACTGCATCTGAGAAGATCTCATTTACCCAGGAGCTTCTGCACGAAGGCTGCAATAGGATCACAAGGCAGTCGCAGTTATCACCCTTGAGTTCTCAACCTTTGTGAGTTTGAAAAACATTCACTTTTGCAGCTTAAAATGTTCATCTCTGATTTCCAACCAGAAATAAATTATTTTAGTGACCATATCTCTTCTATTGTTACTGAGTTATGGCAGAATACATAAAACATATTTTTCCTTGTGTTGCAAAATAAATTCTTGCAATGCTGCTGTGCTGTTGTTGGGAGGATTTAGGATAAACAACAGCAAAACCAGCTGAACTCTAAGAAATAAAATGTGACAAGGCCTCAGTTCAGCTAAGGATTGATCTTTCTGTCAGTCCTTGCTCAGGAAAATAATTTAGCATGGACAGCAAGTTGAGTATGTGCTTACATCGCCTTCAGGTCAGTGCTAAAGTTACAGTTAAGTATGTGATGAAGTACAGCGTGGTATAGGAATTGTTCACTGAATTTTGACTGAGCTATATTTCTTGCCTGGAAAATTAAATGTCTAAGCAGGAGCTGAGGAAAAGCATTTCAAAACTAGATTCTCAGAACACAGAAGAGACAGACCAAATCTGCAGAGGGATACTTAAGCACGAGGGTCAGATATCCAGGACACTGCAAGCAAGACTTCCCCCAAGCTGTCAATGCACTTTGCAAGTCCCAGAGCTGGAGAATTTGGGAGGGGAAGATGAAATGGTTCCATTGTGTGGGACTTGCTGGCCCAGCACTGCCCACAAAACTTTTCTAGAATTCAGGCAGGCTAGGAGGGACAGAGAGTAATATTAGATGCTTCTTCTTCTTCAGATCCTCCAGTCTTGCCCACCACATTCTGCTGCCCAAGCTCCATCACACACCAGAGGGCCACTGAGCTGCTCTGACCCCTGGACCCTACACATGCCCCACCCTCAGTTTAACTGCATCTGCTTCACACTACTGAAAAATCACAAAATATTCTAAAATACCAAAATTAAAATTCAGTTTTCATAGTCCAAGTCTAACACTTCTGCTGCTATTGTGCCCCTTATCTCTATTTCATTTTTAATACTTAATACTGATAAATTACAACAATCAGCTAGTGTCTCTCTCTCTCTTATTTACATGTAAAAAATAGACCGCATGTACTATCGATAAACAGCAATATGTCTGGGTTTTTTTCCATGGAAAAAGATTCTTGAGAACTTGTAGATGCTCTATTGGCAAGGTTTGCTTTTCCAGGCAAGCAACTTTTTTCAGGCTTGCTGCACTCCTGCACCAGGATTTGGAAATATTTTTGTATATCTAATGTGACTTTCCAAATCATCATGGTTCTTCTCAGTCAGTGAAATCCTAATTTCAGGATGGTGCACTTTATTTGGAAACCACAAGCCATTCTTAGCAAGCTAAGCACTGGACCTGGCGTGAACTTGCTAACTAACATGCCCTAAGCAAAGCATCATCAGGTTGCCTTTTGAGCTGGCAGCCGGAGGTCACATTGTCAGGTCTGCAGAGTCCAAAAGCAATGTGAGCAAAGCTTTCCTGTAAAATAGAGATACATTAACTCAAGGTTCAGAGTACAGAGCAGCTGTATGGATGGAAACCTCTGATTAGGGATTGCAAAAAAGAGGTTAATGTTTAGCCGGCTTATCTGCTGACGAAACATTGCCAAAGATCTTCCTCAGCTTCTGATTTCTAAATGGTGTACAGCACAGTTTGGGTATCACAGGGCAATTTTGTCTGGGTCTTAGTGAGCTGTGTAAGAACAGTGATGAGTATATTTTGTTTAGATTTAGCTTCTCTGTTTTTTATTCTGTCCCTGACTTCAGTGTTCAATAATGTATACAAGGTATCTGTTCTTTCAACATCAGAATGATGCAGGAAGGTGAAAGTGGTTTAAAGTGAGATTTAAAAATAGCAGATAAATACTTCTGAGCAAATAAATTAAAACCTGCTGAAGACTGAATTAGGAGATGAGAGTGTGCATTGTTGCAGTCAGCCCAGCAGCTCTGTATGCAAACACCAGAGCTCCCTTTTGTGTTTGAAGTGCACTTTGTTGCACTGCCAGGGGTTGTACAACACCCTCACGTTGAGTTCTGATACTTCTTTTCCATATTGAAGATAGTGGAGGACCTGGAAGAGGCTGGAACAAGCTGTTTTAGACATGCCCTGAAGTGGAAGTGGCACAGTATGTTATGTATCCACAGTATATGCACTGTATGTTCCTGCTGGGATCCACCAGGGCAGATGTCTGGCAAGGGGACCCCCTTACCTTGTTCTTGCCATCACTCTTCATTAAGCTTCTTTGAGGGATTTCTTTACATGAGGGACTGATCTAGGCCAGAGCTAGGGATGCAAGATTAAGTATGCTGTCTCATACTGTCTGCTAAGACACAGCACTAAGCCAAGGCATTAGAAACACTGCTCAAAGTCATTTTTTGTTAATCAGATTTTTTATTGCATCTCCAATAACTGTTTGGTTGTTTTGGGGGTTTTTTTTGTTTTTTTTTTTTTTTTAATTTTGCTGTCATCCTTTTTTCTTATGTTCTGTTGTAGTTTTATTCTTCTAGGATTCTTGCAGAAATGGGGTTGACTTGAAAACTTACCCATGTCAGTTTGTGAAAATCACTTTTTACTTCTGGATTAGCTTGTTGGGCCTATCATGCAGGGCTAAAGGAAGAGGCAGGTTGATTCTGCTAATTTGTGGGCATGGAAAATAAATAAATTCTATTTATCTGAAGTAGAAGTGGGTTGATTCTATCTATGTGCATTTGCTCAAAATTGCATCAGTGTGAGATTTCACAGAACAAACGTCAGTGAATCAGGTCCCTGTTTGAACTTCTATTCCTGGTATCATTGGCAAAATTTTCTAGGACAGTGGCCATTCCTGGGAGCTGTGCATTCAGGTGCCCAGAAGGTGTTTTAGGACCATGGTTGTTTTCTCTGTGACATTTTTGAGTGAGCTTCGTGGTGACAAAATGCTTGGGGTTTCAGGGAATTCAGCATATCTCTGAGTAGTAGCCCTACTTAGTTGTTCCCATCTCTGCATGCATAGGAATGGATTTGAGAATAAGGTTTGGACTTTAGAGGCAGACTTCTGATTCTGTTCTACCAGTAGGTTAATTTTTGTGTACTCAGGTGGTAGCTGGCAGAATCACAAGGCAACTAGTGGAGGTACAGCTGTTTTTGCAGGTGTTTGCAGGTGAAGGAGGTTTGGCTGTTTTTTGCAGCTGTCCACGGACAACCTGACATTATTAGACTGCCCAAAACGTGCTGTTTTGACTATAAATACTCTCTGCTTAGCCAGCTCCCTCCTTCTGCTTCCTCGTCTTCCACATGCCTAGGACTTCTCTTTCTGCTGTGCTGCAGCCTCCAAGAGGGGAAAGTGCCTTTGCTCTGTGCTTGTTCACTGCTTGGCACTGTGTCTATCAGTGTGCAACAACGACTGTCACCACTGCTGTCATTGCTGGAGCAAGAGAAGGTGCAGCCTAGGGGTCTTAATTGGGATGCTGTGTCATGCCATTAAAAGAGGCATGATGAGAGCAAAACATAAGGTATGGCACTGTGGATTTGATATGCTCATCTGTCCCAAGAACCAGAATGTCATGGGCCTTGAGCAGAGCTTTTAGATGACACAGCTAGAATGCCAATGCACAAAAGCATTCTTCAAGAGGAAGACAACTTATTCCCTGTCTGTAAAGCATCCCTTACAATCTGCTTCATATGCAAATGAGCAATGAGAAAGGAGCCAACATGTTAAGGAAATGTCATTTTATCACAACAGAATGTGCACACCTTTCGCTGGATGACAGTCCTTATTGATGTTAAGTATTGGTACTCCTGCAGGTATGTTTACCCTTCAGCATCTGTGGTGTGAGCAAAGAGAGAATATGCCAGAAGCTGGTAAACTTAACACATATCTTTTTAATAAAACTCCTCTCTATCTTTGTATGGGACACTAAATCTTGCTGTAACAGGGTACATACAAGCCCACCACAGACATGACTATACTCATGTCATACTCAGTACTTTGGTGATGGATGTAAAACAAGAAGTAATGGATTTGCCCCTTTTTCTTCTGTAGAGAGTGAGCATCATGAAATTCAACAAAGTTAATTTAAATTTAAGCAAATCAGCTGGAAAAATAGTCAAAGGAGTTAATAAAGGAGATAAATAGAGGACAGACATACCAGACTCTGGAAAAATTCTACAGGTGCTCTGAGAAGAAGTTTACAGCAGTATAGATCCCTATATGACATAGTCATAGTCTGAGAAAAATCAGTCGTCCTCCAGACACTTCCACAGCCATCTTGGTGAAGGCTGTACCTGTAGGTGTCTTTAGAAAAACACTGGGCAGAAACATTTGAATGTGAAGATAAATCCAGGATCTGTGCTTGAGTCCCTGATGAGAAGGTTTGACTTTCAGAAGTACTAAACCACATTTGGACTTGCTAGAGTAACCAACATTAGTAAACAAGGCCAGTTCCCTCTACACTGACTTCTAGGGTGCAAAAGCTCAGCTCCTGCTTCTGTCTTACAAATATTAGTCCTGGAACTTCACTACATTTTATCTGAGAGGTAGCCAGCCACTGAAGCAGAACTTCATCCAAACTTAATGTTTATGACAATATACCCATTGGAAGGCCTTCCTGCCTTGAAATGTATGGAAAATACTCTTTAGATTTTAAATATCTCATTTTGATTTTTTTAAATTTAAAACTTTAACCATTTAGTAAGCGTACGCAGCAAGAGGTGTGGGCATTTACTGTGAAGAGGGAGGGCAGATGGAAAGGAATACCAGATCAAATATGACACATGACTTCTTCCAAAAGACAAAAAAATAAAAGAAAAAGGAAAAATTAAAGTGATAGACACTGGAAAACATGACACAGAAGGAAAGAAGGAAAGTGTATTTGTCTTGGCTTCCATTATTTCAACTTTCTGCCTTGATCTGAGCTACAAAAGAATTGTAAAAGCCTAAAAATTCCCTCAGGTTGAGGAAAAAATCTGCTCCAGTCTAGTTATTAACATCTCTGTCATAAACTCAGATCAAAGTTCCTTGTCTGAAACGGCAGGCAGTTCTGGCCTTATTAACTTTTTAACACTTAAACCAGGCCTACTTTCCCTCTATAGTCGAAACCTTATTCTGAAATCTGTCCTTGGAGAAGTGCAGGTGGTGGCACAGGTCTCAGTGTGGGGAAGAGCATGTCCTGCCAGCAAAGGGTGTTCAGCCCACACCCACCCTGGCTGCCTCTAGAAGTACTGGGGCTTCTCACAGGTAGATTTAGAAATGGGCTTTGTATGCCTACGGATAACAAGTGATGGTCAGTACAAACAGATACCTCCACATCAGTGTTCAGGACGTCTCAGAAAAATGCAGTCTGAGGCTCATGTCCAAAAACCCTGAGGAAACTAATGAGGAATGTTTTAATGTCATTTAATTATAAATCCTGTTGGATATAACTTCTGTACAGTATATAACTATCTTTAATGGGTATAGAATCTAAATTGGAAGTGATGCCATTGGTATAGTGATCTGATAAAATGAAAACCTAAAATGTTTTATTTTTCTTGTCTTCAGCAAGGACTTTCCTATAAATTAATGTAGTTACAGATCATGAGCTTTGTGCCACTTCAAGGATTTTCTGTACTGAAAAGGGTGGTTTATAACTCTTCACATAGAGAAATCAAGCAAAAGCTTAAGGCAGGTGGCTGTGCTCAGTGTACAAGCATAAAACAAGAGTGTGACAAAGCAGTAACTACTGAAGGTTGACAGGGACTTAAGGGGACACTGGACAAGTACACACTAGAAAACAAATAATCTGAGGGATTTAAGTACTGCTCCCACTGATTTTTTTCAGATTTTTTTAACCTATCCTAACCAAAAATAGTTGTTTCCTCTCCTTATTGTCCTCTCCCCAGAAGAGCAGAAAAACAAAGTATTTAGGGGACAAACTCTGGAGTAACACTGAGGAACTCAGCACAGAATATGTTTCCAATTAAAGATATTCTTCTGTAACATGGAAGCTACAGCTGAAAGTGTGTCCTCCTTCTTGGGTAAAGAACTTGAACTCTGAATCCACCACAGGCAAAATGGAAGCCCCCTGTTTGGACTACAATTGCATGTGTTTTTTTCTGCTATGGTTTTCACAATGAACATCAAATGCCTTCAGTAAATTTTACTGCAGAAATGGTGAATTGTGGTAATCACAAACACTTCTAATGGACATAGAAAAAATATTTCTAGCTGGCCTTCCACTGCAAGTGATCTGATACATGTGACTTCACAGACACAGGTAACTTGAACAAAGCTTCGTGTAAACTGGCTTTCCCGTGAGACTGAAGGCCCTCTGTATGCTCCTTGAATTACCCAGGGCAGTTGCTGTGATTATGTTTTCAATGTCTCTGGTCCCTAGGAGTCTGAGAATCAGATTTTAATAGAATAATTAGAAAGTTCCAATGAAAGATTCCACCTCTGCAGTGAAGACAGGTCTGCTGGACAAGTGGTTTATTGGGTGCCTTTGAATTTTCCCGCTCATACCAGCGTTTACCACAGGATGTTTTGGTCAGGTGTCTATGGCCTCTCTGCTTTTCCAGATTTTATTCCAGATTGCCTCAAATATGCCCTAGAGAAAACTTTCCCTGTGGTATGGTTGTTTTCACGTGTGATGTTGCCATGGTCCACTCATCCCATCTCACCTCTCTTCAGAGGAAGATCATATCTTGCTTTTACTGTTCATCCTCCCAGCAGATCAGCTGGTAGAAACAATTTGCAATTTGTTCTTTTATACAGCTTGTTCTCTGACTCTTCCTAACCTCTGTCTTGAAATTGCCACATGACTACCTCAATTGAAGTGTTCTGTGTCACATAGTTTCCTGTATTTCTTTCAAGCTGACGAAGTAATTCCTTTCAAATTGATGAACTGCCATGCTTTGTGTCACAATATCCCTTTGGAAAAGAAGCCAGCTAGGCACACCTCAGTACCCTGAAGTGTATTGTATAAGCGCCAGATCTGCAGTATCAATAGCATGTGGGGAAAGTTTCCAGAAGCGTCCAGTGAGGTCTTTTTTTAAAGGCTTGTCATTCATGGTCACCTTCTCTTTGAAGGTTTCCAGTGCTCAGACAAATTGAGCTTATTTCTCATGTATTTTTCACATGTACATGGTCCTGCAAGCCCCTGTTTCGGTGTGGCCATCAACACAGAAGTTGATGCCAGAAGTTGCCACTTCTGAGGTAGGTGTACTCTCTATCACATTTTCTGTACACATCCCAATATTTTTGACTGGGTAGTTCATGTCTGAGATGTGACATAGCGATGTTACATCAAAGTAACCATATGGCTCATTTGTGTATTAGTAACAATGAAAGGTTATTACCTTCTACTTTCACCTAAAGATTCTGGGGAAAGAAGTGAAGCTAGTTTAGCAATGTTAATAGTCTGTAAACTGACTGAATCCATTTAGTGTGGATTTGAGTTTTCTTACTTCTGCCTTCCCAAGGCCAAGGCACAACTCTTGTGTGGTCAGCGGCTCGATGACACCTCTTCCAGCTGCAGTCCTGCACCCCTGAACAGTCACAGAAGACAATGGGGATTTCTGCCATTATTTGCATCAGCCTCCCCCCAGTGATTGCATCTATGCTGCTAGAACATCATCTGCTGTGATGCCCCTTCCTAGGAATTTTGTTTATATATCTTTCTGGTAACATTGGATGTTGCCCTCAGTTTTTACCCCAAATGTCATTCTTTGCCATTGCTGTCAACCTAGTGACATACCAAATATGGTGAAGTAGCTTTAATGACATTTATTAGTATCCATTGTTGGTACTGGTTGCCAACATGTTTTGCTGTTGTCAACTCAGTTTATATGACTCCCTTTGCAGACCTTTGATGTTGATCTTGTTTTAGTACTTTGTTTGAAGCACTAAGGGTTTCTGGCAAATTGCTTGCCTGATTTCTAAGGAAGTACCATGCTACTCATCTAGCTGTTGGCTTTTGTGACAACATGATCTGCTTTTCCATTCTCTTTGCAGCTCTCACTCTTGGTTTTTTGGCTCTTGTAATGGGAACAGCTCCTATAATAACCAAACTCTTTTATCTATTATCACATATTACCGGGCTGGAAAGATATCCTTGCCGACCAGAAAAAACCTGCCAAAATATAATGGCAATTTATTAACCTTCCAGCTGCCTTGATGGAACATAGATTTTACTTCCTGCTGCTATATCTTCAGTTTTCCATTTTTCTATAAGGGGAATATTTCTTTTGGCTCTGGAATTGTTAGGGTCATATATTTTAATAAAATCAGATATTTCTCATTCTCTTTTTTTTTTTTCTCTCTCTCTCTTCCTGAAATTCCAGTCTTTCTCTTTCCTTGTACTCTGCTTTTAAGTTACACTATGATTCTAGTTTTTTGACCATGTCATCATATGATTTTAATTTTATTTGTTTTGCTGCAATTTCACTTTCTTTCCTTGCAGAAGACTTGGGATACCTTTGTGATATAAAGCACAAAGCCATATCCCACTCTTTGTTTCACTTCTGGCTTCACTTCCAGCATCACTTCCTTCAAGCTCAAGACCAATGTGTTCCCATGAGCAAGGAATCAAACAAAAGGGCCAGAAGACCCACAGAGATGAGCAGGGAGCTTCTACAAAATCTTAAACAGAAGAGAAAAATGTGTAGGGTGTGGAAAAAGGGACAGGCCACATGGGACATCTATGGTAACATATCAGAGGATGTAGGGATCCAATGCCCATTTGGACTTGAGTATATAAACAGAAATCAATGATAGCAAGAAATGCTTCAAGTACATTAGCAGCAAAAAGAAAACTAGGGAAAATGTGGGGTCACTACTGTATCAGATAATGTCCCAGTGAAGGAAGACAGAGAGAAGGCAGAATTACTGAATGCCTTTCCTTCAGTGTTAACTGCTGAGGCCAGCCCTCAGGAATCCCAGACCTTGGGGGAAGGCTGGAGAAAAGAAGACTTCCCCCAGTCATATAGGGTCTGGTTAAAGATCCACTGTGCAGAC
The DNA here is from genome assembly GCF_027887145.1 of Ammospiza caudacuta. Classification (NCBI taxonomy): domain Eukaryota; kingdom Metazoa; phylum Chordata; class Aves; order Passeriformes; family Passerellidae; genus Ammospiza; species Ammospiza caudacuta. Next base: position 47,172,251 of record NC_080632.1, on the reverse strand, counting down.
TTATAACACACATAAATCCACAGGCCCTGGTAAGATGCACCCACAGGTGCTGGGGGAGCTGGCAGATGCTGTAGCAAAGCCAACTCTCCACCATCTTTGAAAAATCACAGGAAACAGAAACAGGGCCTAATGACTGAAGGAAAGCCAATGTTACTCCCATCTTCAAAACTGGCAAGAAGGAGGGGGAGCCAGGAGACTACTGGCAGTCAACCTCACCTCCAGCCCTGGAAAGGTGACGGAACAGAACATTCTGGAGGTCAGCACCAAGCGTGCAGAAGAAAAGAAGGTCATCAGGAGCAGTCAGCAGGAATTTCTAGGGTGAAATCATGCTTGACCAGTCTGACAGCCTCCTGTGATGGCAGGGCAGGTGAGGGGAGAGCAGTGGTTGTTGTCTGCCTCCACTTCAGCAAGGCTTTGGACACCATCTCCCATAACATCCTCATAGGTAAGCACAGGAATCATGGTTTAGATAAATGGCAGTGGGGTGGACCAAGGACTGGCTGAATGGCAGAGCTCACAGGGTCAGGATCAGGGCAGCAGAATCCAGTTGGAGGCCTGTAGTCAGTGGTGTTCCCCAGGCATCAATACTGGGCCCAGTCTCACTCAGCTTGTTTATCACTGGCCTGGGTGAAGGGATCCAAGGTACCCTCAGCAGGTTTGCTGCTGATCCAAACTGGGGGTGGCTGATACACCTGAAGGCTCTGCTGCCTTTGGGCTGGGCCTGGCTGGGCTGGAGAGTTGGACAGGGAGAACCTAACGAGGTTCAACAAGGGCAAGTGCAGGGTCCTGCAGCTGGGGAGGAATAACCCCAAGGAGCAGCACAGGCTGGGGCTGCCCCACTGAAGAGCAGCTCTGCAGAGAAGGACCTGGGAGTCTTGGTGGACCACAAGGTGACAATGAGCCAGCAGTGTGTCCCTGTGGCCAGGAGGCCCAGTGGGATCCTGGGCTGCACTGGGAAGAGCCTGGCCAGCAGGTCAAGGGAGCTGATCCTCCCCGTCTACTGGGCCCTGGTGAGGCCACATCTGGAGTGCTGTGTCCAGCTCTGGGCTCCTCAGTACCAGAGAGACAAGGAGCTCCTGGAGAGGGTCCATTGAAGGGGCACAAAGATGATGAGGGGTCTGGAGCACCTCTCTTAACGAGGAGAGACTCAGAGAGCTGGGCCTGTTTAGTCTGGAGAAGAGAAGACTGACAGGAGATCTCATCAATGCATATAAATATCTCAGAGGTGAGTGCCAAGAGGATGGTGCCAGACTTCTCAGTGGTGCTCAGTAATACTGGAAAAGAAGTAATGGCAATAAACTAAAACACAAGATCTTTCACTCATCACGAGGAAGAACTTCTTTACATTGTGGATGGCAGAGTACTCTAACAGGCTGCCCAAGGAGATCATGGATTCTTCCTCTGCAGAGACATTCAAAATGCACCTGAACATGTTTGCTCCTATGTCACCTGCTCTGGGTAAACCTACCTTGGCAGGGGTATTGGACAAGATGAATTCTAGAGCAACCTTCCAACCTTAACTATTCTGGTGGTGCTAGTTTATACATGGGTTTGGCCCTTCTCTTGCATCTGCTGCTACACTGAGCTCAACAGACATCTTCCATTCATTTGTATGTTTTGTGATTGCTGGTTTGCTTTGTGCTACACTGAGCTCATGTATGTGCAAGTTTTCACTCCTTGGATGCCTGCTTGTTTATGTGGTTTTGTTCCTTTATTTCCCTTTTTTGTAGACTTTTTTCCTCATGGCATTCGGAGTGTCTGCAGTTTTTATCCTCTCTATTTGGGCATGGTTTCCCTGTTTATGCCACCACATTTTCCAGCAGCAGCTTCTTTTTATATCCTATCTTTGCTCTGTCTTCAAATGGAAGATTGTGTACTAGACTTGCCCAAGTCATTGTGGAGTTACATGGCTGATTTGGTAATTTTCCTTTGAATGCCTTTCACCCTGATTAGGAATCTAGCAATAACTGTTTCATGTTTTATAGCTGCTCCTTGCTCAAGTCAGTCCTTTTGCATTCACTGTAATTTGATCAGTCTCTTGTTCTCTCTTTTTTTTGAGTACTCTCACTCAAAAATAGATGATTGCTTTATATCTCTGGGGAAATGAGTGTGCTTTCTGAGTGTTTTTACGATTTTGGATGGAGCCTCCCAGTCTGCCATTGCTGGATGCTGCTGATGCAGGTGACAGCATTTCCCACCACCTAATACTATGTCTAGTTCTTAATTTTACTTTTTTACTTTTTTTTTTTTTTTACTCAGCCTCTTGCAGTCTTTTAGTTGTTCCATCACAACAAAAGAAAACAGTTTTGCCAAAATAATTGATAAATTCATCTCTTTTCGAAACCCATGCTTGGGAATAGGATATTGGTCACAACCACAAGATTGTTTTCTTTGTTTGAGGAGATTAGCTTTCACTGTTGTGAGCAATTCAGAGGTTTTTTCCTGACCCTGATTTATGTACCCTTTGGGAAGTCTTCTGTCTTTGTCAGCTGTGTTTTCCTGAAAAATGGCTACATCTGAGTAAAGACCCCAGTCCCCTTCTCCCTTAACTGAGGGACTGACTGCCACATTGCTATAGCTTTATAAAGAGAATGAATAATGAAAGCACCATCTTCTCTTAGGACAAAACCTATGGGGAAAATGGCAGGTATTCTTCCAAACACTGCAACATGCTCTAGCCTACTCAAAACTGTACGGTTCTATGCTGTCAGTATTTAACAATGCCTCACAAGAAAATAGATTTTCCTCTCTGCCTACAGTATAGTCCATGCACCAGCTGTCTGCTCTGTCTGTATTTCAAATGTGGGGGACAACATGACACAAGTTTATCCATAGTGTTATGTTTGGAGTATTATGCAATGTGCATAAAAATATGCTGAGCATTAAAAAAAGCAGTATAAAGATGCATCTGTCTGATGGGGGGCGGGGGGAAGAGGAAGTCAAGGACAGAGCGCTTTCTGGAAAAAGTACTTCCCACTTTGTTGGAAATTCTTCAATTTCCACTGCAAAAATGTGTCTTACAGAAATTCTTTCCCAAATCTCTGTGTTAAATCATGTTGTGATCATAGTGATGTAGTCACAGTCATATAATGCAGCGAATTCCTCCTACTTTTTGTCTGGGTAGCAAAACATTAACATTGACGAACTACCACACTACTGTGGTGACATTACTGAAATACAGGGTGGGAATAGCAATTTAACAACACAGTTCCTCGTGCTTTGGCCCTGAACTATTTGGGGTGCTGCTGGTCCACTAAGGCAGCAGGCTCAGGTGTGTGAAGAAATCAGACGAGTTCTGTGGAATGAACAAATCGGAGCCTCTCAGAGAAAGTCTCTGCCACTCTGCTCTTTTGCCTGTTTGAAATATCCAAGCACCAGCAGTCTCCCATGTGCTCTGCACACAACTCGTCTGATAGCACCCACTTTCTTGTTGGCTGGACTCCTTGGCTTCTGGCAGCTGCCCTAGCCTTTCAGCTAAATGAATCCATAATCTGGTGTAACCTTGCTGTTGGCAGGTGAACCAACCCTTTGGCCAGGCTTCCTGCACACCACCTGAGGCTGGAGAGCAAATGTTTGTGGGAGACTGCAGATACAGCTACCCACTCCAGCAGAGAGGTTTCCTGAGTTGGTTAATGCTTGGTTTAAGTTTCTTCTATCTTGATTATTTATGTCATGGCACTGTTGGCATAGCTGCTCAGGAAGTAGAAGGTAGGACAACAGTTTCCAACCAGCCTTCATGATCCTTGTCAGACCAGGAAGTACATGGTAGAAAAAAACCTTACCTGACCTCCAAACACAGTTTGCCACATGCTGGAGACTCTTGACACTCACCCTATGCCCAACAGCAGGAAAAAAATATTGTGATATTCAGGACATACACTTCTATGCCTGCAAAATTTTCTGCATAGTCTGTAGTTTTGATAACAGATGTCAAGAAAATTATAATAGGATCTCTACTGCTTTTAGATATTGATCCCTCTAACTACCCTGTAAAAAAAAAACCAATTACTGTAAAGAATATTGGAGATCACAGCTAAGCCTCAGGAGCTCCAGCTGGAGACTGGGAGACGGGCTTATCTTCTGAGTCATAACCCAAACAAGCTCCTGAATGTGCATTGTACATGGGAATAGATGAGAATGCTCTGGAGGAACAGAGCCAGTAAGAACAGTACTGAAAGTAGATAAGGTCAGACCAATTCTGGTAATAAAGGCTAATTAGTAAATCAGCAATGGAGTGTTTCAATAACACTGGCTGTATTGCATTAGAAAAAGGAAAGACAGAGTGTACCAAGTGTCTGAAGGCATGCCTGAAAGGATGAAGTCAGCACACTGAAGAATTACCTCTACTTAACCATTGAAAGGCTGTGTATGAGACCCATGATTTTATTCAATCAGCATTTTTTCTATGCTGGAGACCAAAAATACTCTGTGTGGAAAGGTAGGTGTTGAATGATGTATTTTCAGCATGAAAAGAAAGCAGTTGGTCTTAGAGTAGGGTTTAGATTGAAAGCTAATATTCCAGAAAAAGGTCTAACCCTGCTTGAAAAAGATTTTCAAGGCAGAAGTGACGGGTCATTTAAGTGTGTAAGTGAAAAAGTAAGTATATTGTGTTATGTTGCAATGAAGAGGAAAAATATCAATGACATGATCTAGACCAAGCAAATCATACCATAGGTTCATATCAGATTTGTTATCAAACATTATTGAGAGTAAAAATGTAATACTATGAGAGTATTTCCAAGAAAAAGAAAAGTGAACAAAGGCATAATTAATGAGTGTATATCTCTTATCTTTGCCTTTGTTTGCCAAACAGCCCTGTCTTTTCAATGACCAGGAGTCAGACTGAAAATAGCAGCATTTCCTTTGCTGTAGAGTGCAGTGGCATTTTTGTGAAGGCCCCGAATGTTAGTATTCCCTGTGGGGGCTGAGATGCAGCCACTCAGACCTGCAGCTGAAAAGTAAGAAAGAAAGTCAGCACTAAGTCTGCCAAAGGGGTGACTCCCCAGTGCCTGTGCAGTGGAGACTCCAGTGAGGAGAGCTGCTTGCCTGGTGATACAGACTGTTGGCAGCGCTTCAGCACTGCAGATACCAAGATGGTTATGGCACCATGTAGAGACTCCACATCATAGCACTGCCAGCCCAGAGACAAGGGTGACTTCTCTTCACATCACTGTCACCGTCATGATAGCTACAGGACCTAGCTACACAGTTTCTAGATGAGGATCCCAGTGATCCAGCAAATCTCTGCCCTGATGAATAGTAAAATAACATCCCTTGTCTTGGGAATTTCTGTTTCTTTTAATCAAAAATGCAGGCTAGAATACTCTGCAGACGAAGGAATCTAGAATGAAATAGTGAGATTATGTATGACAAAAGCCTCTCAGTAAAAACAGGTGGGAGTGATGGGATTTCAAGACATCCTTTTCAAAGCTTTGTCATTGTAGGGGTTTGGGGGTTTTTGGGTTTTTGGTTTTTTGGTTGTTTTTTTTTTTTTTTTTTCTTTTATTAACACCCAGGTAACATCAATTATTAATGAAGACGTGAAATAGGAACCTTTTGTAGAAAAATCCAGTCTTCACTGCTTTTCACTCAAACTGCTCTCAGAGACCACTGAGACTTCCTCCTCTGCTTCAGGAAACCCAGAAGACCAGAATGCCACTTCCACTAGATTTAGTACAAACTTCTTTTTGTCTGCCTTCTGCCTCTCCTCTCCTTCTACCTGCCAAAAACAATGCTACAAAACATGGCCTGTCTCTCAAAATTGATAATTCACTTCAGACCAGCCTAAATCAAATAGATGTTATCTACCACAGTCTTGGTGTGCATTTTTTATTACAAAATGGGAAATGGTCAAACTCATATTTAATAGAGAAACATGAATTTGGAGGGATTACTTTACAGTATTGATTTGATGTTGATCTATAGCAGAGTTGGAGACGAAACGGGTTTTTTTGATTAAAGATTTTCAGGAAAAAATTGATAATTTATTGAGTTGTGAGCACTGTCCAAATCTTAGGAGTCTAAACTCTTCTTCCAAATAGCTAGTGTAGAGGAAAGGTATCATTCCCATAATGCAGGATGACAAGATAAAGTCTTGATGTGAGAGGCCTTCTTTCAGAGTATCCAGGAATGAGGAAATTTGTCTGGGCACAGTGACCTAGCCAGCTACAAGGGTCCCAGCCATGATGGGTGCTCCACCCTGGACTCATAGGCATTCCAGCAGCAAGCACATCCTCTTCTTGGGCCCTTATGAGGAGGTGTTCAGCTGCAGATGAAAGCAGGTGATGTGGCAACCACCCTTTCTTCCTTCTTTCCACACATTTTTGTACTCAGTAGGCTCAGGGTTTATGTGTGACAATGAGCTGCAAAGTTAAATAAGTAGGAGGAGGCAAATTTTGTGAATTCTAGTTAAGATTTAGTCATGAGTTACTCCCTGGACAGCACTATCATTTTTATGTCTACCTGCCAGCAAAAAAATATTCAAATTTAGAATCTTTTATTAGAAAATCAGATTCAGAAGAACCTACACTGTCAAATGACAAGCTGTGAGCAATACTGGAGCCTGGCAGTTGAGTTCTGATGCTTACAGAGACATTTAGGCTAAATCTGTGCAGCCTTTATGAGCCATGAAGGGAGCCTCCCATCAGCTGGTGAGGGATGACTCATGCTCACACTTTTTATGATCAGCCCCTCTGGAGCACAGTGACTGCAGAACAAACCTCGTTGAGTCCCTGTTCCAGAGCCCTTTGTATTCATTCACCAGCGAGCCCCTGAGCTTCACTCCTCACCCTCTGTGCCGCACTCTGCACTAGGCCACACCAGAGCACACAAAAAATAGGCAGCACACCTTCATCTTTGCTCCCTGGCAAAGCTAATCCTCAGCTATTTCCTGCCCCACTTGCACCTGCAAAATTCTGCAACATGATGGCAGAAGATCTTCACTGGGTTGGCCTCAGCCTGGGAGAGCTTGGGACAGGCCTAAATGAGGGGTGCCATCAGATAGGGCATAACTGTGGCATCCAGATCTCCAGACTTCCCTTTCTTTTAGCCTTCCTCAACACATCCTCACTTGCCGAACAATCTCAGTTCTGATTGCAGCCTATGGTGGTCTTTTCCCTGTGTAGGTGACTGGGTGGGAACTGGGAGTTTCAATGGAGAATAATATTACCACTTTTAAGTCACCACGTTTAAAAGTCACTTCCATGGAAAAGATGTCAGACAACACAGCCTTAAAGGACAAAAGACTTAATGGATATAAAAATAGAAAAAATACATTGTGGTCGCACAGGTGATAGACGTTTGCAATGCCACTCTGAAGACTCTGTGTATCCACATGGTCCACATTGCACAGTCAAGGCTACTCATTTTTGGGCAGGAGCTGCTGATAAGCTCCATGTCCATGCTGCAGCCATAGCAGGACAGTGATAAATGATTTATACAAGCCCAGTCACAAGGACCTGCCTCTCAGATGGGAGGCAAGTGTCACTGCCATCTGTGCTAGTGTAGCTGCTCTAGCAACAAATAACCCCTGAACCTGGCTCACCCAGCAGCAGTTCATTGTTTGAACTCCAGTACCTAAACCAAACCTTCTTCCAGAGGTTTGGTTTCCCTCTGGAACACCATCTCATCCGAGTCAGGTGTGAGTTGGAGGGATAAAGATCTAATGGTGAGGGTGTACTTCCTCTGGTTCCTCATCTTTAGTGCTGAGAGATGAAGACATAGAAAAGGCACCTGGACTCCCTGGTCTCTTGGGCTCGAAACAGAGTCCCAGGCCCAGACTAGATGGACATTGAACATGGTACAGGAACAGTGGTACTGTGAAGATCTCATCACCAAAGACTCAGTGCTGCTTGCACATCTGTGTAAAGATGCACTGAACCTTTTGGTGGAAAAGGTTGCATTGAGCTTCTGAAATGCAAGCTGACAGAGCTCATCACAATGGTTGTACCTTGTGCCAAGCTGCTCTGCCATCCTGTGGGAGATGATGGAGTCCTGAGGGCATTTGGGATGCCTTTTAGCTCTTCAGCCCCAGCTCACCCCTCTCTGCCCCTGCAACATGCTAGTTGTTGTTAGTATACCAGTGCAAAATAAGACAAATATGTTTAATTGACAGCCCACAAGCACAGTGTCTTTATCTCAGGAAAGCAGAGGTATCAAATGCATGCATAGGATGTAGGGGAGCTCACGACTTAAACTGATAATGTTGAAAGACTTATAGGTAGAGCAGCAAACCCGTACACAATTCCAGATCCCCACTGACTACATAAAGCAAATCCTGGAGCAAAATCCTTACCTTATAAAGAAATACTGAGAAAGTTGGGGCTGTTCTGTCTGAAGAAGAGAAGGTTATGTGGAGACATAACAACCTTCCAGTATCTGAAGAGGCCTACAGGGAAGCCAGATGGGGGAACTGTAGTGCTAGGACAAGGTGTAATGGGTACACACTGAAAGAGGGGAAATCTATGTTACATATTAGGAAGAATTTTTTCCTTGCAAGGGTGGTGAGACACAGGAACAGGTTTCCCAGAGAGGTTGTAGATGCCCCAAATGTGGCACTGTTCAGGTTGGATAAGGCTATGAGTAACTTGGGGAGGTGGCCCTGCCCATGGCAGGAGGGTTGGGACTGCATGATTTTTAAGGTCCATTCCAACCCCTTAATTTCTTATGATTCTGTGATTCTGATCATTAGCTCTGGGTTTCCTCTTGAGAGGAATTAATTGATCCATGACTCAAAGCTCAGGAGTTAACTAGCATAAGGGCAGTGCTGAACGGGTCAAGGTCCACAGGAACCCATGGAGAAGTGCTTTAGTATTCCTTCCTCCCCCTTGAAAATCTGGAGTACCCAGTCCCTCACAAGCTGGCAATGCCATAATTGGAAAAAAGTTTAGCTATTCCTGCTTTGAACATTCTTGTGTGAGGAGTGGGATGAAAATATTCCTTTTCACAGTGATCCCAAGACAATGCACATATAAGGTCTTCTTGTCCTGGTGAGTTAGAGAATGAGCTGCCCTGCTTTGTGCTCATTGGGGGATTTCCAGAAAGATGAGAGCTTTCCTTCCTGTCTCTCTGATGAGTCCACCCGGTGAGTTCATTAATTCCCCCCTTACTCAGCTGCAATCTCGCCCATTGGAACCAAGGGCACTCATTAACCTCCTCCACAACTCCGAGAGCTGCTAGTGGTTCAGCAGAGCTTAACCAACTATCTGTCCAGGCTTTCTGGAACTTGATTAAATTCCCATAAATCCAGGTGGCTGGCATAGCGTGACTAAATATGCCACTAACCACAGACCCTCCTCAGGGCCACTTCCCATCCCCTGCTTCTTACTTTCCTGTAATTAATCCCTGTATCTAATTTCTTCCCATTGTTTCACTCACAGAGTTGAGAGCTTCTCAGTAACTGTACCTGAAGGCTATGCAATGCTACTCAGCAAGCGGCTTTTCTCCCACTTTAACTAAAACAGCCTCCTGCACTCAACAAGCCATTTTCTGACGCTATACTCTAGGCTGTGTCTGTTATACTGGAGGATATTATTTAGAACCACATACTGCATGTGCCAACAATTACATTTCAAAACAAAGCAAGTACAAGGTAAACAAATGCAAGAGCAGTGACTTTTTTATTTTAAGAGAAGAAAGTCTATATAGGATATTGTATTTCTGATTGAGAGATTTGTAGTAAAACTCAGCTGCTGGGTAGGAAGTACAGGTGGAATTTTCTGATTCATTATTGAGCCAGTTTACCAGCATGATTAGATGGGGTCATAGAATTTTATCAAAACTGAGATCTTGATCAGATGGTACTCATTAGTTTTGATGCATAAATTATAAATATTTTTCCTAGTTGAAGTGAGTAGAGTTTTTTAAAATTACTTTCTCTTTGTTTCTAGGATAAACCACATCTTAATCTAGGCTGATTACAAGTAAACTAGGGTGAGGTATTGCATGCAACACCATTGTTACCTGCAGCAGGCACCTGCACAACTTTCACTACCAGAAAGACAGAGAGGCAGAAATGCTGTTCTCTGGTGCAGCAGAGGAGATTCTGCATTACCACAATCATCGTGAAGTGGCAAATGTTATTTTAATGACGCCCAGCTTGGTAGTTTCCCAAGGGCGAAATCAATATCTTGATGGTTAAACTGAAGGTACCGTTATATCAGTGAGAACATATGTATGACCTCATTGACAACACTCAGAACATTGAGCTGAGAGAGGGCAATCTCCTGCAGACGTCCAAATCCATCTGCAATATAGAGAAGATGTGTTCATTAAGATAATGCTAGAAAACAGCAATAGAGATAGCTAAATGTTCATTATAGGCGAGGTTCCTTCTGCCGCTTTTGAGCTTAAGCAGTAAAAGGTCATACTATCTCTAATTGAATTGCTTTGTATTGTTCCACTCTACATAATGTACTGTTTACAAATAGAGCATCATCTTAAGCATTTTGTGCCATGTGGCCAAACATTGAAATTTTGCTCTTTATTGTACTTGTGCATTTTGTAATTACGTAATTGGTATCAGAAAACTGTTGGTCCATTTAGAGATCTGTGCTACCATGAATGGACTGTTTATTAGTGTATCTTCATTTTACAATCTTTTATTTCTAAAATATGAAACTTGGATAAAAATTAAATAAATGCAAACACAGAGCTAAACCCACAGACAAAACCTAAACACACACACCCACACCCACACACACCCAAGCACAAGCAGCAAACAAAACCCAAACCAAACAAGAGAGACAGAAGGAAGAAAAAATACTCAGATGTGAAATGTGCAGCACAAATATCTTGTGAATTTTTAAGAATAAGCAATTTTATCAGGAAATGTGAAAAAGTATAAATTATTATAGAGAGAATTATTTCATAATTGCACTTCTGCACCTTTATTGGCTGAATGCTGACTGGCTTCAAACCACAGCAATGACAATACAGGCTTCAAATACAGGACACAGTAGATATAATTCTGCTTTGCTGAATTTAATGCAATCCTCTTTCCAACCAAAATCATCCACTGCAGGCTTAAGTTATAAACAATGGGCAGCAGAATACAGGTAAGCATTCAGGTGAACTTCTGTAAGATTTTTCATATGCAAAGTTTTTAAAAGAGCATTTCTAATCACAGGCAATATTTAAAGTGAGAATACAGCAACTGGAAATGGAGCTGGTATATGAAATATATTTGTAACATTGTTTGAACTCCAGTACCTATTCAACTATTGGTAATAGGCATGAAATACCATCCAAAAATTAATTTAAAGAAAATTTTTCTTCTACATGACTTTGCCACTGCACCATGATTAAAATGCATATTTTGTATATAATTTACATTGTTATCTAAAAACTGCTGTCTTCTTGACAACCAGGACTTTGACATGTGGAAGGCAGCTCAGTCTATCTTGGTAAAAACTTAAAATTCAAGTCACTTCAACTTTAAGACAAATGCACTCCATCTGCAAGTATATGTGTGCACTGCATTGAGTGCTCATTAAATATAAGTAGCTGCTTAATAATAGTCAAAATAGTAATGATAATACAGAACTCCCATAGCAAATACCAATGGTTCTCTGACTCATAAAGAAAGCAAACACTGTATTATACTTTACATGAGCAAAAAACCTGAATCATAAGATGACCAGGGAAATTAGGAATGACTATTCCGTACCATCTAGTTTACTTATGAGGTACAACTCATAAAAAGCTAAGAGGCTTCTGAATCTAAAAGATTCTTACACTGGAAAATGTCTTTTTTTATTTCTTTTTTTTTTTTTTTTTTTTCTTGGGTTTTTTTTTTTTTCCTCCCATAAGAAGCATAAGTTCCAGGAAAATTCAGCAGGAGGAAAACAGTTTCAAAAAAATTTATAATGCTGCAAATAATATTTTCAAGACAGAATTTGTTTAGAATGCAAAAAATTTGTTAACTGAAGATTTTAAAAAAATTTTATTGCTTTCTTTCTATATATCTTCACAAGATATATCTTCAGTAGTTGTACATACTCTTACTCAACAAAGCACATATGCAAATAAATTAAAAGACACATGATGTAGAAAAAAAAGAAACATATACTCAAAAATATTTAACTGAGGCCTCACATGTTGGATAAAATTTGAATATATTTGTATTTCTGAACAGAAAGCAAAATTAATTTTTTCTGGAGAAGCTTCTAAGAAAAAGTAGCTGAATTTCCATCACTCTCAGTTAAGCTGTTTCCAGAGGTCAGCACATTCACTAGCTCTTGCTTTGTTAGCATCACAAGCCCACACAGAGGAAAAGAGCAATGTCTGAAATCTTGCAGTGTTTGAAAATTCATGTATATTCAGTCACTTCTGACTTTCATACTCCCTTTCCACAAGTGCTCACACACTTTAAGTGTTAGTTTCACGAATAGTGAAGAACCAGATGGCCACACTAACCACCTCTCACTTCTCTGTAAATGTCTGAAAGGTCAGTTACAACTGAAGAACTTGTAAATAGGGAAATAATCTGAAAAACTGTGTTTCTTAGGTCTCAGAGAGATTTTCTGTAGATCTGATGGCTTTATGCAGTTGGCAGTTTTGTGAGCCGTCTGGTCCCTGCAAAACAGCGTGTGGGCTTGTTGGGCAATGACAAAATGATGGCTAACATGAGCTGAGTGGGTGTGGGTGACAAGGCAGTAAGTGTCTGTCTGCAGGGAAGCTTGGCACAAGTGTACCTGGCAGATCTACTGTAATTAATGTTTAAAAAAATCATCAAACTATTTCATCTGTAAGATGTGCATGAGCAGGAAAGAATCTGAAGTATTTTTCTCTCTCCTCCTGAGCTGAAGCCTCAGTACATTTCAGCTACCATAGGGAGAAGAAATATTTTTATTGAAGCACAATAGTCACAGCCTGAACAATCTGTTCTTGCTGTATATTTGAAGTTTAGATTCTCTCCTCTGAAATTAGTGGATTAGAAAGTGGAACACCATGTATAAACTATTTTTGATGTGAATAGTTTTGCAGTGCTAAATAAGCCTATCAATTACTCCCTGGATAAAACAGCTGAGAGTAGTTTTCCATATATTTCAGTACTTGCAGTCTGCTCCATTATATATTGTTTCATTAAGCAACATGACTTCTGAGATCTTCAGGTATTAATGAATACATGCAAGGAAAAATCCACACCTACTGCAGCAGGTTGTCCCCGGTGCTGGAGCTGTAGCACCCCTTTATCATTGTTACTTTCCTCACATTTATGTCCTACCTGTAATGCCGTGTAATGTCACTGTAACATTTTTATCATAGAGGTCAGTCTTGAAAATATCATCTCTCACAGTACTCTGTGCGTCTTCCAATACACAGTCACTCCTTTCGCATGCCAGAGCCTCAGTCTTTATTTTAATCAAGCAGCACTTGTGTGATTTCCTGTACCCTTGTCAGCTGCATGTGTTTAGGAAGGAAAATATAGTTGGCATTCTAGATGATGCCATTTCCTGGTCTTAAATTTGAGAGCCAGACATGGTTAAGGGATAAAGGGGCTTTATCTCAGTATTTAATAAGGATCCTTGTAGTGCACCACTTCGCCAACAAGGGATGTGCCGCAATGCACCCTCACATGAGATGGTGTATACAATTTATAGAACTTACAAATTAGCATATATAACAGGGGTGCCCCCAATGGGAGGCCTGGATGAATGGTGTGATATTTCCCCATACGAGGAATTCCCCTCTGGATGGACCAAATCTTTGTTTACAGGATATGTCCTAGAGGGGTCCCTGCTTCCTCAAGATAGCATATGGCTTTCTGGCCTCCTACTACGAGGCCTCTAGGATGTTTGGTCTCCTGGCCTAACACAACACTAGGGCTATGCTAAGTTATCATAATAGAATTATGAGTACTCCTGCTAAGTGTACTGAGGGTACATAAAAGGTATATAAAAGAAAAGGAAAAAATCCTCTTGGCATCATAGGAAGAATGAGTATGTCTTGCAACAAAGCAGTGTCTGCAGCAGCCATGATGGCTCTGTGGGCAGGACTTAGTGAAACCTGTTGTGAACCAGTAACCTGTCCTGGCAAGCATGTTATGGGAGGGAGATACAGTCATCAGGCAGAATACATTTTTATGGAATACTTTTCCACATTGGAAGCAAACGTATCAGACAAGCAAAACTCACCCAAACTGATGTGGACACAAATATAACACTGAAGCATGCTATGAAGAATACTCCCATGAGAGTTGTAAATTGTTGACTACCCATTCCAGTGGACTTATCCCTTGTAATGATTATGAGCAGTAAAAATAAAAATTTCCTACCTTCTCTGCCTAGCATATACTCCCATCCCCAAAGGCAGGAACCATTAGTCAATAACCAGACAACGTACAAAGATCCCAAGAGTGATCCTCATTTTGCTTCCCACCTGAGAACAGTTACTTTAATATTCAGGAAGGCCTAATATGGCATGATGACAAGGGGCTAAATGCAGTGTTCAAACTGCTGTCTCACACAAGAGAGCTAACTGTAAAGCTGAAGGTTTTGTCCCCACTGTTTCTTGACACTGTCTGGTAGCCAGTGATTGACTCCTGACTTCAAGCCTCCTTATTCTAGGGGTATTTTTAATACACTTACACTCTGATTCAGCATACTCTGAGGACCATACCTATAGTTTGTTCCTTACTGCACTTAAAATGTTCAAGATAATAATACATTGCATGTAGGAATGACTGCTGCCTTTTTTGCCTTGAAAATAAGAAAATACATACTGATTATCAAGTTTGAAAAGCTATTGGAACTAAGTAATAAATGAATGGAGAATTATGTTCACCCCCATGAACAAAATCATCAAAACTACTGGACATGAGAGCACTACAAAGGGAAAAGCTGCTCATCAGTCGGTCCAGCTGCCCCCAGTAACCAAAGTGTTCACAACAGGTTTCAAACCACAAACTTCAACTATAATTATATTGAGGTGTCAGCTTTACCCAGTCTTGATGTTCTGCTGCCCTGTTTGCAACTCCTCAACTAAAAATTCAACCTCAAGATTTGTCAGATATTGAGAGCAATATATAGACAGAAGGACACCATTACAGTGTCAAATTTTCCTTGGCATTAGCAAAATTTAATTTCAGGGTTAGGATTGAGCAGAGAAGAAATGGGAAGAAGAGCAGGAACACTGTGCATTTGTTTCTTAGCAAACCCACAAGGAAAGAAAACAGTGGGAAAAACCTCTCAAATTTATTGTTTAAAATTTTCTTCTTCTGCCAAGGCAGACTTCAAGACTTAATTTTCATGACAAGTTACATGAAACTTTAATAGCTGTGGAATGTCCTTATAAATGTACTTGGCTATGACTGGACTTTATAGCATATGTAGAATAGGAGATTAAAATCTGTTATGAGTTATTTCTGTTCTTCATTATATCATGTGAGAAAAAAATACAGCAAAATTACATCAAGGAAGATGATTTGCTGGAAGGACTAGTATCATGTTTATTGAAAAACCAAAAAAACATAACTTGCCAGAAGAATTTCTGTTAATGGATGAGGGCAGGAGCTAGGTAGCATGAGTTTAAGCAGTTACCAAGGACTAAGATGAATTTAAGGGTCCTGATTAAAAAAATTGTTGGCAAACAGCTGTTAAGTTGGCAAAAATAACTGTACAAAAAAAAAAAAAAAAAACACGAAGAAAAACCACCAAACATAAGAGGTGCCAAGTACAAGTACATGATCTGCACAAGCTTTGCTCCAAAGATTTAATGGAACAAGAAATTAAGGAAACAACAAAGCATTGGGTAAGTGCCTCAGTCGAGACAGTTATAGCAGCCATTACTCATCAACTCTCTTTTAATAAAAATGGCAATAACGTCCTAATAACCTCTGCAAGGGGTTATGGTTAAGCGACCTCTGCAGATCAGAATGGCTTTTGCTTGTGCAAATCTGCAAATTCCCACATATTCAAAATCACAGTTGGTGTAAAATTGATTTTTATTTTCTAGTCATTTTCCACTGCACTAGCCTTTGACACTTTTGAAAGGAGGGATCACATCCTGTTCACACCATACAGAGCTTGACACCTTCAGTGTGACTGAGGCACCTCAGCCAAGTCAGAGGCCAGGCAAGGCAGCACACACACAGAAGGGGACAAACAACAACACTGTTCTGATGGGGAAGGTCCACACTGAGCATCATGACCTCCTGACATTTCTATTCTTAGCCAGCATCAGTCATTAGGGATAATCCAGGGAAGAATGGAGTTCTAGAACAGAACAACTATATCTAGTGTCTAATGGACCTTCAGAAGATGAATGGGTCTGCCTTGAGGAGTCCCTGGACCACCTTTGAGGCATTTACTCAGGATCCAAATAATGCTGCTTGCATTGGGTGGGCTGGACTCCCACCCAAAATGTGAGCTATGAAGGTTTCTTTCCTGTGACTTTTGAAGGTCATATGTCATACACATTACAGAGTCCTGGCTTCAAAGATGTGTGGTGGGGATAAAGTTGATAATAGTATTCTGGGACTGCTGTAGTAAAAATAATTTAAAAGAAGAAACATCACTATTTAAGACTCTTGTGTTGTATGTAGCAGCACATCTGAGAGGATGCCCTCTCTGCCATTCAGTTTTTAACTATCCTCCAGAACAGTCACTGATTACAAATGTTTTTCAAGTGAAGCAACAGATACTACAAGGTGGAAGTTCTTAAACACAAAAAGACCTTTACACACGGACACCAAAGCTGCTGCTCCTGCTGAGAGCCCCATTTCTGTGGCATCCTCCACACAGGAAGCCACTTGGGGTCTCCCAGCTATCCCTGCTGTCCCCACATGGACATGCAGCAGTGACAGGATGACAGCTTTATAACTCAGTCTTTCATTTATGATCTCTTTGATGGATGCCCCTATGTAGGGGGGCATGTACCTATGTAGGAGACACATTAAGTGTAGGTGAACTGCTGTGCTGAAGTCCTTCTGCACCAACTGAAGTACAGTGTGAATGTGGATACTTCTAGCCTCAAATGTGTGGGGTCAGATGCTTTTCACTGATGTTTAAACCACCACCCTTGATGCTGAGGAAAACATAGTTCGTTTTTGTGGCTCAGCTGACGCACATGCCTTTGTTCCCCCCAAGGACCGAGATCTGTGTCTGAATCCTGATTGGGCAGATCACAACCTCAAACTGTCTAAATGTCTGAGATGATGTTTTATTGATTTCCTCTGGCGCAGCAGCTGTGCAGCTGGAGGGAAGCGACAGCCTCTGTGCAGTTGGTTGCACAAGAGCTCTGGGTGATGGCACTGTTGCCTCCTCACAGCCACCTGTGGTTTTTGTGCTTACGCTTGACACATAACACATGCGAGGTCTGTGGGCCAGCACCAAATTTTCTTTAAGACACCTTGCAGAATAGAGCTATGGGTGCAAGCACAGGTGCTGCTCTTGCAAATTCCTCAGTCTTATCCTAAACTTGAACACCTGCACTCCCATTTTTGACCCTCATTATACTAGATTGCAGGTTGATGATTCTTCAGAATTTTCTCCACAAACCCTTCAGATGCAATGTGCATTGCTACATGCAGGAGACTTCCTTTGAGCCTTTTTAGGAGCTGTGCTTGTACTTTCTGAACATCTGGTCAAGAGAGTCATTGGAAACTTCCCAGATGTTCAGGCCCTGGAAGCACTGGACACACACCTGTATCATTAGGAGAAACATTGTCTGTAATCTCAAGTCTCATTTTTACCTGCACTAGTTCAGTCCAACTACTCTGGTCCCAGGATGAAATTTTGAGTGCTTGTATCACTTTTTGATCCAATGCCAGTTCCCTATTTGTCATGTCTTCTTCAAAGCAGCCAGCTGAGATCTTTTCCTGATGATACCTTCCTTCACTAATCTTCTACACAAACTAAGCCCTTCAAGCTCTGCTTTCTCTCAGTCCAGGAAAAAGTTCAGTGTCCCAGAAACAGTGGTCCTTTTGGTCTCTAGTTATTCAGGTATTCTGTAGCATTTTCATCTCCCGTTACAAAATTTCATTGAAACACCAACAACTAGAGATATGCTTATTACAGCCATAGTTTTCAAGCATCCAATGGCTGGTATTAGTCTCCTCCATGAGATACCTGCATGAAACACCAGACCAGAGGGTAACTACAGCTGATCCTGTCTTAACAAGTACTTCCTAGGGAAGAGACCCAGTGCAGCTGCCTCCTTGCAGGTAGACATCCTCTGGGATTCTTGTTCCCAGCTATGCAGGAGACATCAGGTGCAAGACCTGTGTATTGCACAACAGGCTTGGAGATCATCAAGGTCCCAGCTCCTGGACAGCTGTGTGATGGATTGTGGTGCTCCTACTGTGTATCTGGTACCTCTGTGGGGGCACTGCCTTGGAGAAACAGGTCTGGTCTTTGTCTCCCCTGACAAAGAACCAGATCTTGACAATAGAAAGTGAGGCTCCTGTGACATTTCAGCATCACTCCTTGTCCCTGGCCAAGCACAGTTCTCCAGAATGACAGCAAAAAGACAATTTTACAGGAGGACTCTAGCAGCAGGAGGACCTGTTCTGTGATGCCATGGGCAAGTGACCGATAAGTCATTTCAGAAACAGCTATTTGCTGAATGGGATGCTTTCATTCCTTTGGATCATGCAGTGGAAGGCCAAAGGTTTTTCCTATTCTGTAAAGAAATACACAATGAGCAAGAGATGAGAAACAATGTACAGAAAGTGGTAGGGTTTTGTAAGCATCTTGAGTAAATAAATGTGTCACTTTCTCTTCATCTTTAAAGAGTGGACCACTTTATGGCATCTAAGTTTGATCCACAGCTTTGGACACAAGAGTATATAAACTAGACAGAATTTAAATGTAATAAATTTATATAAGAAAATTAGAATCCAAATTCCCTGACTCACATCATCAATCTGT
Organism: Ammospiza caudacuta; assembly: GCF_027887145.1. Classification (NCBI taxonomy): domain Eukaryota; kingdom Metazoa; phylum Chordata; class Aves; order Passeriformes; family Passerellidae; genus Ammospiza; species Ammospiza caudacuta. The sequence goes on along the minus strand of NC_080632.1, from coordinate 47,153,382 downwards.
AGTAATATATATATATTACTACATATATAATATGTATGTATTATATTGTGTGATATAATATAATGTGAAACCAACATCTTCAAAGTTCTTCCTTGTTTTCAGCTACCTGCTGGACTTTCAAATCTTCTATTTCACATGTACAAGGTGCTCATTAAAAGATAGGCTTATAAATTTAAAAAAGAACCTCCAAGAAACTCTGACAGTAAAAGCGCATGTTTCTAATTAAAAAAAAAAAACAAACCAAAACCAAAAAAAAACACCCCACAACAACAACAACAACAAAATTGCTGATAAGACTGGCTAAAATAGCAAAGGACATGTTCTGGTGTGACTTATCACCAGAAGCATTTCTGTCTCAAAACAAGGGCTTGGTTTGTGTATTTTCACATCTTTAAAGTCTTTTGTATCAAGTTCTATATGGGAGTTGTCTCATGATTTACTGTAAGAAAACATCAGACTTGAAGAATAAGACACAAACTGCTATTTTTGAAATTCTTGTGGTGTGTTATTTCCCATTTGACCTTTTCTTGAGGTACTCTTGACCTTAGGTCTGTGCATTCATTAGTCCTGGAGTCTAATGTCAATCTCCCCATGTCTATACTTCTGTCCATACTCTCTTGGAGCCTTAGAAGTATTTCAAGACTATACTTTTTTTTGAAGAAAAGTACTTTATGACATTACTTCTGACTTGAATTTCAGGTGGGGATGGCATTCAAAATAATGCATGGATTTTTGTGATACCTCTGCAAATACGTGCACCATATACATACATGTATGCTATACATGACTCTTCTGACTGCAAAATTTTCTGCTGCTGGTTAACACACTTTGTGTTGGAATAAAGAGAAAGTAGGATCTATAATTTTATTTTGTAAATAGACAGGTTTGGGTAAGGCAGGGAAGAGCTATGGTCTCCAAGATCAGCATTCACCTGGAGTGAATATTTCAAGGCCTCCCACTTTAAATCTCATTAATTCTTTTGACTGCCTCATGCCAATTACTCAATAGGAGGCTTTCACAGAAAACCAACAAGACTGTTCTTATGTAGACTCCATTTTGTTGGTTCTAGCTACATGACTTGAAGGGCTCATTACAAAGAAAGAATATATTAAGAGCTGTCCTGCTTTCTGTCATTGTCAACAGCAGGCACACATCACAGATCATTCTGCTCAAACCTTAATCAGCCACTTGCAGACTTGGGATGGAAATTAAACAGCTCTGTTGCAGCTGATGATTCTATCATCTCGAACAACTGTTTACAATTTCCAGCATGCTGGAAGACACAATGTTTTGGGCCACAAACTTCACAAGAAAACGCCTGACTATGAGTCTAGTCAAGCTCTGCAATGGCAGGAGCTAGGTTAGAGAAAGTCCAAGTACCAATAGTGGTGCTACTGTTGCCATCTTTGTGAAGGCCAACTTTCAAATTGTTACCTGAAAGTGGTGACTTGGTAAAGAAGATTTAACACAGAGATTCCTCTCCTTGTCCCTTAATAAGGAAAGTGGAAAGCATAGTTATATATGTAAAGGCAGAGGAGGCTCATGCACAAACACACGGCAGGAAGAAGCTGCAGGTGAACTATGCATGTGTGTGTCTGCTGCGCAAAGCTCCTGTGTGCGGCTCAGCTGCAATGGAGGTTTGGTCTTGCCATGATCATCTACATTTTAATGAGGAATCTCTCTCTACAGAAGGAAAAAGTGAGAGATTGTCTGTCTGCTACTCCTTAATAATTCTTTGGGAAATTAGAGAAGAACAGTTCTTTGGAGAATAGGGAGCAAATCTTTTGAACAACATATTTTTCCATACATAAATATTCAGAAGCAATATGAGATGAAAAAGCAAGAAGTGCAAATAAGTGAAATGTCACTGAGGATTGCAGTGATGACTCCATCCCAGTTAGAAGCAGATCATTACAACTGCTCTTATCACAGGACTGAACCTGATGGAGACCTGAATTACCGTCCTTACAAGAGCCAGAGGCTGGAACCTCATTCCATGTCCCAAGAATGTGCAGATGAGGGCATGCAAAAGTCAGAGATGATATGCACTATAATTGATGTTATATTCAGCAAAAAACATACAGTGAAACCTTCAGATAATGTCAGCTTTTTGGGGGTTTTTGGGGTTTTTTGTTTGTTTTTTGGTTTTTTGGTTTTTTCTGTTTTTTTTTTTTTTTTTTGGTTTTTTGTGAAAACAAGTGAAAAAACCCTGAAAAATTAAACTAAATTTACAGGTCATACTGTGCTATTACAGACTACAAAAGACTTTTTGGCTGTACCTGTTGAAGGAGTTGACACCCATTCTCTGGGAAGTGGTTTGATCGGATCAAAGTTAAAACTTCCCTGGCAAATCCTTTGGCCTGTCATGAGACTCAGGTGTTGCTTTAGACACTGACTCACACAACCATTTTTTAAAGAAGAAAACACTTCTGCAAGCATGAAGTCATGCCAGCCTCAATCCAGAACAATAACTCATCCTCCAAGACAAATTACCTAAATTTGCAGTTTCCCAATATGTTCCTCAGAATGCCAATACCTGGGTCGTTTGTTGTTCTTCATAATTTGATGATGACTCCATGACAAGATAATATCTGTGTATGAATTACAAAGTATTACAATGAACAGGTGTTTGAGGAACCTGACAAGAATCAGCCCTATGCATGGTCTTTAATACTTTCTCAATGATAACTGAATTTTGAGATACATCAGTAAGTAGATTTTTAATCCATTTATCATGATCCCCCATAAATTTTGTAATTCAAGTGTTTTAAATCAAATTGTCATGGAGGATGCCTTGCAGATGTCAGTTATTGTATCAATACAGTTACCTGTCAACCAGACCCACTGTCACATCAAATAAGATTGTTCCCTTTCTTTGATGACCTGAATTCCATGAGAATATAAGTGAACTTTTACAATTCATAACATGTTAGTTCAAAATGAAGTAATAGAAAATGAAGAAAGAAAATTTTCTGTTCTGATAAGGTCAAAAATTAGTCCAAGCTATTAATTTTAATTTTTCTAAATGTAATCTTACTGAAATAGACGTTTCACCTAATTTCATTCAATGTTTCATCTAAACATATCAGAGTATAATTTTTGCATTGAAAACATTTACTGCGATATTTTTGACTGGCAGTGGAAAAAAAGCTCTTACCACTAAAAATTTTCTAATAATTATGTAATTAGTCAATTGCCTTCTGAGTCATTCCTAAGAGGCTGATAGAACACAGGCTAGGACACTGGTATGTTAGGAAGCAAAAAGCTGATTGCCCCTAGAGAAAAGCATTTCATATACACATATATATATATATTTATATAAAATTAAAACTGATGCAAGTGTACTATTTGCATGTTATTAAATACACCTCAAGCTACATTGACTGAAACAGCACTTTAGCATTTTACAGGTCAAAATTAAATTTCAGTTTAAACCTAACAGTCAGCAACAAGGGACTCTTAGTCCATGCACGTATTGTCTGGTACAAGGGTAGCCAAATCAGGTGGTTCTGCTTGAGCAGGGAGGTTGAACCAGATGACGCACTGTGGTCCCTTCAAACCTCAGCCATTCTGTGATTCTGTGGTTCGCTGATAGGGCACAGTTCGGTTATCTACCACCTTGCAGTTTTTCCTGGAGCTAATGAAGTGCACTGACACTTCATCACAAAACCAGGCAGAGTGTATGCACTCCCCACCTCCCAGAGCATCAAGGGAGAGAGCCCTGAAAAGCTGTCTGAGGCTAGGCAGAGGTTTGCTGCCCACTCCGTCTGGATGTGTCTGAGAGTTCCCAGCTGACAGGGCTGCAGGGACAGTCTTCAGCTGGCTTCCCAGGAAGCCCCATTACACTGAGCTATTTAGGGCTTCTTCATTTAGCAAAACCTTTGTAGTCGGCTTTGTAGAAAAGCCAGGCTGACAATGTTTATTACAGTCACCATAGCCTGTGCAGGGCTCTATTCTGATTAGTTTCTGATAGCTTTGGAATTCATGTCTGTACTAAATAAACTTTGCTGACTTTGAAATAGTTGGAATTGTTGACTTACATAAGGACATATTCATTGCCAAACATCCCTGATGATGAATAACCAGACAACTGGCCTCAAAGGAGATGGACAGACACACCAGCACAAATATTGTTTCTATTAACACTGGCTTCAGATTTTCCAGTTGATTTTCTTTACTTTCAGAAAACACTGATCAGATAAGACAAAAAGCCAGTAAAGAAATTATTTCGTCATTGGTTATTAGTTTTCAGTGGAAAACTAGTGATGCATTTTATGTGATAATCCCATATGATTTATGTTGTGTTATGTTTTTGCCTAAAAGTTAAGCAAAAAAAGAAACAAGCCAAGATGTCTTGGCCTAATCAAAATAAGATATGGGGGCCTTTTCCAAATAATATATTTAATGTAAAGGCATTCTTAGCACTTCCAAAATGAAATACGCAAAGTACTTAATTTCATAGTAAATGACAACCTTTTGAATTTTGATGCTGAGCAAGAACAAAAGGCAGGACTAAGATGCTGAAACTTCTTCTCATGTAGATTTTCTTTTCTGGATTGACAACAAAATGCAACAAACTAAAATGAAACAAGCTGTTGAATAAATAATTACTCACAAATATTTTGCAAAGATTAACAGGGCTTTCCCAGGACTACAGGAAGTTAGGGGCAATGGGTCATGAGTACAAAACAGCTACTTAAAACATCTTGTTTCACTATCTAGATGACAGATATAGAAATGGGGAAAATAATTTCTTTTCCTGTAAAATGTAATTCTTGAGGAACAAGAACTGCCTCTCAGCACAGAGACAAAATATGCATTATAGGGATGCACAACCATCACAGGGGAACAGGAATACTTCAGAGTTCAGTGTAAAGCAGACTAGCAATCTCATGCTGGCCTATTTTCTTCTTGTCCACTGAAGCATTAAAACACCCCCTTTTAATCTCTTCTTTGTTGTTGTTGGTGATGATTTTTTTGCAAAGAGCATGGGTCAGCTGAAGGGAGAATCCAGACTTGTCAGAAGAAGAAATGCTTAAAAAATTCCTAGGTTTTTTGGAAAATTATTGGAAGCATTGAAATAAGAATATTACAGGGGAATTTAGACATTCTTTCACCTTGATTATTTTTTTGCTAGTTTGGATCTGTTGGTACCTTCTTTACAATTGTGAAGACATCGAACATTTGTACACAGGTATGCAATGGAAATACACATTTATCCTTTGGTTTCAATATCCGCTCAAATCTTTGAGATTATTTCATTTCATTTGAAACAGACATTGGGGGCTTTTAGACTCTATGGCTCAGACCCAAACAAAAAATGAGTCCCTAACTCCTACTGCAACACACTGGAATAAAGGCCTGCTGATTGCACTCCTTCAAAGGACAGAGGAAAATATTTTAGTGAGTTTAAAGAGCTGTGACCCATTTGAAAAATTTCCTTTTGCCAGTGTTTTGATATCAGCAGATCTGGGGAGCTTTCTTAGATACTGTCTGACTCCATTTTGATCTACTCAGAACTGGTTTCATCTCCCAAGTGGTATTTGCTCTGTGTCTACACCAGGGTGGAAGTCCACAGTCCTGAGCACCCAGCCATCCCTTGAAGCAACTTAGTCTTATCTCTGCATTTGTGTCACAGTTAATTCTCAAAGACTCTGCAATAATAAGTTTAATATCTACTTTTATTATGTAAATAGTTAAATTTGTCTTTCTCTTCTAGCATTGCCTGCATTGGTGGTAGCCATCCAGCTGGCAACAGAGACCATTTCCTGAGACCATTTTAGAAAGACTTGCAGTGGGACTGCAGCACCATCACTGTGGTCAGCTCCCATTCCCCAACAGCCCTGATCAGGATGAAGATGCTGATGATGAAACACGGTTACACAAAGAAAAGCCTCAATAGACTCAACAGTCAAAACTATAAGTGAGAAAATACCTGTGACTTATATGCCGATGGCTGTCCAAATTTATGATGGTATGATGATGTGTGTCCAAATTTAGATCTCAGCTTAAATGCCTGAACTCTCCTTAAGGAAGTGCACAAGGAAGTATGTTCCTGACCTTGCTTTGGGTGCCTCATACTGCTAGACGTGGAACAGGTGTGGCCAAGCCCCCATCTATCCCTGTGGCATAGTTCTTCCAAGAAAGACTTACTTTCTTGCTTATTGGTCAGTAATGCATCAAACTGAAGTTGGGTGTACCAAACCAGAAGCACACCTAGGGCTGTGCCAACAGATGGTGAGACCCCAACTCTTTTCCATCCATTCTCCCCAAAAGTCTTCTAATATCCACAATTGTATGTCTTCTATCTAAGCTAGTGAGCTCAGACTCAAGTCCAAAATGCAGTATAGACGTATCTGCAAAAATCTGGCTCTATCTACCTAAAAGCTGAGTATTCAAAACTGCAGCGTCTGGAACTGATTATTATAATTTTTATGAGATTTAATATGTACTTGAGAATTTAGGAAATGAAATGGTAAAACGTTAACACTCTAAAAAGAGCTAAAAAAGAGAATGTTTCCTGCAGCTGTTCTGAAGTTCTTGCACTATGTGCAAGTGGCACAATTTATCCACTTTCATGTAAGTGCTGGAAGAAATAATTATCTACTTCTGATTTGTGGGGACTTTTCTTTTGTAATTTGCAACTACTGTGTTACTCACAGAAGACTCCAGACCTAGATTTTTTGCTGAAAATCTCTTCAACAGAACAGCTATGTTTATTAATATTTGTGTCTGCTTGCTCATAAAAGAGTAAAAGAGCTTGTTTATAATACAAGATAAAATCATGTTGACTTTATGGACAATTGCCAGACTGAAAACTCCAGGAATTATTACCACTAACATCAGTACCAAGGGGCTCAGATTATTAATTTTAACAATCTTTGTTACCTTGAACTCTTCTCATCTAGACATCAAAAGCAAGTTCATTTCTACCTTCATCCTCATCTGTGAGCAATGACTAGCTTTGCCCTTGCTGAACACATGCTCTGGTGCCTCCCACATTTGCTTTCTTTGTCCTAATCCCCAGTTAGCAGCAGATAAGGAATATTTGCACTGAAAATTAATAACTCAGCTTGCTCTTCTGGGGAAAGGAAAAGGCCCTAAGATACATTTCTCTCTTTTAATCTAAAAGGATTTTTACATAACCTTGGTTACTGCTGGCATTCTGAAAACTCAATGCTGTACATGAATTTGGCTCCTTGGGGGTAATCCTAGATGCATTGAGAGCAAGAAGGGCCACATTCCAGTGGTCCTCAGCATTTCCAAGAAATGTGGGAGGTGGGTCATGTCCAGGGAGGCTGATGTCCAGGGAGGCTGATGGGCTGATGTACCCATCTTGGCTTGCCCACACAACAGCTGGGGACCTCATGGGCCCCCTTGAAGAGCTGCATGGAATTCCAGCCTGCTGCAGTGACTTCAGCATGGCTGTGTCTTCAGTTTCTCATTTTTCTTTCTTTATTATTTCTCAACTCTGTCCCTGAGGAGAGTGGACCACATTTCCACATTCCAACAGAGAGAGGAACAAGTGTCACAAAACTGATTTGCACCATGAACTATATCGTGATGAAGGTCTGGTTTCTCTGATCTGAAGTCTCCCATTTGCCACTTGATTTAGACAAAACCACAAGTACCTCAAACACAGTTACCTGCTTAGCTTTCAGTCACCTGGATTTAAGTAAGATCCATGCTGTTACACTAATCAATTATTTTTCTCTTTTAATTCTAGTGTGTCTGCACAATGCAGACAATAAAATACAGGCAGAAGGAGCTGAAGATAAGAAAAGGTAGCGCTTTGAACATTTTTCAAATTAACCCAATTGCTTTATGTCATTTGAGGAGATAACATGCTTTTTCCTCTTGTTGCTAATTAAATTGAAGCCTCAGAAATCCCCATAACAGGACGGTTTGCTCAGCCTCAGCCATGGTCTTTTGGCAATTGCCTGGGAAGAGAAAATGGCCCCAAATGGGATCACATATACTCATTGGTGGGGAGCCAGAGCAGGCACACTCACATGGTTTCCAATGTCCAGCCACAGCATAATGTCCTGACTGTTCTTCTTAACCACAAACCAAAGGGAGCGGTTTCACCCATACAAGAGACGAATCCTTCAGCCCAGTAAAGCCCAACAAAGTTCTGAGCACAATCAGAGCAGTCAGCCACATGTGTTCCTGAACCTTTCAATCCTATAAATCTCCCAAATGTTTATATTTTTCTATGGGACATATGCTAAATTAGAGTTTAAATTAGATTCCTACAATTTTTCTTTGATCTGCACAATGGCTGTATATGGCCAACAGCATTTATAGGTGCTTCAAAACTGACACGTTATGAACAGCACAAACAGCACAATGAGCTGGGATCTGTGCCACAGTGAAAAAACTGTCATTTTGGCAAATAAGGAAGGTTGAGTGATGCTTTGTAAGGACTTCTGGGGCCTAAGGAATTTGATAGGGAATATTGAATACCTTCTAAGAGTAGAATGAAGGAAATCACTAAAAATTCAGGTTCATTTTATTAAAATACTCTCAGAATACATTCATTGTTATTCATGGATATCTCATTCTATTTCATTATATTTTAACCCTTTAAAGTACTTTTCCATGTCCTGCTACTGTTTGATCCATATCATGCTATGACTAATCGTGGCTGTTGCTTCAGAAATAGACTCACAACATAAGGAAAACAGGCTGTAGGGGATTAAATGGAATTCCACTTGAAGGCCCATTTTAAGGTAGCACCCAAAAAAATGTACCTGCTGCCCATGCGTAATGCCCAAGCACCTTCATAGGCAGTCATCCAGAAAACATCTGTAAGTAGGAGAATCTGGAGACAACATAGAACATTTCTGCAAGCTGTTTCTGGAACCATTTTCTCTAAATAGAACACATGGACCCTAATCCACCAGAAGACAGTGCACACTGCCTAATTCTGGACATATGAGAACTTCCCATCATGTGGTGTACTTGGGCAGATCAGCTACCTGTGCTTCTGAAAAGCCTTTAGTTACTAAGCAAATAAGTTTTACTTGCTTTCAGCAGGACTGCACATGTGCTTCATATTAACTTAAGTACTGTGCTAGAGCTTTTCACTCCAGAGATGGGCTCTATTTGCTGTTTTCCTTGATCTGGGACTAGTTTAAACAAAAATATTAATCACTTTTAATTCTTTGTGACAGGCAAGTACCAAAAAATGACCATGATAAAGCTGCAAAATCTGCTTGATGACTCAAGCAGGGCACAAAAGGATGGTGCTTAGTATGCAGTGGAGGGTGCCGTTATACTTCTGACAGTGAGCCTTTATCCCTGTCCCAGCTGCCTTAACCCTGAAGTTTCAGGTGCTTTCATGCAATGGAGCCCGCAAGGACAGGCTTTGGGGAAGGAAAACCTGCTGCAGCAGGCTCAGAGAGAAGATTTGCCACAGCAGTGACCAGCAGCAAGGGTCCCTGATGATTTCATGCTGACAGAACCATATTTAGGTGGTGCATGTGCAAAGAACCTCTTTCCAGCAGTCCTGCCCTGCACAGCAGCAGACAGCCTTCAGCCTCTCTCCCGGCAGCACTGACTGACTGCCAGAGCCCTGCGGTCACCACGACACTGAGTGATGACTCAAAAAGTGACTTCTTGTACTATACACATCCATATCGTCTTGTGTTGACTACAGATCCCAGTTCAGAGATGATAGGATATTTTGCAAGGTCTCAACCAACAAATGACACTTTCTCTAGGACACAGATGTTGCCGTTCGCTTTTCAACACCTCCCTGTAACTTTACACATGCAGTCTGGGGTTTATTTTGAAACAACATACCACAGCATAAAGTTTATAGCTGTCTTCAGACCCACTTCCAGGAAAGGACTCTGACTGTGTCACCCCACACTGCCAACCACCTCTGTGACTGTTCAGTTTGCTGTGCCTCAGCTCAACGTGTTGGAAGAGTCAACCTTTCCTGATGTTTTCTTGTGAATGCTAGGTACAACCATTGCAAAACTCCCCTAGAAACAATGCTCACCTTCCTCCGAGTAAGAAAGAGTATGAAATATTTGATGGATAAATCATTTTAGTTCAGGTAGCACCTGCTCTTCCACTCCATCACTCCATCACCACGGTAATGAGTTTTTCAAATTAACTGACCATTATGGCTTTAATACTCTGCTCCATTTAGCTGAATAGGTATAGATCTATACCCATCTTTGAAGCCAAAGGAAAACACCTCAGGACTTCTAGAGCAGCCTGTCAATCGCCTGCCTGGGCAAGGAGGGTACCAACATAGAGTAATATCATAGAATCATAGATGGTTTGGATAGGAAGGGACATTAAAGATCATGTAGTTCCAAGCCCCCTGCAATGAACAGGGACACCTTTCACTAGTCCAGGTTGCCCAGAGCTCCACCCAGCCTGGCCTTGAACACTTCCACGTGTTGTTGTTGGTATCCACAACCTCCAGACAACCTGTTCAGTGCCTCATCACCAGTATTTTTTACTAATATCTAATCTAAACCTACTCTTGTTCAGTTTGAAGCAACTCCCCCTTGTCCTGTTGCTACATTCTCTTGTCCATCTGTAAATTTGCTGAGGGTGCCCTTGATCACTCTGTGTCATTAATAAGGATACTAAACAGCACTGCTCAACATGTGGAGCCCTGGGGGTCACTGATGTCCATCAGGAGGGACTCTGAGCCACTGACCATTACCCTCTGGATGCAACCACTCAGCCAGCTTCTTCTCCATCTAGTCCAAAGTCTATCCAAAGACCACACAACAAATCAAGGCTTTATTCAACAAATGACATCTCTAGACCTTTCCTTGTTGCACTGATGTATCACCCTGTCCTTGAAGGCCACTAGGGCCCTTGGTGCAGCCATGCTGGCTGTCCAAAATCACCTCCCTGTCCATGGACCTTAGCACAGCTTCTAGGAGGATCTGTTCAGTTCTTCCCAGGTACAGAGGTCAGGCTGACAGACCAGTTGTTGCTAGGTGTCCTGACAGCTGTGGGCTTCTGCACACCTCACAGCAGCTATCTGCATGATTCAAAGGCTGGCTGCACATAAGGTCAGGCTTTCAGTTTGAGTTCTGAAGGGACAAGGCATCTATTGTTAAGGACACTTGGTGTCAAAATATAACATAAGCAACTTGGCATTCTTGTGCGTCCTAGAGTGCCCACAGATCATTGCAATACTTTGGGATTTGCAAGAAGAGCTGTATTCCACCATGAAAAATAAGATACCTGAGTACCTCTAGATTCCTTAAAAAAGAAGGGATGGAAGAGCAGAAAAACAATTCCAAACAGACTCTCAAAGGGACTGAAATTTACAAAACCCACCATTTTTAATAAGTAAAGAAAAGCTAGAGAGTGCTTTCTGTTGTAATTTCAAAGCAAACTGCATATTGTCATTTTATTCATGTTCATGACTGCTTAGAATAATCATGCTTTAAGAGAAGTTAGAACTAAAGAAAAGAAACCCCAGCAAGATAGAAACACACTGAAAAATAGTACCATTCCCTTGCCTTGTGTATCCTGAAGCAACCTACTCATCAGTTAGAGGTGCTGGATGAACTCTCCCCTTGCTGCCTCGTCAGAACTGCCAACATACCCATGCTCCTGGAAAAGGAGGGACATCCCACTGAAGTCAACCTGGCATCAATTCAGCCAGTGGGTGTGGTACTATGCACAAAAAACCACGAGGATAAAGCTGTCGGTGTCAAAGCTCTACTCTGTGATGATTCAGGACATTTGATCTTCGAGGGGGACAAACTTGAAGACACCAATGAGTGAAAATGTTTTGCATCAGCCCACAGACCCCAGCAGGCTCCCTGCAACATTGCTGCTCATGCTGTCGTGTTCTCCCAGGCTGGCATGGAGGAATGGCAGGCCTGGCGTGTGGCTCTTGCATTCATACTGGGTTTCCACAGCTGTTTCCATAAACAGTCTGACCTTTATTTTGATAGTACATATGTATTCTGTATGAACCCCATGTTTTCATCTCTGGTTACTCACTCCACCCCTCCTCACGCTATATCACAGTTCTTTTCTCCACCATCTGCTGCAAGGAGCTCATTTTTCAAAGAGACAAAGTCTTTAAGGATGTAGAGGAAGAAGTTCATCAACACTGCTTTTGGCCCACCATTTGTTTTTGGAGGGGAGCCAGGGGCCAGCTAGCTGTCAAGAACAATGGCTAGTTTCTTTAAACTCATTTTAAAATAAATGTTGGTCAAGGGCACAGTGCTCTCATGTCAAAGAAAAGGGCCCACCCTGGAAGGAAATCAGATTTCTGAGGATGGCACTAATCCCAGCCAAAGGCAGCCACCTGCCTTGGGTGCTGCAGGTGCACAGGGACCGTGCTCAGCCCCTGGCTACTGCTGGGAGCAGAGACAGTGCCAAATTGCTGCTGGTGCATGTGACAGAGAGAGACAGTGCGGAGTGGGCCAGCAGCAGCTGGCTGTGCTGGAGTCAACCCCAGCCATTGCAGCATCTGGGCTTCCAACCATGCCAAATCCTTGCCCTCCCTTCTCAGCTCTACACCTGGACTCCTGATTTTGAGATGCACTGAAAAAAATATGGCCTTCCTGACAAAGTAAGAGTTGAGACACTTCATAGAGTTAAAAGATTTTAAAAACTCCCTGCCTTGAGGCAGGTCCCCCATATGAGAGGCACCCCAGATGAGCACCTACAAACTGCAACACCATCATCTAGTGGGGCATGATGTACAGCAGGGAGGTGAGGGCTCACTCTCCAGGTGCAAACCACTGGGCTGATCTGCTGAGATAGAACTGAGCATTCACCTCATCATTGACAACCCTTTGAAGCAGTGACTTTGTTTTTTGCCCAAACTCTTCCAGTGCCCAGTGCCTTCCTGCAGTGGTGAGGTGAGGCTGAAGGCTCAGGAACAAGCACTTCTAGAAGAGCACAGCCCTAGGGCTGGCACATGGCACCAGCAGAGACTGCATGGAGGAAAAGAAAGGACTGCAGTGCACAGAGCTCATCAGTAGGTGCCAGCTGGGTGATGCTCTGCTCTGGCCAAAGCGCAGCCAGAACCACAGTCATATGGTCTCTGTGAATGTTTAATGTTCTGTTGTTTAGAACTGATTATTTCAGACCTGGAAATCAGACCAATGCTCTTTTCAGGTTTTATTCTAAGTGTGAAACACTCTGGCAGATCTCACAGCTCTGATTCAGCAGGGAATGGGTATTGCATAAATTGAGAGAATTTATCATATTAGTGGGGGCAGATATGTTCCTCCACTATGGTTTGGGGAACCCCATGCAGAAAGGAGACCTAGATGGTGTTTTGGCAGCAACAAGAAGCCAGAAAATCAGTTTCTGTCTCATGCTGTGCCCCACTCTGTGTCATCAGGGATAGCCATGCCACTGCCCAACATCATTAGAATCACAGAATCATTTAGCTTGGAAAAGACCTCTAAGACCATTGAATCCAAAGATTAGCCCAGCATTGCCAAGTCCACCACTAAACCATGTCCCCAAGCAGCACATTGGTTTGTCCTTTAAATTTGGAGAAGGTCATTTCCATGCAGGGTTGAGTGTGGCATGCACTGCCTATTCTTTGCCCTCCTTAGATCTGACTAAGGTTTATTTAGTCCTTATTGTTGATACCTGAATGGAAAAGCTATGCAGTATGAGTCATAAAGTGAAAACAAACTGGAAAAATTAGAATGCCCACTGCTTCCAGATGCCAAGTCAAAATTAATCAAGCTGCTTGATCTCTGTTGTGATTAGCACTTCTCTGTGCTAACAGAGTGTATATTGCCTTGTTTTCTCTCTATCGTCTAACATGCCCTGGGATCATATAATTTAGAGGTAATTAAGTTCAGCAAAAATTATTGAAAAACAGAATAGGATGACTTACTTTTATTCATCTGCCAATGAGGTAACAGTATAATTTTACACTTACCTCTCCTAAGACTCACCTAAAGGGAACTTAACTATGCCAGAACCTAAAGGGATCCCCACCCCATAGAAAGTAATTGTGTCAAACTAAAACTCACTTAGGAAAATCACCTCTTCAGTTCTTCAGGTAAAAGGCCATTCAAGACTGGTATCTCCCCACTTAAGTCTTTGCAGATGTCTAACTCCTGCAGAAGCTAAAGAGAAGGGTGCAGTTTGGATCCAGGGGAAATATGTCTACATAGGGCATTAGAGGGAGAGAGAAGGAATATTCTTCTTTATGATACTAATCAGGATAACACAGAGTTTGGGCTAATCCACACTGATGAGCAAGAACTCTCTTCAAAGAGGTCATGACATGGGTTACCTATGAAGTAAAACTACCTGAGCATTTAGTGTTTTTCTGACCAGTACCCCTAAAGTTTTCAAAGTTTGAAGAGTTCCCTTAGAAAAACACATGCAAACAAACAAAGAAAACCCACCTTATTCTTTTGCAGGAAAAAATTACTTCAAATGGTTTAAGAAACACAACTATGAATGTGCTCTTTGATTTTCAAGTTGGATAACTAGCTGAATTTTGTCTTACTAAAAATTACTGTAAAAAATTTTTACAGCAATAAAAATTACTGCTGTATTTGTTCTGAAAACTAATTTTAAATATTCAAAACCAGGTGTAATAATGTTTTAAAAATAAAATAATAAGCTCTGGTACTACTAAAGTTCGCCATAAGGCATAAAAGAAGACCATCTTTCCATCAGAAGTTCCATCATATTTTTCATGAGAATATAAAGTATTCACACTTGTAATAGAGGTCCATCTATCACAGTGCCCTATCTGCCAGTGGCTACTGACAGTTGTCAAGAGGAAACATTACTCTTTTTGAGCTTTTTTATTCACAGTTGAGCCATGATTTCCTGAGCCAGAGATCACACCCAGGCCACCAGGAAACACACTGGAAACTTCTTAAACCCTAATAGAGGGCTTGGTTTATTTTCACCTTTTATGTATCTGGACCATAAAACATTCTGTGGCAACAAGTTCTCTCCATGTCCTGTGTGAAAAAGTACTGCCTTGACATTAATTTTATGTTTTGTTTTGTTTTATCTTTTACAGTGGTTTCAGCAACCTTGTTTATTCAAGAGGTGCAAGACATTATTCAGAATTAGAAAAGTGTATTATGCATTATTCTTAGTGACATCAAGACAAGGTAAGATACATTAGAATATGGTCAAATAACATGGATATATTCCAATTTGTAAGGATGTTTTCTTCATTACTTTCACAATTCTTTTGTTTAATTTACCTTGTGCATAAAAAAACTGAGTTGCTCCCTCTCAGCCATTTCTCATGGCCCAGTGCATTTGCACAGACCTCCTATGTTGAGATGAGTTGCACTTTCTGTAAACATCAAGGTCCTTTTAGGCCTTAAAGTACATCTCAAAACAGAAACAAACAAACAAATGTTTAAAATAAAAAAAAAAGCCAACATTTTAACACAGAATTTCAAAAGGATGCCATGCAAATCCACAAGTTAGACCAGATTCTGTTAAGGTCAGAATCTGACCTAAATTCCCCTAAGAAGCATATCTAATCTTTAAAAAATGCATTATGTTTAGTCTCATTGCATGCTACACCTTGCCAATGTGTCACGTGAAGCCATTGTGAAGGTTAGTACCAGGACAAAGCATGATTTTAAAATGTTCTGAATGTAATTGACTCAGTGGCCAGGTCTCCAGTCCTAATGTGCTGGCTTTTTCAAATTAAATCAAGCTATGGTGGGGCCCCTAGTCCAAATCAGAGGATAAGAGAATGCAAAACAGAATTGTAAAAATTGAGGCAGTTTGTGTTCCTGCTTATGAACAAGCAGACAAGTCAGCAACTCAGAAATCAGCAGCCATTAGTTTATTGGCAATTCATGCAGTTTAAAAATAGCCACAGAAATTTGTAGCAAGACTACTACCACCCTCCCCTCCACAAAAAAAAAAAAATCATTTAACTGTGATTGCACTGAGAGCCCAAGTGGTAAATTCCTAAGGCAGCTGTTAAACTGGAGCTGGAGAGGCAGTGAAAGGCAAGGGTTGGAGGGCAGAGAAAGAGGCTTACATACATTGCCAGCCCCAAATATTTAGACTTTGTGAGTCAGAATCATGAGGCTAACTTGAAAATGCTCATAAATTTGATTATTTGTCTCACAGATTTTAGTCTGTAGCTTTCACCATGCAGCAGAGGGCCAACAAACAAATGTTTCTCTAATGAATTTCAGAACCTCCCTTGCTGCACATCAAGAAAGCTTTGGGAGAAAGATGTCAATGACAAAAGTGAAAATATGTCCTGATCTACATGGGCAATAATTTTCATATCAAAACAGGAGAGGTCTCACCACAGTCTGACATGGAAAAGCAGGCAAAGCCTGTATAAACCTTTCCTCCACCCCAGTGAAGTGCCTTCCTGGAATTGCAGTGTTTCCCTGAAAGATGGCTTCAGGCCAAGGGGTCACAGAGGTCAGGGTGATGCTCTGACACTCTCACCTCAGAGCTGCAAAGTGCGCTGGGGGATCCAGCAGTGACCAGGCTGGCTGCGCTGAGGCACAGACACACCCACATGGTGCTGCACCAGAGCCAACCACACTGATCTCTGCAAACACCTCTGCTGAGTGTGAGACCCTGGCCTGGCACACAGTGCATTGCTCTACACGGTGTGGAGGTACTGCTGGCAGGTGGGAACATACCAGCCTGGAGATCTTGAAGTAAAATATTGAACCATGCATTTGGTTGTACATTTTCCTGGACTACAGCTTTGGATTGCCTTTTTTGGTGTCGTGTTAAGTCAAAACCAGCAGGTTTCCTCTGTTCATCTGCTACAGGTCCTGAGGCTGAGCCACCAACTGTGCTGCAGAGACAGGGAGAGGAGGGAGATGTAAAAGTCTCCTGTATTAACTCTAGTTTAGCCTATTTAGAGAATTCAGACTATTGTTATGCCTCTTGACCAGTGAGTTGCTGCTTTTACAGATAAAATATGAGCAGGCTTGAACAGGAAGGTGAAGCTCGGTTAAATAGGAGAATGCAAACTGATTTAAGATCTATTTGGTTGGCCCTATTCTAAAAATGTTATTATTTTTGTAAGTACATTACATGACATTACCACAACCTCTGGACAACATTTACTGAACTCAACTCTTTAAAGGACTGAGGTTTTCGTATTTCAAAGTTGTTTCAGTGTATCTTCCAGGTGGACTGTAAAGTGAAACAAACCCTAGCCCAAATCTCCTGTTGCAGATCTGATTTTCAACCATTAACAGTGTGACAAATTGGTATAGGTATCACACCAAGCAAAAAAAAATGCAAACTCCAAATCCCAGATTCTGAATCTTGAGTACCCATCCTGGGGCTTGTTTCTAAGGACTTTCAGCATACAAATTTTTTCCCAAGCTTTGAGAGACTATTGGAATTCTGGAAGTTACACTGGTGATTCAGGGAAAGTTTTCAGGGCCATTTGCAATTTTTTCATTTCCTTAGGGGTGGGCTACTCTCTTGGTGCAAAAACATGCCATTCCCATTAATAGTATGTGAGCAGTGTGCTCACTCAAAGAAGCAATATACCCCCTAGTGACCAGATCAGAAAGGGTCTGCCCAGCAGACAGAATTTTGCCCATTCGATGTTGCAAATCACTTTTTCATGCTTGCATGCATGTTGCTTGGGGACATTTCTTCTTGGGGTGCTGCTAAGTGCCAGGGGTCGAGCTCCAGCTGAGGAATGAGGCAGGCAAGTACAAAAGGAGGCGTTGTTGTTTGTGTGCACTCTTCCACACCACACACTGTCACACTGCACAGAATGAGCACAGCTCTCCTACACCAGCAAATCAACAGTGCCTCAGCAGCAAGCTAATATTTTCAAGCTGTGGAAGTAATTAGTCTTCTCCCATTTCAGACACCATGACTGAAGCCACTGTGCATAAAAAACCCACTGCCCCAAAAAACTATGCTGGCAGCAGTGATGCTGAGTGGCACACCATATTGGCCATATGCGCTCATGGACAAGGCCTGATCATCCCTACTTAGGTCCTCATGGCCACAATAGAGCTCTCGCAGGCTGGATGGCAACAAGAGAGCAGGCACAATGTGTGCACACGGCACAAGCAAAACATCTGACTTATTTATGGGTGAATGGATAAAGCCAAGAACCTGCATATGTGTAACATAAACCAGAACACCTATGTGCACACCCAACCACACCGCCAGTTGTCTCACTTTTCTGTTTCAACTTCCCAGCCAAGCAGTGCCTTCTCACAGTGTCTTTCCTATCTCTTATTTACTTACCCCCACAAGTATCTTGAAAAATTTTATGTGCTTCTTTCTAAATAAAGACAGAAGAGTAAAATCCCCTATTCCCTGGAAAGAGAATGTTCTGAATTTATTCCTTGCCAAATCATCAGTCCCAGGGAGCAATAAGAACATTCCTGTTCAGATTTTCATATGTCAAAGTACATTGGGTATATCATTAGTTTAATGCACAAAAAATGCTATGGTCTGGAGTCCTCCTGCTGCAGCAGAGCAAATGTGAATTTACTCTTTTACAGTGATGCCTTGTATGGAAAGAAGTCTTTGATTACCAGCTAGATGTTTGCTTTTCCACAGTGAGTCCAGAGGTATTTTAGCACCCAGAATCTCGTGCCTGATGAGGAGAGTAGTTTAGATGTTTGTGACCACAGGTGAGTCTAACTGCAGCAGAACAATTGCACAAGTGAAATAAGATGCATGGACAGCAGCATGGACAGGGCTTTCTGGACACCAGGATTAGCAACTGCCTCAGGCAACAACACCATAAGAAGATGGGAACTAATGCAAAATTTTGCCAGCTGTGCTGACCACCTGTATGGCTGATGGTCAGGAAGCTGAGACCACCAGGGGCACATCACCTTCACAGCCCACTCCAGGCATCTCAATGTCCCAGACAGGATGGAGGGCATCAGAGGGACAGTGAGGAGCTCTGCACATGGGAGGTGCAGTTGTACCCTGCTGCAGTCCATTTAGCTGTACTCTGTGAGACCCACCACTTCAAGAGTAGCCAGATCCTTGCATGCTGTGGTAAAACTACAAAGAATTTGAGTTTTGGTTTTTTGCTCAAGAATCTGGGTGGGTACCCAGGGAGGGTTCAAAGGTAAGAGAAGACCATTTGAGGGACATCTGAACACAAAAGGAGCCTGAATGTCTTCCACCCACCCAATACTACAGCAACCAGGAAAGCATCTGTTGGCACAGCAAGGCCAGAGAGGGGTGTAATGCTGCTCTACATATTTTTCCTACTCGCTGTAGAGAACATAAGGAAAGGCAGTCCAGCTGACAGAAATAGTTTCCACAATAATATCATAGGTGGGAATAGCTTTTTATTCCCTAAGCACAAAAAAATTGCATAGGTTTGTGGCTCAGGTTGCATTTTCTTGTTGCTGTCTTTGAAGTAGATTTGGTTTTTTGAAAGGAATAATACATCTTGTCACAGATAGAATGGTTTTTTAAACAGGAATGGAAGAAGTAGGTGCAGGTCCTCATATATTCTTTATCCCAAATCCGTTCAAGCTGCCATTCTCCACATGTGCCATTCTCCACATGTCTCAAATCCATTCAAGCTGCCATTCTCCATATTTTGTGGGCCACATATCCCAGAAGAATTTTCAGAGGCAAGTTGCAGAAACTATACAAACCTGAACAAGCTCTCATGGAAACCTGATCTCCTTCCTGACCATCTCAAATGGCAGCAAAGCAATTCTGAATGTTCAGCCCAAATGAGGGTTGAGAGAGAAAGGACAAACAAGCATCAGCTCCCCAAGTGCATTAGCTGTAACGTCCAGCCAGAGTGATGCTATTCCTAACCCAAAATCTGTGCACTATTTCGGGCCACAGGAGCTTGGGTGTTTGTGTGGTATCTGTGCTTTGGTCAACCTGAAAGGCAAGTAAAGTGGCTTGCCATTGGCAGATCCTAATCCTCCAAATCCTGGTGGTAACTACTTGCCTCACCTTGCAAGAGAAGGACTGACAGCCACATTCAGGAGCCCTTGAGAAAGGCAGAAAACAATGTCATACGATGCTGATGATCAGACCATCTTGGGCATTGCCAGTCAAATTCCCTACAGTTGCCAATATTCCATCTGGAGACTTTCATTTGAAGAATGCCCTGCTTTGCTATAATCTGTCCCAGAGTGGGATTTCATAGTGTTATGCCTGCTCAGCAGACTGGCTTATCTCAACCAGTCTTATTATCAGGCACTGCAGTTTACAATACTAACAAGACAGCAGTTAACCCTATTTGGCATATCTTGTGGCAGTCACAAGAGACACCCTTCTCCAGGACAGAGAAGGCTTTAAAACAAGTGCCCTTGTTTGGTGAGAGCTGCAGCTCCTTTGCTGAAGCCTGAATGTTCTATTAAGAGGATGGGATTCATAAAACACATAGATTCATGACAGAAGCAAAGATTCCCTTTCAGAACCAGCCATTTTCAGAAAACAAAATAACTCATGATACTAACAGTGACTTTTTTCCCCCCTTTTTTTACTTTTTTTTTCCAGCAGAGTTCATAGTGCACTGCACAGATGAAATGGAGCAAGATGCCACAGAAGGGATAAACAGGGAGATATTTAAGTCCCAGAATGGGCTGCTCCACCAGAGGTGAAAAGTTAAATGTACCCTGCAGCAATCATTCAACTACTAAAGATTAAAATTAATATCTTGGCAAGATACTTCTGGGAGTATTATGGAGTGATTAATGCAGTCTTCTTTAATTGTCATTACCTCCCCCACCCACACACCAAAAACTTGATCATCTGCATTTCTTCCTTTTATTTTTATTATTTTAAGATTGTTATCACTATACTGATTGGACTGCAGCTCCTGACCAGAGAAAGAGCACAGCCATCATGTCTGTGTTCAGACAGACCTGCCAGCTATGGAGTAATGGATCAGAATGAGCAGAAAGGAGAGGACTGGAGTCAGGACGTGCTACGTAATTAAAGTCACTTTATACTCAAGAAAAAAGCAAGCTTCACAGGCTTGCATTTCTATTCTTGTTAAAATATGTGGAACTTATTCACAATATGGGAAGCTTTGTTACTGCTTGCTGCTTTAAAATAAAGTGGGGAGCATGCACTTCTTTCCTTAGAGAAAATCTTTCTGATTTGGTCGGCAAGAGTGATCTCACTTGAGTAATAAGTATTGTCTGTGGGACCACATAGGCCATTTCACACTGGCTTTCTGCTTAAGAAACTGCCTCAAGAACTTCATGTGTACAACTAAAACCTCTAGTGTCACAGCATTTTGAGACTACCTGGTAGTTTCAAAGGAGTAAAAAAGGCTTTGGTAGCCCACCTAAGACAGATCTGATTCTGACTGGAGAGATGGGCACTACAGCACAAGAAAAGATTCTGGAACAAAGAACTTAAGCACGAGATCATACCCCAAAAATGAAGGTTTCCAGGGACTCCATGGGATTTAAATAGAGTTATAGAATCATAAAATTGTTTAGCTTGGAAAAGATGTATGAGATCATCAAGTCCAACAGTAATCCAGCATTGCCAAGTCAACCACTTAAACACATCCCTAAGTGCCACACATAGAGATGTGCCATGTCTTTTAAATACTTCCAGGAATGGTGACTCAGCCACTTCGTTGTGCAGTCTGTTTTTCCTAATATCCTATCAGAACCTCTTGAGGCCATTTCCTCTTGTCCTGGCACTTGTTGCCTGGGAGAAAGGGACAATCCCCGCCTGCCTACAGCCTCCTTTCAGGCAGTTGTAGAGAGTTGTAGAGAGTGATAAGGTCTCCCCTGAGCCTTCTTTTCTCCAGGCAAATCAACCCCAGCTCCCACAGCTGGTCCTCACAGAGTTTGTCCTCCAGACAATTCCCCTGCTCCATTGTCCTTCTCCATTGCCACCTCAATGTTCTTTTTGTGGTAAGGGGGCCCAGAACTGGACAAAGGACTCAAGGTGAGGCCTCACCAGCGCTGAATACAGGGGGAAAATCCCTGCCCTGGCCCTTTTGGACACGCTATTGCTGGTACACACCAGGATACCACTGGCTTTCTTGGTCAACGGGTATCCTTAGAAAAAACACCTAGAGAAAGCATTCTCTCCAGTTTCCAATGGGCAAATGGCATTTGGTTTAAACCAGTACCTGTGTCTGTGTTCAGTTCCTTGAACACCTCCCAGAAGAATGTAGACCTGAAATATCCCCACAGCACCTCATTAACCCTTCCTGATGTAGGAGCCAAGCAGGCTCCTTACTGGCCGCCTGCAGATGACCTAGGCCATGTCTGCATAGCTTTGTTTGCACTCCTACATCCACTGCCATGCTCTGTGGTACTCAGAGGAAAACCTTCAGCTTCCTCTTCAGTAAACCTTCCCGTGCCAATGAGGTGATGTTTAGCAGAGGGCAGGTGCCCTCTCATAAACTTTATTGGGGCTGCAAGTTTGCTGGGCATGTGATGTCCATGTGCATAGGCAGGTCAGTCCGGTCTTGGTGAAAAATCATCAGCGCAAATATGACACACCCTCCCTAGGCATATGGCACTTTTTCCACTTATAACATTAAAAAAGAGGTTCTTGTTTCAGTCAGTATTAACTTTAGATTTAGCCCTTGGTTGGTACACCAATACAAAATCACTAGTCTGTATATTTTACTTACTCAGAACCATGCAATACCACTGGTATCAATAGAAATATATGGGTATGAATCAGCTGCACAGGACTGGGTAATAATTTCTGTATATTCAGACTAAAAGTCTTGATTTTCACACTGTTAATATTTTAGTCTTAGAATTTTGGTGACTCTTGCTAGAGGGCTTTATGCTTTATCTAGTTATAATGGTTTGGGACAAAAAATCCCTTCCCAACCTTACAAAAATATGAACAAAATATTCATTATCCTATTGAAAGATCTGCTTAATACAAGATGTTGTTCTGTCCTCAGTCCAGCCAAGACATCTATTTTCTTGGCTTTATGGTACTTAGCACAATGAATCATTTGCCTCCAGTCATTTACTGTCCCGGTGTGTTATGTTGCCTTACTCTCAGGAAAATTCCACACTCCTTACTCCCACAGCAGCAGCAGTGGGATCTGCCTACCTCCTCCTCAGTCAGGACAAACCACTAAAATCTGTAGTTACAAAGTTTCCCCTGTTGCCTGCGCAAACTGTTGCCCCCCAGACGAGTGAAGCCTGTTTTGGAACGCCTTCATGGGGCTCTCCTGGTCCCTATAGCTATGTAAGTATTAATAAAGGAAAATAAGGAATAAATAAAAACTATTTTAAAATCGTGTCCTTCTTTGGTTCCCATAGCACAGCTCAGAGATGCCTGTCTCTACAAAACACATGGTCCAGTTTGAACTCACTTTTGGGACCACCTCAGACTACCCTCTGGAGCATGCTCCAGGACTGTGCTCACTGTAGGAAGGACACACAGACATGTGAGGGGTGGGGGCCTTAACCCTCCTGTGTTTTTGAGTCTCTGAAAGGTAGCATCTGATGGGATGTGGCCAGTGTACATCTCAGCAGTCCCTGCTGCCTGCAGACAGGGTGGCTGGCAGAGGATTCTCTCAGCAAGGAGCAGGACAACGTGGAAGAGCCTGGCCAATACACATTTGCATGCATATCTGACTTTCTTCTGCATATTAACTCCCATAAAAGATGTCTTTTCTTAAATTATCTAAAGCAGTTCGGTGGAGCATCAGTGAGTGATGAGGTAGTGATATATGGGTTTGAAAAGTGACTTTTTACAGGCTTCATAATGGACCAGGATTGAACTGTGACTGCAGGTGCTGGGAAGAGCAGTGCTATGCAGCTAGAGCAGGAAAATCTTTCTGGCATGGGGAACTACCTTGTCTACCCATGGGGATTTGTGAGAGTTTTCTGTGCATGTGTAAAGCCCAGGCGGGTGAGGTAGAAAGCAAAGGCAACCCAGGGCTAAGAGCAGACATCTTCTGGTGGGACAGCACAGGGGCTTGCAGCCTAGGCTCTACCCTGAGGAAAGGCTCCCTTTCCCTTCACACCTCTCATGTGGTTCTGGGAAAAGGCCAGGACTGCCCCAGTGGAAGGACGCCTACTCTATATCCATTCCTGGAAAACTCCTGCCATTCATAAGTGAGGGAGGCAATAGGATCTACCAAAGACTAAGTTTGGAACCCAAAGCCCGTTAGTTGCATATCTCTCCCAGACAAAGGTTTTGCTGCTCTCCCTGCACCAAATTTGCATCTCCCAGGTATGTGCCAACTGTAACACCACTATCCTCTGGTTTGCAAGTCTTAGAAAAAAGCCAGAGCAAGAGACTCACATTTCAGAGGGAGCATGGCAGGGCACAGGCAGTGGCCTGCCAGCAGACGGGCCGCTGTGTTCCCTGAACTGGGACTTGTCACAAGAAGCCCATCCTAACACAGCTGTAGACACTCCATGAACTTCTCTCCCCCTGACCGCACAGGCAATAATTTCAGTTTTCTGTAGCAGAGGTTTTTAGAGATCTTAACTATAAGCTCCTGGGGAGTTCCCAGCTGTATGTCAGGCTAATCGCAGGGCAAGATGCTATTTATAATCTATGGTATTAAGTGCTAGTAAGGAAAAAGGGTAAATGTTACAGCACTGCTTAAGCAGCCTTCTCATATCAGTTGGTCTTGGGCAAATCTGGCAAAATCTGTCTTTGGGCCTCCATCGTGTATTCAAGGACCTGAAAATAAAGATGAAGTCTCAGAAACAATAGGTCTTTGACAGGGCTGCTGCTGTTTTCTGGCTGTAGCTGCTGGTGCCAGGAATTTAAACTCTAGTTTGTAAGACAGAAAATGCCAAATACCTAATGACAAAGGAAAACAGTAAATCTAACAGTTCTGAGGTTTTTCTCAAGATGTTTGGAGAGTTTAATTCATTAAGTGGTAAAAATAGGTAGCTCAGTACACAGAACAGTATGAAGGCTTGCAGTACCATCAATCAGAAGATGGAATGGAAAATAAACTGAATTTTTTTACTCTCAAAATCAGGCCAATGCTCTCTTCTGCTTTAGAAAAGCCAGTTCTGCCATTTTTCAAAAGCAAACTGGACCACTTTTGGATAACTTGTGCTTTAAACAGTTAAGTGGCATAGCTCGTCCATAGTAATTTACCCAGAGACCACTCCATTTTGATCTATTGATTATGGAATTAAAATCTTTCTCTGTAAGAAAAGAAGAGAAAGAACAATCTGCATCTCTGGGAACCAATTCTGATCTTTTCTACCTGTATTGCCAAAGGCAATGTCTGACCAAAGAGACAAATGACAATTTATCAACTGCCACAGCTCTGCTGACCACCCTTGCCTGTTGGGAAAGTTCTCTGGCTTCCAGGCCAGAGAACTTCCAGGCTCAAGTGTTGTGCACTGTATAAAGAGGTGCTCTGTTATTCATTGAATACACAAATGAACAATCACATAAAATCCCTCTGAATAGTTAGAGGGAAAAAAAAAAATAAAGTAAGATTTTTGCCTTTGGACAGAGGAGCCTTTCCACTTCAAACCTCTGCCTTGACAGTTGGGGATTTCTTGTCTTTTCCCAAACATCCTTGCATATTTAAACCATGATGGGACTTGCTGAATTCATCTATGGCAAGACATTCATTTGTCCCTTTTCCCAATTAAATTTCATAGAAAACACATGTAAATCTTGGTATTAAACATTTCAAAACCACTAATAATTCCTTGTTTGGTCAGTTCCCATCCTTCAAGTAAAATGTGTTTAGTGCTCAGCCACTGCCCTGCCCTAGGCTGTGGACATGAGGGAGCAGATCTGTTTTTCTCTTTCCCATTTAAACTAGAAATTTTTAGACGGTGCCTAGTTTATCAAAACTATATTTCTTGAGTGCTCTATGTAGGAGCAAAGACTGTAAATTCTGTGTTGCAGAATATGGTCCACCAGAGACAGTGGCACTATTCAAGCCCTTTCATAAAGAGACTTACCCTCTATGCTCTTGCTGACAGGCTACTCCAGACCAGTAAATATTGGAAGTTTGAGATTAAGAGGTAAAAGAGAAGGGAAAAAAATACTGTAGTGTGGTATTGCTATTGTTTAAAACAAACTAATATTTGCAGCCAGCTTCCCCAGGTCACCAACTTAATTCTCCCAGCTCAGAAGGATATTGCAAAATGATTAGTTCAAATGCTTAACCTCAATTCTGGATGCTGCAGATTGCTTCTAAGAGGAAGCAAAATTGACATTTTATTCAAGACTTTGTCTAGCACAGTGTGACTTTTCTTATGAAGCACTGACAAATGTCCTACTTTCCCTGCTGCTGTGGGGCATTTCCCCACTCATCTATCTAAGTCTTTTACTGTCCAAAACTGGTCAAAAAATGTACAGTTCCTTGGTCTTTTTCTTCCTTATGACACTCCCTTGATTCCATGGGTACCACCAACTAGATCTATAGTCCTTTAACTTGGGTGAAATTGCACTCTTCTCCCACTTCATCCTTAGATATGATATCTACCATCTTCAGCAGAGTATATGATTTCTCACATATATAAGAAATACTAAAAGAGTCACCCCTTTTTGAGCATAAGTACATTATAACTCATAACTCCAAAAATCCATGCGTCTCTATGTCATCCCTCAGCTGAAATATTTCACCACGAATAGTATCAAACCCTGGGAACTTTTCTTTTCCCATTGTTTACCCAGATATTAAATGGTAAAAGACTGTACTTTGTCCCGTGGTCAGTGATTTGCTTCCATCTATCCCTCTTTCAGTGTCTTACTAAAAGGTCACTGAGAATCTAAGCAAACAATTATTCTTATGATTGTCGATTCTAGCAAGCCTCAATAGCTTCCAAAGTGCTCGTTTGATCAAGGTGCATTGCGCTGCACAGACAGCAATGCAAGGGACGTTTTGGTGATTTCTCTGTAGATACAATATCCCAATCCACAAGATTGCCTGCTGTACCCCACTGCCTCCAGTTTGTCCTCTTCTCTTCTACAGAAAGCCATGCATGCACCTATTCTCCTTTGTAAGAACATAGCCTGAGAGGGTGCTGTCAGAATAAAAGGTTTTAAAAGTAATTTACAGCTGTTCTAGAGTCTTTTTACAAAGTAACACAAGTTAATATGAGAATTATGTCTTGCTTTAAGTCTACAATCTATTTCATTTATTTTAGGGTTGCTGAATGAGTAATGTCTGTCCTCTTTAGTAGTGGAAGCCTCTAAAGGAGACCTGGAGGATCTACCACCCACTGCATTTGTCAAGTAGCTCTGTGACACATCACCTGGCATCAGTAATCTAACCTCATGTAAAAGAGGCCCAAAAGATGTCTTTCTGTACCGTTTTCCTCAGCTCGCCCTGATACAGCTCCCTTTTTGTTTTGCTATGCTTCTTAAATGGTCGTCTTGGCAAGGGCAACACAGTCCCTCTTGCTTCTTAGAGAATGCAGTAATTTGTATCTATTATTTACCCTAATATCTCTGGCTCTCTAGAACTCTTATCTTTAACCTTTCGATTTCTGCTTTATGTCTAATGTGGCAATGTCTGCTCCATTCCAAGGTAATTGCTGTACTGGGATGTGTGTTTGTTTGTAAACATGAAGGATATTTGAGGGGGAAATGGAAGTTTGAGACTTAATAAAACTTTGGGTTGACACTTGATCATACAAATTTTGCCCAGAATCTGCAGGGCAGCTGTGGGGGCTCTGGGAAGCACAAGAAAGATGTGGACCTGTCAGAAAGAGTCCAGAGAAGGGCCACAAAAATAATCACAGAGATGGAGCACCTCTCCTGTGGGAACAGATGGGGATGTTAGGACTGTTTAAACTGGAGAAGAGAAGGCTGCAGGGACACCTTATAGCTCCTGAAGGGAGCTTTTAAGAGTGCTGGAGAGGGACTTCTTGAAAGGCCACATAGTGCTAGGACAAGGGGCAATAGTTTCAAACTGCACAAGAGTAGGTTTAGATTAGGTATTAGGAAAAAATTCTTAATTGTGAGAGTAATGACATACTGGAACACATTGCCAAGAAAAGCTCCATTCCTGAAAGAGTTCTGGGCCAGGCTGAATAGGGCTTTGAGCAACCTGGTCTAGTGGAAGGTGTCCCTGCCCATGGCATGGGGGTTGAAACTAGATGGTCTTTAAGGACCCTTCCAACTAAAACCACTCTATGATTCTATGAAAATAAAGCCATATACACAGTAAAAGACGGTGTCTGTATATCCCTCTGAAAAGTCAAAGTCCAGTTTGAGGATGATGATGAGAGAGGGTTAACTCTGGAGAAACAGGAGACATAAAACCAGGTAACAGGTGTGCCTACATATTCCATGTTGTCATTCTCCCCATAGGAGAGAAAAGCAAATTGAAGAGGTATCTTTTCTAGTATGTAATTCCCACATTTCCAACTCAGAGTGAGATGCTGCTGGCGTGCCAGACAAAGAATGGGGGGCTGATGTAGACACGGAATCATTCTACAAATTAGGGCAATTCAAAACCCACAAATCATTGAGACAAGCAAAGGAATTAACCCTGATTATTAGTGGAGACTAGAAACCAAATGTCAAAGCCAAGGACACAGCCCCATTCAGGGCTGGAGATTTTCCAGTTGATTGTAAAAGCAGAGAAAATATGGTGCAATCCCAGGCCTCCAGATGGAGAATGGGGTTAATCCACTAGAAAAAAGGTACGTAAGTATCCAAAATCAGGAAAAGGAGAAATCAGATTTCTCCTGTCCAATCAGAATAAAGAAAATAAAAGATTCAGAATTAAAATCTGAAGCCTCATATGGCCTATTTTGGGTATATTATATATGGGGCAATTTTGTTGCTGGCTTCCACAGACTTTAATACTCTAATCATTTACTGAAATGGAGAGCTGTTGCAGAAGAATATCCAGTTATAAGGTGGCAGCTGCAGCACTAATTGCTACTGATCCTGTCCACTGGTGCTGAGGCCATATGCTACTGGAGATTTCTGTTTCTGGCAGTGTCCCTGTGTTCTGCCTCCTCTACCCACAGCCTCCTTGCTACACACAGTTTGAGCGTGAGGCAGTGTGTCAGCAGGATGAGAAACAGACTGGTGTCCGCAGAAAAACTGAAAATGGGAACAGGGGCCTTTAGGTCATAAGCAGCTGCTGTCTGTGCTTGCACAACAGCTTAAGAGAGAAATCAAGACCAAATTAAAGATGGCATATTTTTCACTAAAATCATGAGCAGGAAAATGGGCCACTTCTTTAATAGTTCAGCTGTGCACATCCTTACGCACATCCAAACTCTGCTCTCCCATAGATGCACACAGAGTTTCACATGAGGTATAATGGAATGCCTCTGCCACCGAACCAGGAGTGCAAATTAATCTGCTTTGATGGCAAAACTACAGTTACATTAGGAACAAAACTAAATAGAGAAAAAAAAAAATCAGGCTATTGTCTTATAAAATGTTGGCCTGTGCTATTATTTGAATAGAAGACCACCAAAACAAAAGCCTGTTATTCCAGAAAATTGTTTTAGTGATCTAGTATATAATAGTTTTCCAAATCAATACTGAAATCCTACTCCAGAAGATGATTAGGAAGAGCTATGTTGTTAGAGGATCTGTAAAAGAAAGTGCTCTTTAAAAGGTCCCATGATACCTTATGTGAGAGCAAGAGGCATTAATCAAAGTGTCCAGAAAAAAATCTGTATCTTGACTATTCAGAAAATGCTTAGAGCTCTCTGCAGTTTGTCATTTTTATTTTCTTTCCTGAATTATTGGGTGCTGTTGCTGTGCTCTGCTCAGCACTTTCCCAGATTTCATCCTGCCAGTGGCTCCATACATTAGTGAAAGAAAGCACATTAAAGCATGCCTTCCAAATAATAAGGACTGACTTACACAGATATTCCAAGTATTACTTTTATTCCACAAGACTGTGGACACTTATGTCAACTAAAAAAGCTACTTTTCCAAGCCTTATCAAGTTTACGCAAAACACTATTGGAATTCAATCTGCATTCATCTTCTTACAAAGTCTTAGATCCTAACTCAGCAAAGCACTTCAAACTGGTTAATGATTGCACTGATTTTAACCCAAAAGTAAAATTAAGTATTTCATTAGTTGGCTACATCAGCACTTTATTTGTCTGAGTTTCATCTAAAAGTGCTCCAGAGAAGGAAATGGAATCTTTAAATTACTAATATTAGTGTGAGTAAAAGCTGAAAACTGCATTTGTCCCACTTATTCATTAGACTTGCAAAAAATTCCCACCTCAGCATGGTCAGTGCACGACTTGACTGTAGCAATGCCAAAATTTTGCTCCTGTGTTCAAGTTCTGGTGTGCCTGGGTCGTTGCTCTTGGATTGTAATATTGCCCATGTAATCACTTGCAATGCAGAGGATAAAAATCAAGATTTCTTAGGCACATTCATACAGACTCCTGTTCAGTAGATGCTGTTACCCATTGAAATAGTGCATTGCCAGTAAAAAGAGTGCTTGAACAAATCTGCATTTTGGGCCTGTGTCATTCTCTCAGGCCCCCTTTAATGTCACTTTGAAGGGTTATAAGGAAGCCTGCGACATTCAGCAAGAGCAGGCACTGGCAGCAGGAAGCTTGCACCTGTAAGGGTTAATGTAGTTCCCACTGCATAATCCTGGGAGAATAGTTTAGAAGGGAATAGAGTTTTCTCCTTCTTCCAAGTCTCATCACTACCTATTCAGCACAAGTGCACTCATCTCTGAGGTGTCAGTGATGTTTGACTTAATTGTCTGCCTTGCAAGGGTTCAAACAAACAGGCTTTCCCATGTTTTCTCACCTGCTGCACTTTATCTTGGCAGGAACAACACATAAACTGAAAACCAGTAACTTTTGCGGTGGAAAGGACATTGAGGATCATCTAGCTCCAACCACTGCCATTGGCAGGGACACCTTCCACTAGACCACATTGCTCAAAGCCACATTCAGACTGATAAGAAGTTATACCCAAAGCTCATTTATTCTTTAAATCTTTACTGAAGCTTTCCTTTGTGATGCTAAAGAGAAAAGGGAGCTCTTCGGCCCCACTCTACAGCTCCTGCAGCTGCACAGAGTGGCGGTGCCGCCCCGCACTCCCGCCGGTCCCTGTCGTGTCTCCAGCTGCATCCTTCTCTGGGTCTCTTTAACTCTGTGTCTGCTTTAACTGGGGCTTCCTCTGCACTTGGACAGCGTTGGGCAGCACAATCCTGTTCGGTGCCCCTCTCTGGGTGCTCACGTAGCATCCGTGCCCGTAATGTCCTACAGCCAAAGGGAAGGCGGGGCTGTCCTTGCTCGGAGCTGGCCAGCCCTCAGAGTGCCCAGGCACAGAGTGTTCCCTCGGCCTACCTGCTGCAAGGGGGCTCAGGAGGAAGGGCACACTGCCCTCACGCTCTGATGAGAAGGTGTTGCTTGCCAATCAAGCCATGCTCTGTGTTGCAGCTGACTGCCGCCTCGGTTCATGGACACGGGAGCACTAACACGGGGCTTCACAAAGCCAGGCCCGGTCAGCGCTGGCCCTGGTTGCAGGAACAGGACTTGCCTGGATGGTTTCCAGACTCCCCCTGAGAGGGCAGAGCCTGCAAGGAATGCCAGGCAAGTCAGGCTGGTCGGCAGTGCTGGCGTGCCCCGGAGCTCAGAGGGCTCACTGCAAATTTGGTCACAGAGTGGCTTCAGTGCCACCACAGTTGGAGCCTGGAGGAGCCACGGGAAGGATTCCTGCTGCACCGGGGACATGGCGCGGCTCACCAACCCTGCAGCAAATGGACACCCTTAAGCGTGGAAAGCTGCCACATCCTCAGGCTCCTTCCCACACAGTGTGTCCTCCCAGCTCAATTTAGGCACTTGATGGTTAGAGCTGCCCCAAACCACAGGTGGCTGCAGCCACGGGGCAGGACACGGTGCTGGAGGCTCAGTGTTGGCCTCCAAGACACTGGGCAGGGGCTGGGAAGGGACAAATAGAAAGGGAACTTTGGCTGCTCCCAAATGATCTGCAGAAACAGCAACACAATTACCATCCATGAGACAGTCATTTCATGGCCCCAAAGCTGCAGCCACACCGCTGTTTTTAAAAAGAGGACATAAATGGAAGATCAATTCATGATTTATCACAAAATGCAATTAGGTCTATTCCTTAGTTATAATGGCTCATGAGGTCATCATGGCTTATGCCATACTCTCAAATTTTGTCTTCCTTGAAGAGATGCTCTACAGCAAATGAAGTGTCTGAAGTGCAGAATTTTATGTGCTTATGACTGTGCATTTTTCCTGACAGAGACATGAAATGACCCTCTATTCTCCAAGTCCTTGCATTGCAGGGTTCTTGGTGGACCTTCCTCCCTCTCCAGTCCCTCCCTCCACCCAGCCTCCAACAGAGTTCAAAAGAACTACAGGAGGGGACTTTTTACTGCTCTAATCACCCCTCATTTGTGCTGGAAGTAGCTCATGGTCAGGGCTGCTTTACATCAGGCCTAGCAGAGGTCAGGCTGCTCAGAAGATCAAGCAAAGCATGGCTTACCTCTCCCTGGTGCTGTCAACTTTCTGAATATTCTGAGTTGGATTCCCCTGCCCACTGCAACCACCACCATGTTTTAAAATTTTGGAATTGCTAATGCTTTTCTTTTCAAAAGGAGAGCACTGCTACAAACCTAAGCCCCACCTGCAGCATAGCCTGACTGTGGCATGGTGTGACCAAGAGCTGAACACCGACTGGCAGTGGTCCAACAATGACATGGTGATGGTGCCCTTCCCATGCACATGGACACCTTGTTCTTGTCCTCTGAAGGAATTGATTCCATGCACAAATCAGGGCAACAACTGCCACAGAGAATTTCATTGTCAGAGAAGCAAAACAGGGCTGTGGAGAGCCAGGGGCCCATGCAGCAGGGTGGAGAGAAGCTGGAATCTCAACACCTTGTGCATTGTCTCAGTTTCATCCGTGTAAAAATGAGAAGCAGAGCTGGAAAACTGAGGGCCTGGCAAGGCCCTGCAGTTTTGGACATCTGACTTGCGTGGTGTGGCAGAACTACTCTGGCAAAAGGTTCTCCACTGCTCAAATGAGTTTTTCTCAAAACTTAACTTACTCCCTGCCTCATTACACTAAAACTTAAATACTTCTTAGGGGGTTACTGAGGCCCAGGGCACAGTAACCACCTTACTTACTTCTGATCACATATTGGGACTTTTTACTGCTATTTTTGCTGGCTCCTTTTTTGTGGTGCTCTTTTTTATTATTACAAAATTTTAATTTTTGTGTCCCCATTAAACAGTGGGGGCAGGTTGTCCTTTAAGAAAGTCATGTCCTGCCAATAGTCTGCCAGGCTCCATTTTGCTCCCCTGGTTGAATGAAGTGTTGCAGCAGTTGGCAGAAAGTAGACCTCCTCGATGTTAAGGATAGGAGCAGGGATCAGCTGCCTTCTCAGAGGCAAGCTAGGATCAACACAGCAGCAAAACAATACAGATTTCCAAACATGACGTGCAGTAATTCCTTTGCAGTAATAATTTATTGCTAAGCCATCAAGCACAATAAATGAAATCCACATGAAATTTAACTGGGGAGCAATAAGAAAAGTGGGGAAGGCAGTGAAAGCAGCTTCTTGCTGCAGTTTTCAGAAGGCAGCATTGCCGACATTTTCCTTTTAGAGAGAAACAAAAAGTATTTCCTGCAGACAAAAAATATCATGTCCCCCCCTTGAGAGCTGGATAAGCTCAACATTGATGCTCACATCCTGAGAGGTATCTGGAAAGAGCTGCTTTGTGGAAGGGCTCCTCAGCTTTGGCTGTTTATCTGCTCGACCCTGGCACACGGAAAGGTGTCACATTTTGTGTGAAGTCAAAGCTTGTGTGAAGCTCTTCCAAGTCTTATTTACTGTGAGACAGGTTAAACAAACATATTAACCCTAGGGAAAGCCTGACAATCTGTGCAGAGGCAGCAACAGTCTTTCTTTAAGAAGTAATCCCATGCCAACCATGCTATTTCATCCCTGCTCATGCTACTAAAAACCATCCCACCTCCCTCCCATGTGTTCACATGTGATGCTCTGGTGTGCAGCTGTTGATACCAGCCACCACAAACCTGACCCTCTTCTGACACAATGAAGTAATTGTACATAAATACACACACACACACACACACACACACACACACACACACACACATACATAGGTATGTATGTATGTATGAATTTTTGTTGATGTCTGTGCTTTCAAAGTTAGACACTCCACTGCAGTCTTCTCCTTCTTCATCCCCAAAATGGTTTTTCAGTGGGGATCAAACCATAGCCCCATCAGCAATCACTGCATAATATTGCAGTCCAAACTTCATAGGGCCAGCTAGCTGATATATGATCCTAAAGTCCAAGCACTCCTCCTGCATTGAGGGAAAAAATAAATTTAAAAAAAAGAAGCAGTCATGATACAGTACAGTAGTACAGGTGCTAAAGGCTGGTACTCCAGAGGACACCTTCGCAATGAGAGAGAAATATAGCTATAAAATCAGCTTACAATATTATTAGTCATATAGTGTTATTCAAGAGTTATGAAAATGCTAATTTTGTTCTGAGGAGAGACAGTCCCATAAGACATGAATGCTTCAAAAGGTTTCCACCAAGAAGCACAGCTCCCTGGGAACATAATTTGAGCAATCAACTCCGTGAGGACATATTGCAGAATGCAGGATCTAACTTAAATCTGTGTTTGTACGTGGCACTTTGGCAACCATAAATCACATCAGCCCCCCACAAGGTATTGAGTACAAGTTCAGAGCCCTAATGTGCTTACACTGCCATCTTGACATGAGCACCCACACTTAAACTAAAAAAAAGATAAAATGTTGGACTGAAAGTAGATTTTTCTCATGCTCATACTTAGCAGGGAGAATTTCCATCCAGAGATCTTTCATCAAAGAGTATTATCATCTCCCCTAAAAACAATGTAGTAGAATCCAAATCCACCCAAACTTTGCTAAACCCCAGGATTAGGAGTGTGATTTGTGTGGAAGTGACAAATCTCAGAAGCATGCCAGGATCTAATAGGAACAACCAGAATCAGTCAGCTAAACACGTTCTGCTGGGACCTTGGCAAACTGCTCTGTGCTGTAATGCATGGAGAGAAGTAGATTAGAGAATCAAAAGGGGTGTATTACAGTCTCAGAAGCTGGAGTTGGTTATAAGACTATTAGCATAACAAAAAGGAATGTAACAGGGCAGGAGAGCTGCCAAGGAGAGTGCTGGTAATTGCAGTCTCAGGAAGAGCAAACAGAGCTCCTGCGGGGGCTGGCAGCAAGCAAGCACAGAGAAAGCCAGCAAGGGCTTCCAAGGGCTTTGGGGGAAGTGGAAAACTCTTATCCTTTCTGGTTTGATCCTGTGCAGTTGTGCGAAAGGACAAAAGAGCTCACTCAGCATTGAGTGGAGGAAAGGGGTTGACAAATTGTCAGTCTGGTCAGGGAAAAAGTGGTACAGCAGGTGTCTGAATCTCTGTCTAGGAGCCACCAGTGGAGCAGTATGTCCATGAATCTGTCAAAGAGCATTTTCCTATCCCAGATAGCAACAGTGAGGTAAAGGCCAGTGTGTTCCTTTTGGCCAATAGCTATGTACCCCTAAGTCCTCCCTCCCACAATCAGGGAGACCCTCTGAGCCAGAGGCTGAGCCAGGTGACTGCAGAATGGGGAGGGAAAGGGAAGCCATCCTTTTGGAAGAACAGCATATTTATTCAGCTGATTAATTTTTAACAGGGAGGAAGAGCAAACACAGGGGAAAATGGTTCAGTGGAGAAGAGGGGAAAAATTGTGAGAAAAGACCCAGAAAGGAAGATGAGCAGAAACGAAGGTGAAGAGCAGAAGAACAGGGAAGAAGGTGTCACTCACAGGCAGATGCCGATCTTCCTGAGGTTCTTGCCTAGGGCTCCTGGAAAGTGATTTTTGCTCTAATTGGTGTTTTCATTTATTTCACAACAAAGAAAATGGTTTGTTCAACCAAACTTCTTTTTGGTTCAAAATGGTTTGAAATGCCTGAAACTCCTGAATGACTGTTTACCTTTCTTTAAATAAAGAATAAAAAAATCATACTTTCAAAAATTCTCCCTCCATAGTCAGGATTAGACATTTGAATAGAACTGTTTGCTTAACATGTCTTGAATTTATCAAGTGTTCTATCCTACTACAGTTGAATATTTTTGGAGAGTTTATAACTAAAGGGCAGAAACAATCTCCCTGTTTAGCTTCTCATCAGGCCTGTGCAAGATCTGAATACATTGGTTTCCCACATCAGCACAGGTCCAGGTCCCATTCCTCCTGCCAGAGCAGACAGTCATTGTAAGCTCTCAGCAGCTACAGAAGACAGAAGTGATTTTCAGGACCTCTGTGCAGATCTTCACCCTGTCCACAGCCCTCACTCCCCATGGGCACCTCCGAGGGGCACAGCATCTGTGAAAGGCGCCTGGGAAGCTACACCTGAACAGAACCTAAACTGCATCCCTTTGGGCTACATTATGTGCTTATAGATAGTGGCATACATGTGTCTGGGTGTCTGTAGCAGGAATATCAGAAAAACAAGAGAGAAGGCAGCAAGCAAGAACTTGATCTGACTGAAAGACAAAGGAGAAGTTTAAAGATCAAGAACTGCTTGAAAATTGTGAATGAAAAGGAGGTCTCATCCTGTTTGCTTCCACCTGAGCTGAGGGCAGCAGGATTGTAGTAAACAGCAGACATTCAGCGACACCTGACTCCATTGTCTGCTTTCTCTGAGAGCGAACAACACATATGGAGGGCCTTTGGCTGCCTAGCTGGGTCATGCGGGAATAACAACATGATGGGAATGGACATCTCGTGATGTTATTTATTGGGCTAAACATGCCAAGTAGTGCAAAGAGGCTTACACGCTCATCAGGCCTGTGCAAGATCTGAATATATTGATTGTGCTCAGGTCAGTTGTGTTGTTATTGTAGCATTTACTGCTCATGCCCCTCCCTGTGCACCACTTCAAAAGTTACCTGGCTCTGCCACATGATCCCTGCGCAAGCAAGCCAAGACTTTTAACAATATCTATTTTCCTCTGTTTCACAGGTCAGTGCTCCAAACAAACTGCCAGTGTTCTCCTGAAAGATTTATTGTGAAATTCAGCATGGAAAACATTGGGGTAAAAATAATAATGAGCACATTGGTTCTGTTTAGGAGGGATTATCTATGTGATGTAGTTGCAGAAAAATGTCTATGCTTCAAAACACACATTTTATCTATGCAGATCATGGTCTTATAATTCTGTGCAGCATTTCAATGGCACTTACATGGAAAATAGTTTGTTTGCTCACAGAACAAGCAAGACTGGGTGGCTGACTTCACTGACTCCAGGAAATATTTTGCCAGAGCAAACTTGTGAACTGTTAGTAGCCAAATACTCTTAAGATTTATTCAAGACAGAGCACTACTACCTAGAAGTTCAGATCATATTTCTTGTCCTGCTCTTCTTTAAATTATGAGTTTCCACAGGGCCAAGTTGCTTGTGTGTTTATTTACTGTTACACAGCAAGCCTGGAGCTGGCAATAGCTTTTTGGGTCATCTGCCTATGAACTTCACATTTCAGCTTCTTCTGCGTTGCCCACAGTTGGTTGCAGGTGATGTCAGGCAAAAATCTCAAACTGTGTTTCTCCCATCCCTTTGAGCAGAACTATTCTTATACAGATGTCTACCAGTACAAACAATGCAGCAATAACAGTAAAAAAAAAAAAAAAAGAAGTACTGCTATAAATACTTTTATTGCTGGCATAGATGATTTACTACCACTTAGTTAATTCCTATAAAATAGCACAGCTGAACACCTTTAAGTTTCATGCATACAGATGACTAATTAAATACACAATTAAATGGCTTGACCTGGCACTATTCTGACCATCAAAATCATTAAAGAAATAGAACTTGTGGTTCCTTCAAGGCAAAGTGTTTCAGTGAATAATTTGGGTATTGCAGTAGCTTGGGGCAGTTTGTGACAAACAGGGTACTCACAAGCTGGAGGGACTGGCTTGGGAACCAGCACCTGGAGAACTGACTACCTGACCCCATCTCTCAGCCCATGACTCCAGCTCATTGCTCTGTGGCTTGGAGATCAGGGCAGAAGAACACAGGGGACATTGGGACAGAAGTTAAAAGATTTCAGTCAGAACTACTAATTCATATTTTGACAAAGATTCAGCTGAATTCAAAACTTTCATTGTTATGCCTGGGTGCAATTACAGTAGGTGATCAGCCAGGACCACTGACGAACATCCCTCAGCCCCTGAACATTGGCAGTCCCAGGGGAAGCTCAGGGACAGGTCACGAAGCTGGGGCATCACAGCTGATTACACAGGACACCCCACAACCACCTAATGTCATCAAGCCATAGGCCTTCCTGGGCTGAAACTTCAGGCTAGCTTGGAGCATTTAAATAATTAAATTTTTGTGACAAAACAAGAGTTTTATCAGAACAGGAGCATCCTTGGAAGGGTATCATCTGTGCTTTCACCAGCAAGTTTCCTCTGTGGTTTCCATCCTGAAGAGTTTGTCACTCACCCTCATGTTCATGGTGCTTGTGTTTATGTGCACTAGGCTAGAGTAAACATTTCTTGTCATTAGGTGCAGCTTAACCTCAAATTATTATACTTCCACCTACTTTAACTGACCTAATTTTTCAAGAGAAGTACTGTTTCAACAGAAGCAATTTAAAAGTTCTGCCATTGCAGCAAGGCACCTGCTCTATCAAAGCTTTGTTTGGCTTATTGTTCTGCTTGACTTTGTGGAGCAATTTTTGAGTAGACAGGGGGATTTTTTTTTGTTTAATTTTTTGTGGTTGGGGTTTTTTTTGAGAGGTGCGGGTTTTTTGGGTTTTGTTTTTTGGGGAGTTTATTTGGGGGGGGGTTGTTTTGTTTGTTCGGTTTGGGGTTTTTTATTGGGTTTTTGTTGGTTTATTTGGTTTGGGATTTGTTTTTTGTAGTTGTTGGGTTTTTGTTTGAGGGGTTTTTTTGTCCTACTAAGAATTTTCTCTTTGAGAAATAACAGTATTTATTAGTAAAACTGAGCTACTGTCAGAGGACAGCAAGGTGAAACTCTCTCATTTTCATCCACTAATTACCAGGTGGAAAGATGTATGACAGATGTAAAGATGTTACTGCACTTATAAAAGAGATAGAAAACCAAACCATGTCTGCAAAGGTGATAATGATATTAACAGAGACCAAGTCAAGTTTCTTAACAAAGCTATTGTAGCTGTAGCCTATATAAAGCATGGGCACCTGGGGGAAACAAATGCAAATGGAAGTCTGTTTTATGTTTACTAAACTGTTGTGTGTGTGTGCTGTTTGAATTTCACATGAAATTTACTCTTTTTACCAATAACCACACAAATAAATGAGGCATTGTCTCATTTACATCGTTTGACTGAGCAGCTGACATTCTTTGTGAATTGAAGACATAGGCAAAGACGAATATGTGTTTTCCTTGAACATATTTCTATTTGTTCACCCGTTTTCAAGGCTTAGGTGGTGATGATGTGGGTGGATACACTGGCGACCACAACCCATCCTGTCTCACCTGCTGATGAAGATACATAGTATGAACACACCCTTGGGTACTGTTCCATTGCAAGTAACAGCATGGACTCGTTGCCATGAGGATTTGGCAGATACAACCTCTCAATATACTTCTGAAATCAGAACTTCCATAAACGATGACACTTGGTGAATTTCCCTCCTAAACTACTGCCAGCAAGCATTTTCTCTGCTTTTCTATGTCAGGATAAGCCACCTGTGTCTCTTCAGCAACAGGGAATTGACTGTAGCCACACAAATAACTGAGCCAAGACTGGCCATGTGGACAAGGGTCCATGAGAAGCCTCTCTGGAAATACCAGCCATGCTATGTCAGGTGGAGCCATCCATGGCTTCTCTGCATGTGGGTAGAATAACATCAGCTGCAGTTGCAGTATCACCTGAGGCTCAAAGCTTTGGGTCTCCCACAGACCACATGCAGCATCTGAAGAGACATACAGTACAAAGTATGCAGCACCTTTATATTTCTATGAGTCTGCACCTTTTTTAAAAGCATCCATTTTCAACAGAGAACTCTGTCCTTGATGTTCTGAGCGCTGCCCAACTGGAACATCTATTCCTGCCAGCTTTTGCTGCTGCTCTGTAAGCTGCAGAGGTTTTTTTTCCAAATGTGTTCCATCATTTTTCAGAAATATAGTAAACGTATTTCAGGGAATATATTTACTTCTGCAATTACTTGGACAAATGTGATAGCAGAAAAGCTGAGAACGAGGAGAAAAAAACGCTTTCACCATCCTCACCTGAGGCCACAGATTCACCTGAAGGCAACAGAGTTGACATTGATCTTCTCCCAGCACAGTGCCTGATCCTCAGGTGATGAGCAGAGATTAAGAACCCCATGAGAGGCTTTCACTTGGCACAAGAAGGTCCTGGAGAAGAGCTGGGGAGGACTGCAATGTCTGCGGTAGAAAACTTCCTCTGCAGTTTCCCAAATAAGATAAAGCCCCTACTGACTGGCCAGGGAATAAGAGAAATATCTCAATCTATATGGGCAACCACAGCTACATATTACATCAAAATTGCATGGCCCAGTAAAGACCAGAGGCATTTGTGTGCAAAACCTTTTGATTCACCAGTTGTTATCAAGCCTCCTTTCACGACAATGGTGTCAATAAAGGAATCATACTCATAGAGTTGTTCACGAGATGTTGATGAAAAGTAGTAAACGTTTGCAGGAGCATTTGCACCAAAGTGGCCTTCTATTTGTTGTCTAAACTGCAGATTAATTGAACATTTATGAACATTGGCTGATAACTCATTAATTTAAACAGACTATATGTGATTTTCATCATCTGGCCAGGAAGCTGCTTCAGCACAGCACTGCTCAGATGAGAAGACATGAATACCAAAGACATATTATATTACCAGGTCATATGCGGTGAAACATAAACAGTCCCACAAAAACCTGTTTTCATCAGGGATAATTTGCAAACAGAAATGAGTCTGCATTTTTAAAATAAGTTGTGTCTAGTTCAACTGTGAACAGTTGCCTGACTATAATAATAACTGACCAACAGAGATCAAGTAGCAGGTATCATTTTCAGTCATGAATCCTGTCTAAAAATAATTCCCTTAAAGCCTTTTGTGAGAAAACTCAAACATATTCAAAGGAATTACAATTGCCTCCTGGACAATCTGGGAATAGAAAACATACAAAAATATGCTAAATAAATTATTCACTGTGAATTGTCCCCTTGACTCTAATTTTGACAAGATGTTTCTTAGGAAAATCCCTTTTAAAAATAGATAATATAGAGCTACATATCCGATTATGTTAGGAGTCTTTAAAGAGCCCTGGATTTTCTGCCAAGCCAAAGTTTATTTAATGACTATTTCAAGGAATGAGGGGAAAATGCACTACTGAAAAAAATCACAGTTTTGTTTCACTGCATTTTTTATTTACCTTTTAATCTCTCTCTGAATCATTCTCACTTACCCACTGTGGAGTATCCATATTGTTGGTTCCAGACCTGAGATAACAAAGTTCAAAGCCACAGTTTCTGATAGAAGCTTTTTTTAATATCTGTTTGCGTAATTTTACTGATTTCTCTCTGTATCTGTTGCTTTGGCCTTTTACAGCATATTTTTGTCTCCCAACATTTTTCCTACCAGTTAAATTTCAGTTTGGTCTAACAATGTAGAATCATGAAGATGAGAAGTGTCAGAATTTGTTACAGTACGTTATAAGATTATTGCTATAAGGTTTTGATTCCATATCAAAATTCAGAAAAAAAGTGTGCAGTCTAGTGGGAGGTGTCCCTTCTCCTGGTGAGGGCGTTGGAATGAGATGATCTGGAAAGACCCTTCCAGGCCAGACTATTCTGTGATTCTGTGGTCAGGTCAGATACGGATTGGAAAATATTATTGGAATATGAATCCCAATATTACCGGTTAGATTGTGCCTGAGCCAGTCTGGCCCTCGCTGCTAGGCCAAAGGCAGCAACTGCGGTGTATCACCCCAGAGATACCTTGGCTTGCTGGAGATTGCAGCTGGGCACTGAACAAGTCCAGGCTTGTTAGGAACTCCGTTTACCTCAGGAGGAATGGCTTCTGGCGGTGGTGAAGAGAAAAAGGAAATGGATTCTGCTGGAGGGTTTAAATCCAGAGGTTTATTCCATGGTTACAGAGGTCTGAATGTAGGCAACTGCTCCAACAGAATCCCGGCCGCATGGTCTGATCACCTTTTTAAGCTCAGGGACAGGGGAAGGGGAGGGAACAGGTGAGCCACCAACCAGGTGAGAGGGGCAGGGTCTCAGGAGGGGGATGACACCCAGACAGGCCAATGACCCCTGGGCCTGAGGGGCATCCTTTGAACTTGACCAACCACACGACTCCTTGCTGGAATGTTAAGCCTGATTGACAGGACTCACTCAGCATGGGGGCAAGGGGGAAGGGAGAGAGGTATAGGCACACCTGGGGAAGTGACCTGGAAGTCTAAAATGGGACATTACAGCACACCACAACATCTCCCCCTAGTTTTGTTTAAAAAGAAGAGGACTGTGTTTGTGGTGCAGAATGATTGCCAAACCATGGTTGGTAAATCAGTTCTTCCTCTACAGGAGGGTCAGTGTCTTCCCCTGAGGCTTCTAGGTCATCCATTGGAGCACTGAGGGCTTCCAAATGGTAGACCTCAGGAGGGGGGGATGAGCTTGAAATTAACTTGAGAACCATGCGTTTGATTAGTCCAAAAACAATGCTAACAACTACAATAAATATAACTAAAATAAACAGCACTAAAAACACCGTTTTCAGAATAGATCCCAACCAGCCCGAGAGTCCCCAGTCTTTGAACAGTCCATTCAGCCCATTGTCAGTTTCTCTGTTGATGTCCGAGAGCCTTTGTGAAGGTAGTCCATATGTGGTTTGGGCTGCAGCATTATGCAGGAGATCGCAGGTGGGATGACCACAAGTAGGACAAGAAGCAGGCTCGGTCTCATGGCATCTCGAGGCTACACACG
This sequence comes from Ammospiza caudacuta, assembly GCF_027887145.1. Taxonomy (NCBI): domain Eukaryota; kingdom Metazoa; phylum Chordata; class Aves; order Passeriformes; family Passerellidae; genus Ammospiza; species Ammospiza caudacuta. The sequence goes on along the minus strand of NC_080632.1, from coordinate 47,110,499 downwards.
AACAGTGGGATCTAAACTGATACAAAAACTTGAAACAAACATATATTACAAACTATTCCAGACAGGAGGCTTAAATGGAATTTCCTCCAGAGAACGCATGCGGCCTTTTCTTCTCCAGGCAGCATGAGCAACCTGGGGTGCTTCTGTAGATTTCTCTGAGACTTTGGGAACATAGGGCTTTACCCATTTGGAAGGAATCCACCCTAAACCAGAGGGGGTGGACACACAGGCGTATCCACGTCCCCAAGAAACCAATTTGTAAGGTCCCACCATTTTCCAAGTCTCAGGGTCCTTTACTAAAACTGGAAGTTTTTCTTTCATCAACCTATGATTGCTCCCCCCAAAGTGGCGTAGGATGAGTGGGTTCAGGCTGTCAAAAGAACAATTCAGAAAATTGATTGTGAATAGTGCCCTGGATAACCGGATGTGGGGAGGTTCCAACTTCAGAACCTGTTGTTGCTGGTCCAGGACCCTTTGAATATCACGGTGAGTTCTTTCTACAATGGCTTGACCTGTAGGGGAGTAGGGATGCCAGTTTTGTGCTCTACTCCCCATTGCTGCAGGAAGCTCCCAAATTCCTTGGATTTATAAGCAGGCCCATTATCAGTTTTCAGCTCCTTGGGGATGCCCATGAAAGAAAAAGCCTGTAAGAGGTGCTTAATAGCATCAATAGATGATTCTCCTGTGTGGGCAGAAGCATAGACCGCTCCAGAAAAGGTATCTACACTAACATGAACATATTTCTGCCGTCCAAAAGACTGGATGTGTGTTACATCTGTTTGCCACAGTTCACAACTGTTCAGTCCCCTGGGTTTGCTCCCGTACTCACTGTAGGGAGTGCATGTTGTTGGCAATTTGGGCATGTGGCCACAATCGCTTTGGCCTGTTCTCGAGTGATGTTAAACTGACGAACCAGGCCAGGTGCATTTTGGTGGAAAAGCTGGTGGCTGATTTTTGCCTGTTCAAAAACATTTGGGAGAGTGGCCATCACTGCAGGTGCAGCAAGAGCATCTGCCCTTCTGTTGCCTTCAGCGATAAACCCTGGCAAGTCAGTGTGTGACCTGACATGCATCACATAAAATGGCTGCTCTTGGTGAGTGACTAACTTTACCAGTTTTGAGAGCAATTCGAAAAGTGTGATGTTAGACACATCTTGCAGTATTGCTTGATCTGCCCTGGATACTACTCCTGCCACGTATGCAGAGTCTGTAATCAGATTAAATGGTTCTGAGAACCTTTCAAAGGCCCTAACAACCGCAGCCAATTCAGCAACCTGAGGTGAACCTTCCACCTCAATAATGTCTGTCTCCCACAGCTGGGTTTGAGGATCCTTCCAAGTCATAACGGACTTGTGGGACCTCCCAGACGCATCTGTAAAGAGAGTTAGAGCCTTTTTTAAAGGTCTCCTACTTAGAGCACTTCTCAGTTTTAAGGTAAATTGAACATTTTGTTTGAACAATTTGTGAGCGGGCCGCGCTACCGAAATTTGTCCTGAGTAGGAATCCAGAGCAAACTGCAACACTTCATTTTCTTGAAACAATTGTTTCAGTATTTTCATAGTATTTTGACCTGATTTTAACTCAACTGGAATGTGAATGCACTTAAAATCACATCCTGCTAACTCCCTGATCCGGGTCCTTGCTTTTCAGATCAGTTCTGCTACCAGCTCCTGAGGCTTTGTCAGTCTCTTGGACCTTTTGTGACTGAGGAAAACCCATTCAATGATCAAGAGAGGGTCCCTCTGGTCCCGGTCCTTTTTTGGTGTGTCCTTTGCCTTAGGTGTTTGTTTTTCCTCCCACTGGAAAATAATTCCATGGAGGTGTGGCAACTTACCTAGGATGATAAATTTGAATGGCAGGTCAGGCCAGCATTGGTTGGCCTGTCTTGTGGACATTGCAATCTGAACCTTTTCTAGAGCTTTCCATGCCTCTGGGGTAATGGACCTAGGAGCACCTGGGTCCTCTCCCCCTTTCAATAAATTTAAAAGAGGGGCAAGGTCTACATTAGTCAGATCGAGCCATGGTCTTACTCAGTTCAAAGACCCACACAACTTGTGGACATCCGCAAGGGTCTTGATCCTTGGATTGATTTCTAGTTTTTGAGGAACAATGGTCCTATTTCCAATTCCTAAGCCGAAATACTTCCAAGGTGGCATCTTTTGAATTTCCTTTTCCTGGAGCTCGAACCCTGCAACAATCAATGGATCAATCGTTAGGTCAAGCGCATGTGTGAGTAAATCATCACCGGGGGCACACACAAGGATATCATCCATATAATGATAGATGATGGCCTTCTCTGCGGCTGCACGCACTGGGGAAAGCAGGAAAGAGACATACCACTGGCAGATAGCTGGAGATACCTTTAATCCCTGAGGAAGAACAGTCCAATGGTACCTTTTCATAGGTGATTCCATATTAATGGAAGGGACGGAGAATGCAAAACGCGGTGCATCGTCAGGGTACAAGGGGATTTGGAAGAAACAATCTTTAATATCAATAACAGCTAATTTCCAATCTTGGGGAAGCATTGTTGGGGATGGCATACCAGGTTGGGGAGAACCCATATCTTCAATTACATTATTAATTTGTCGGAGGTCGCAGAGGAGCCGCCATCTCTTTTTGTCAGCTTTTTGGATGACAAACACTGGAGAGTTCCATGGGGACATGGTCTCCACAATGTGGCCCTTTTTCAGTTGCTCTTCCACTAGTTCCTCAAGCACCTTTATTTTTTGTTTACTGAGCGGCCACTGTTTTACATCAACTGGTTTGTCTGTTTTCCACTTCAGTTTTTGGGTGGGCGCTGTTGTTCAATGACTGCTGCACAAAAATGCTGTGGAGAGTCTGGAATATCAATTGTTACACCCCACTGGGCCATTAAATCTCTCCCTAACAAAGGTTCCGAATAATCTAACACAAATGGATGGATATTTGCCAATTGTCCGTTTGGTCCCTCAAATTGAATAATGCTTTTGGATTGTCTTGCCAATTGCAGACCTCCTACACCTTGAAGGTGACCAGCAACATTTTGCAAAGGCCAATGTGCTGGCCAGTCTTGTACTGGAATCACTGTGCAGTCTGCACCTGTGTCTACAAGCATCTCAATGCGTTTTGACTCCCCACCCCCACTGACATTGCACCATAATTTGAGTTTGTCTTTCCCAATAACTTGGACCCAGGCGACTGTGGGCCCTTGTTTTTCGATATTTTCAGGTAAAGATGGCACAGGGATAGCTTGTGCAACAATTTGTCCCTTGGGAAGAAACAGGGGTGGGTAGAAACAGTGCAGGCTGCGAACAAATTGCTCAGGATCTGATGCTGTCATTCCCGGAGCAATTTCGATCTCTTGTGGTGTGTGTTTGGTGTCCCCAATGACAATGTACTTACAACGAATTCGGTTCCAAGTACCCTTCTGTTCAGGATTTACAGAGACAAAATGCCAGTCAGTGTCCTTCAGGTGGAGTGACTGTCAGCTGCAACCTGTAAGGCTCATTGACAGAAGACATGGTTAACACAGGATCACCTAAATCATAACAAAGGTTATTTTGTTTCACTTTCAACAGTGTACCAGCAGACATGGTCTTTGAAGCACTTGCTTCACTTACACAAATATTAATATTATCGCACGCTTGGTTTGTTTTGCTACCCTTATTCCCTTGGCCTGCTCTTTTTGTGTCTGCACGCCTGGCAGGCTGGCGCTCCCTTTTCAGTTTTTTTGTTGTTGTTGACCCCCAGGGAGGGCTTGTACTTCTCCTCCCCTGCCATTTCTAAATTCATCAAATTCCCTTTTCAGGGGGCACTGGTTACTCCAGTGCCCTAGGTTGTTACAAAGCAGGCATGGTTTTGTGGGCTCAGCCATTGCTGGTCTCTGCTGCTGCCCAGGGTACTGCTGTGCTGAGGGGAAAGGTGCAGGGCTGGCAATGGGGACACGCTGAGGTGGTCTTGGCAGCAGCCTTAGTCTGGTGTCTTCAGCCACACTCATCAGAGGCATTTTCCTGTTAAAGACTAGAAGCATATCTTTTAGCGTGGGGGGAGGTTCTATAGGAAGGCTCAGGATTGCCGCTTGACACTGTTTATTTGCATTTGTAAATGCCATTTCCTCTAAAATTGCTTCCCTAGCATTCTCTTTTTTAACTTGTATTTCAATGGCTCTAGTTAACCTTTCTACAAATTTCAAAAAAGGCTCTGATGATAGCTGTTTAATTTTACTATAGGGCTCAAAAGGCCCCTCAGGTTGTAGGGAAAAGAACGCTTTTTCAGCTGCTTCTTTTACCTTCTCGAGTGTTTCTGCAGGAATTGCAGTAACTTGGATTGGGGGTGAAGAGCATTGGCCCTCACCACAGAGATGCTCAATGGTGATAGGGTTACCACTGTTGTCTTTGGCTGTGTTTGGATCAGCATGCAAGCCTGGGAGAGCATCATTCAGCATTTGTTTCCATGCTATTTCTCATAATTTGAATTCCGTGGAGGTCATGAGACAGGAAAAAAGCTGTTTTAAATCATGTGGAATCACTACAGTCCTACTCAATTCAGAATTTAAAAGGCCACGGAAATATGGACTGTGTGGACCATATTCTTTATGAGACTTACAGATCTCTTTAATCAATTGTCGTCCAAAAGAACTCCAATTAGCAGTTGGGGCTGCTCCCTGAGCTGCAGGCTGAAAGGTAACAGGAGCCATTGACAACATGGGACTATGCATTGAATCTGCTGTTCCCTGCTCTGTATCCCTTGAATTGGAAGCATTGGGATAACAGATACAGGTTTGGGGAATGGCAGTGTGTGCGTCCCCACCGTGGGAACCCAGGGAGGGGGCGGGGACACAATGGGAACAGGGGGCGGGGACAGGGGGCTGGCAAGGGGCGGGGAAACTGTGGGAACAGGGGGCGGGGTCAGGGGGCAAGCAGGGGGCGGGGACACCTGGTGACATCACATCAGCAGATGCCCCCTGGGAGGAGTAGAGGGGTGGAGCTGAGGGTATTGCAGGAAAGGGAGGGGGAGGGGGGAAGGTATCACGAGGAACAGGAGGAGATGGGGATGGGGCTGGAGTTTTGGGATGCTTAAGAGGATTTTGGGAAGAAGAAGACCAGGTTTGGGAAGATGCCACGTGGCATCCACCATCTTGTGGACCCCCTAGGGACTGGGGGCCATTTTGGACATCACTGCTCTCTGGAAAGCTGACACGTGCTGTGGGTTTCAGAGGAGGGGACACAGGGGATTGGGAAAGGTTCCACACAGCCTGGCCAGGGCCTTGTGGACAGGGCAACTCAGGCATTTCAACAGACTCTGGGAGTCGACTTCCCAATGAGTGTGCTCTCTTTAAAATACCAAGTTTTGGGGAAAGAGGTTTAGGGGTTTTAGAGCTAGGAGAGGGAGAAACAGGGAGAGCAGAGGTACATGGTTTTACATTTGGCTTTTTCTCCATTTCCTTTTGTTTGAGCAATGCTGTTCGAATTTGTAAACTCCAGAACACAAATTTAGCTGAGGGTGCATTGCCAGATTGTCCTAAGGTTATCAATTCATTCCCAACTTTATCCCAGAATTGAATATTGTGGATTTCTTCAGGGAACATTTGTGGGAAGTGGAGGAAAAGCCATCTTATAAACTGTTTCAATTTTCCCTTTGAGAACTTAACATTACTACTGTCTAAAATGCTAACAATATTATAATACATCCCTTTTTGTACAATGCTGAGTTTCGAACCCATGTTAGATGTAAAAAAGCAAAGTACTAAATCCCGCCTGACCAAAAACAAAGCCAAAATCAGCTACCTATTTCTAAAAAAAACCCACAGATAGGAAAGCGATAACGAACAGACAAAAGCTTCACAATGCAGCTGTATATACTGCTTTTAAAATTCCCGGGCAGCAGCAGCAGGGCACGCCCTGCCAAGCTGAGGTGGAAACAAAGCCTCCCCGCAGTGGAATGCAGCCCCCCTGCGGAGGTGAGAGAGCAGCCACGCCACGTGGCAAGCTGAAACCAGGCCCCCCCCGCGCCGCGTGTACAGAGAACCCCCCTCCCCTGCACAGAGAGAGAGATCCCCCGGCCATGTGGAGAGCCCCCCCTCCCCCGCAGAGAGAGAGAGAGACAGAGATATCCCTTGACCACGTGGAGAGAGCCGAGCTCGCTGCGCTGCAGAGCCGGGGGGAAGGGCAGAGCACTCCCGCTCCAGCGTGAATTCCAAAAGAGAGTAACACACGCAGCAGAAAGCTAAAAGCTAGAACGCAATGAATTCCCGTCTGTGGGGCTGCGCAGCCAAAAATGCAAGGGCAAAAAAAGGAACAGAACTCGCGGCAGAGTCTGTTTTTGAGCTTCTGCTCCACCGAGAGCAGAGATACTCACCCGAAATGGAAGCTGTAGCTGGCTGGGGTCTAAGGCAGGCCTCCTCACCGGAACAGGACCTCTCTATGGGCGAGAGAGGCTACCCTGTTCTTCCTCTTGAAAATCTGCTCACCACAAAGGAGCTGGGCTTTCCCGAGGTGCCAAACAGTCCACGAAACTTCTTCTGGGAATATTCCCAAAGTCTCTAGCTGAGGGCGATGCAACCAAAGCCCTTCCAGCTGGATGCACGGCTGCCAGAAGCTTCTCCGAGGTACTGCGAGTCCGTCTCGGGCTGCAGAGTTACTTAGCCCGCCTCAGGGACGCCAAATACTGGAATATGAATACCAGTATTACCGGTTAGATTGTGCCTGGGCCAGTCTGACCCTCGCTGCTAGGCCAAAGGCAGCAACTGCGGTGTATCACCCCAGAGATACCTTGGCTTGCTGGAGATTGCAGCTGGGCACTGAACAAGTCCAGGCTTGTTAGGAACTCCGTTTACCTCAGGAGGAATGGCTTCTGGCGGTGGTGAAGAGAAAAAGGAAATGGATTCTGCTGGAGGGTTTAAATCCAGAGGTTTATTCCATGGTTACAGAGGTCTGAATGTAGGCAACTGCTCCAACAGAATCCCGGCCGCATGGTCTGATCACCTTTTTAAGCTCAGGGACAGGGGAAGGGGAGGGAACAGGTGAGCCACCAACCAGGTGAGAGGGGCAGGGTCTCAGGAGGGGGATGACACCCAGACAGGCCAATGACCCCTGGGCCTGAGGGGCATCCTTTGAACTTGACCAACCACACGACTCCTTGCTGGAATGTTAAGCCTGATTGACAGGACTCACTCAGCATGGGGGCAAGGGGGAAGGGAGAGAGGTATAGGCACACCTGGGGAAGTGACTTGGAAGTCTAAAATGGGACATTACAGCACAGCACAACAAAATATAACACAGCAAAGGGCTGACAAAGAGCTGCGCCTCCCTGACAAGTTTCCTTACAGCTCTGCATGGCTCTGTGCCCCTCACACGGCTTGGGGCTGGCGCGGGGAGGCCGCAGCCGGGTGGGCAGCGAGGGCTGTGGCCTGTGGCCTGTGGCATGTGGCCTGTGGCATGTGGCCTGTGGCCGTGCTCGCCGGCAGAGTGCAAGGCATCCCGGCACCTGCCCTGTGCCTGTGGCAGGCCACGAGCCTGCAGTGACATGCTCTGGCTTGCGGCATTCCGCAGGGTCAGGGCAGGCATGCGAGATGCCGCGGCCCTGGCCACAGCCTGCCGCTGGCCACAGCCCCCCGCTTCCCAAAGCCTGCCAGCTGCTGACAAACAGCACGGTCAGATGGAACGATTAAGGGAGATGTTTGTGAACTTTCACCTACTTGTCAGCTGTAACTTGAGGAAAATGAAGGTGGACGACTGTGAATTTGGGCCATAAACTCATATTCTACATCATTAATATGGAGGATGCTGTAGGAGATCAGAATTTTATGATGGCAGAGCAAGCACCTCAGCCTTCTTACCTGAACAGAGTGGTTGATGGACAACCCCACGATACAGATGTACAGGAATGTATTCCCCAGATATACAGGAATTGCAGCAGTGCACTACACAGTGAGGCACTCAGCTATACTCAGATGCCAGGCCCACATATATTTGGAGAAGCTGTGGTAAACTCTGCCACAGGAGAAAATTGTGAAAGGACTGCTTGTGCATAAAGGGGTAGTCAGCTTCAGAAGGAAGACAGTAGCACAAGCACTCTTCACATACAATGCCTAGTAACATTCCCACTGGAGTATCAGCTATCCACCTGCATCTTCTAAAGGACAGGAAGCAGGTCATTTTCTGCAAGGCTTATTTGTAGGACAGAATGGGTTAAGGAGCTTCCTATGTGGATAGAGACCCACATAAGTGGGCCAGGCATTGCTTGATCTCATTCTCAAATCTTCAGCAAGGAGAAGCCTGGTCCTGTCAGAGTCCAGCCTGTTGCCTGGCAGTCAAGAGCTCCATCCTCTGCTAAAGATGCACCCAAATCTGGTGTCAGAAGTGTTGTGACACTCATCTGATTTCATCTCAGCCTTTGCAAGTCCTACCTTCATTTCTTGTAATATACTGCTCATGAAGACGGTTGTGTGACTAATGGAGAAGTGGATACTGTGGGGTTGCACATGTTCAGGAAAGAAAGTGTTCACTCTATGAATTATTGACCAACCGGATGGGAATCTGCCACTTCTGCCACTCAGTGCATGGCAGGCCTTTAATACTTCTGGTTTCTTTTTCATTGCAAAGCCAAGATTATGAGGGTAACCACTGGCAGAGCCTAGCTGAGGCTTCCCTGCACTACATCAAAAGCCCAACACTTTTTATAGTTAATTAAATATGTTTAGTTAGTTATTATTCTTTTCATAATTGTTTCAATCTTAATCATACTAGGACTCCCTTGTGACACCTACCAGGACAAATTATCTAGTTAGCCAGAGCAGAGAGCAGGGTTTTGTTTCCTGCTTGTGATTGTGCCATGAGACACTAGGGGAGGAAAAAAAAATTAACTTCTGCTCCTCTTACTACAACTGTGATCATCTCATCCCCTGTTTCAGAGCCATGGTTTTCCTTCTCCCCTGGTGACAGTAGGATCCTGTGGCAGGTTTTCAATGCTCTTCTCTTGCTAGAGCTTGCTATTCTGGTGTCTCAGCTAAATTCTCATCCAAGACAAGGCTGCAGATCCTCCCTCTGAGTAATGCAGCTAAACAGGGAGCCATTTTTAATGCAGTGTGAGTGATGACGGCTGTGATGTGGGAAGAAGCAGTTATATATGCTGATTCTCCTAAAACCAACCAAAAGGACAAGATGTTCAAGCCAATTCTCCTCTGATCTATAAAGGCAGCAATTAAACTTGAAACTCCTCTGGTACTGACAGAATGGGAGCATATACAGCCCTGCATCTTCTCACTTGGCTTTACCTGAGGGGGCACCACACAAGTGCCCATGGCCACCATTCTGCTTCACCCATTGCAACACTGCTGGGGGCCTTTGGCACTCAGCCTGTCTGCTGGTATGAATATGCTACTATATCCTGGAAATCTGAGTTCTGACCCTGCCACATACAACCAGCATCCAAACAATATTCAAAAGACCTGGGAGGGTGAGAAGCAGCTTCAGCAGGATGCTGCCCCGTGGCTGCTGCTGCTTGAGATGTGAGGAGTTTGCTGCATGACAGCACTCCAGCTGAATTTGGTTCACATCCTCACCTGTGTTTTCCACCTCATTCTGGCTGAAGAAAGTTAGCTCTAACCCTGGCTACTGGCACTGGCATCCTCCCACAGCTCCCTCAGCCCTGGCCACACCAGTAGCAGGACCAGCCAATGCTTGTCAGATGGTGCCTCCTGCGCTCCTTTTCCTTGAACAAGGAAGGACAAGCCTTCTATGATTTTCTCCATTCCTTTCCACAGTAGCACACATTCTTCATAAATTCTAATTAATACTTTTGAATAACCTCTGACTTGCCTGTGAGCCGGTTGCTACTACACAGGCATTGCTTTTCTTCAATTTGTATCATAACCATGTTTTTTCTGAGTCATATTCTTTTTTTTCTAAACCTCAAAACAGTACCTCAATATTACTACTTGAAATACAGCAAAACGTGGTGCCTCAGCTGTAGGCAGCATATGATGAGCAAGAGAAAGAATGGAGAGAAGGCAAAAGGATTTCTGATTTCAGGCAAGAAGATTGTTTGTCACACTGTCACTTAATAGCCCTGATAACCTGTATCTGGCAGCCACACTGTGTGCCTACAGATGGGACCCCTGGGCATTCCACACCAACCCTCTGGGACTGAAAGCCTCCCTGCAACACTCCCAGCTGGAAAAAGCAGGTCTTAGAGATAGGGAACCCCAAGGTAAGTTTTGCAGCCACTGGGTGATTTCCCAAAGTCCCAGGCAGTGTTCTTGTATTCCTGAGATCAGGAGGAAGTAAAAAATACTGTCTTTTTTCACCATTGTTGGGGAATTTCCTGTGATGAGAAAGTGACACTGCATTTGGAAATCCATGTCCTCTTACTGTCCTTTCCTTCCACAGGCCAAATGTTGTGACCCCCAAGGAGGTAATGCTGTGTCACAGGGAAGAGCTAAGACAACAAGTCTCATTGGATTGAAAGATAAATAAACATTAGATTGAAATGACAAGATAACATCCTTAGTCTCTTCATCTCCCTCCTCTCTTCTCCCACGTATTACTCTTCTGTTAGGTTTTCCAGTAAATCAGATGGGTTTTGTCCCCTGCAGTCTAGATCTCCAGACATAACATTCAGCATTTCTGATGATCTCATAGCAGTCTCCAAAGCAAATGATAATTGCCTCAGAATTCATGAATTTTTGCTAGCGTTGTTCTCTTGTCATTCAGCATCCAGAAAATCAAATCATGTCTCTGAAGCAGCACAAGTATCACAGACTCCAGTTCCTGGCTCTGCATCGGTGTGCCCCACACCATGCACCTGAGTGCATTGTTCAAATGTTTCTTGAGCTCTGTCAGGCTGGTGCTGTGACCACTTCTCTGGGGAGACTGCTCTAGTAGCCAGCCACCTTCTGGGTGAAAAACCTTTTGTCCACTCCCTCGGGTCCTGTTATTGCTCACCAAAGAGAAGAGATCAGTGTCTGCCTCTCCTCTTCCCCTCATTAGGAAGTTACAGACAGCAGTGAGGTCTCCCCTCAGTCTCCTCCAGGCTGAACAGACCAAGTGACCTCAGCCACTCCTCATCCTTCTTCCCCTCAAGGCCCTTCACCATCCTTGTTACCCTCCTTTGGATGGTCTCTAAGAGTTTAATGTCTTTTTTACACTGCAGCACCCAAAGTGCCCCCAGCACTGGAGGTGAGGCTGCCCCGGTGCAGAGCAGAGCAGAGCAGGACAATCCCTCCCTGCCCGGCTGCTGATGCTGTCCCTGATGCCCCACAGGACACGGGTGGCCCTCCTGGCTGCCAGGGCACTGCTGGCTCATGTTCAGCTTGCCATCAGCTTGCCCAGGGCTCCTTTCCAGGGCACTGCTGTCCAGTCTCTCATTCCCCATCTGTCTGTACATCCAGGGTTGCTCCATCCCAGGAGAAGAATCTGACACTTTCTCTTGTTGAATTTGATATGGTTGATGATTGCCCAGCTCTCTTATTTTCAAGGTCTCTCTGCAGGGCCTCTCTGCCCTTGAGAGAGTCAACAGCTCCTCTTAAGTCTTTTATCATCTGCAAACTGGCTTTGTATCCCTCCCAGTCCTGCACCAAATAATTTCTGAAGATGTTGAAGAGCACAGAGCCTAAGGTGGAGCCCCATGGAATCCATCTAGAGACAGGTCACCACTCTGATGTCACCCCATTCACTGCAACCCTTTGTGCCGGACCCATGAACCACCTGCTCTCCCATATCATGATGTGTTTATCCAGCTGTGTGCAGGACATTTTGCCAGGTGGATCCTGTGAGGCACAGTATCAAAAGACATACTGACATCCAAAAAGATGACATCAACTGGCTTCCCTTGATCAGCTAGGTGGGTTACCTTGTTATAAAAGAAAATCAGGTTTGATAAGCAGGAATTTCCTCTCATGAAGTGGAGCTGACTGTGATCAGTTACTACATTGTCCTCCCAGTGTTTTTCAATAACTTCCAGAATCTTCTTCATAACCTTGCCAGGCACTGAAGTGAGACTAATGTGCCTGTGATTTCCAGGGTCATCTTCTTTGCCCTTTTTAATATTTTCATTTCTAGGCAGTTGAAACCTTTCCAGATTCCCAAGATCACTAAAATCAGTCAAGAAAGGCCTCATGACAAAATCAGGCAGCTCTGTAAGTATTCTCAGTTGAATACGTTAAGTGCCATAGACTAATAGGGATCCAGCTGGAATAGCAGATCTCTCAAAACTTCAGGGTCACCTGGGAGTTTATCATTCTCACAATGACATTTCTCCTGCTCAGGGCCCTGGGGATCCCTTTAGTTCACCATTTGTGTTGAAGACAGGGGCAAAGAATGCATTAAATTCCTCTGCCTGGTCTCTGTTTGTGAGGGGACCATTCTCACCCTATAACAGGCCAATGTTGTTTCTGCCCTGCCTTTTGCCAGTATTCAAAAAGACATCTTTTTATGGTTGCCCACATTTCTGGCCAGTTTCAATTCTGGTTGAGCTTTGGCCACATGAATCTTCTCCCTACCAGTGGCAAGCAGCATTTCTGTATTCTTCCCAAGTCACCTAACCCTGCTTCCACTGGGCATACATCTTCCTTTCTTGCTTTACCTCCAAAAGAAGATTCCAAGCCAGCCTCCTGCCTCATTTGCTTGACTTCAGACATTTAGGATCTGTCTGCTCCAATGCCCTTAGAAGGTGGTCCTTAGAAAGTGACAAATTCTGATGGACCCCGGCATTTTCCAAAGATTGTTTCCTGGGGCACTTTTCTACTTATTCCCTGAGCAGTCTGAAGTCTGCACTCCTTGTGTCCAGATTTGAAGTTCTGCTGGCACTTTCCTCCTGTCAGCAGAGATTTTAACTTGATCACTTCATGGTCACTGTGGCCAAGACAGGCCAATCAACACTTCATTCAAAACATCCTCTCTGTTGGCAGGTAGCAAATTAAGGAGGATGCCTTTCCTAGTTGTGTCTCTTACTGCCTGTATCATGAAGTTGTCATCCAGGTGTTTCAGGAATCTTCTGGCCCTCTTTGTGCCATCTGTTTGGTGCTCCCAGTTAACATCTGGAAAGTTAACTGAAGTCTCCCATAAGAACAAAGGAAGTTGATTTAGAGTTATCCTTTAGTTCCTCAAAGCATAATCCATCAACTTCATCATCCTGGCTGGGAGGTGTGTCGCAAACTCCCACAATGACATCCACATTATTTGTCCCTTCTTTCCTACCCAGAGGCTCTCAACTGCACCATTTCCAGCTGTAAGCTTGGTACATTCCAGCCCTTCCATTACCTATGATGCCACCCCCCTGCCCCTTTTGTCCTGTGTGTGTCTCCTGAAGAGCCTGCAGCTGCCCAACAGGGCACTCCAGTCTCAGGACTGATCCCACCAGGTTTCACTTAAGTCAATGATATCAAATCTGTGGGACTGAATCGAAGCTTTGAGCTCCTCTTGTTTGCTCCTCCTGCTGCGTGTGTTGGTAGAGAAACATTTCAGGTGCTGTAATTTGTAGCCAGCCCCTCATGAAGCAGATGGAGGTAGCCCATTAGTGTTCATTTCCTCAAGTTTTGACACACTGTCCCACTGATTATCACTGGTGAGCTGGGTATTTTCCTTTTCTTGCTTTCAGGCCAGTTTAAAGCTCTGCCAATGAGCCCTGCTAGCTCCTCTGCCAGAGCTCGTTTTCCACTCTGAGAAAGGTGCAACCTTCCAACCAGGTGTTGGTAGAACAGGTGCTGAATAGATCATCCCATAGCCATAACCCTCGAAGCTTTTCTGAAGATACCAGCCTCAGAGCTATGTGTTGATCTGTGGGATCTGCCTATTCCTATCAATATTTTTTCCTTGGTACCAAAAGGATTGAAAAAAGCACTACCTGCGCTCCTGATCCTACAACTAATTGTCCTAAGGCCCTGAAATCCTTTTTTATTGCCCTTGGAGTTCTCTTTGTCATCTCATTATTACCAACTTGAAGAACCATTGATGGATAATAATCAGAGAACCTTACTAGACCAGAGAGTTTTCTAGTAATGCTCCTCACCTGAATCCCTGGGTGACAGAAGCAAACTTCCCTGTGTGTGGGATCCAGTCAGCACATTAGGTCTTCCACCCCCTCTTACATGGGAGTTACCTCTGACAACTACTCTTCTTTCTCTCTTAACACAGGAAGTTGCAATGCAGGGTATAGATTTTGTTGCACTAGGCAACTCCTCTATCCCAACAGGACCTTGGTCCTCCTTGTCAGTAGGTTGTCCTTCTGGTTCCAGGGCTTCATACCTCTAGTAACACGTACCGCTCTGACTTGTCACTGTCAAATTTTTAGGAGGATCTTCCTTCTAGCATGGGCACTGACCAGTTTCCAGCCTACCTGTTTAATACACTCTCAAGTAGCTACTTGATAGAGTTCTGGGTTCATCTGGTTCTTAACTACAAAGGAAATGCAAGATTCCTGTGTCTGTAGTGTCTCTGAGAGCAAGCTATCAATCTCTTGCTCTTTTTTCAAGTTCCTTCACCTGGTGAAACAGCTATTCCCAGGCCTCAGCTGGGCCCAAAAGGGCAGGGCCCTTTTTCTCTCTTGATCCACTCTAATAGCATTGAATCTCCCCTGGCTCTGCCTACCTGCAAGAAGGAAGTGCAAAGCCCTTTTTAATATTTCAGTAAAATAGAATCAATTCAGGAACGTTATAGAAGCGTTGGTATTAATTCAGGAGCCCTCATACCAGGAGATATGAAATGTGCCTGTCCCTCCTGATTGTCAGTCCATGAAAGAGTTAGATCTTCAAAAAAAGAAAAGAAATCACAACAAAGCTCTGTTCAAGATATCTCATCTTCCAAAGATTTAATTTTCTGAGACAAGAGAGCAATATGTTGACATGTTTTAAACTTTATCAGTTTAGTTACCATTTTCATTAATTAGTAAAATAAATTTTACGCTCCAAGTTGTACATTAGTCAATCAATATCAAATAAGGCTGACAGAGAAATTATTTCAGCTCTTAGACACATCAGTTACACATTTTCAAACTGCAACAATTTGAATTCAATTTTTTAATTGAAAGTTTCTTCAAAACTGAAATTTCTGAGAGCCTTGTTTGTCTGATATTCACCAGAATAGCAAAAGATCCATTGTGCTGCTATTTCATCTCTCTTCAGACACAGACCGTAAAGGACAACTGAATAAAGAAAGAAACACTGATCACAGAGAAATGGTTGGGAAGATACACTGGGGAATAAGCCAACTTTCTAAGTATATTAGACTTTAAATAGGAGTACAGGATATACCAGTTTTTTGGTTCATTGGTCAAGAAAGTAATTTCATCTGTCTTGACCCAAAGGATATTTATGTATTTTTCCAATGAAATTAACATTTAAAAGAATTATTTTCCCCAGACAAAGTAATTACTTTTATAATGAGGCTATTGACATATTTGTGGTTTACTTGAACTTGTAACAAGTGCACATTGGTGTTTCTGTCCTGTTGGAGAAGGTTGGGGATGCTCTGTCCCTGGCTCCATCCCTGGCTCTGAACCTGTCACTTTTCCCCGTGGCAGGCACACACATTTCTCCCCATGCTTTCATTCAATCAACAGAGTGCATTTTCATTTGCATTTCCAGGTGAATTTGGTGTTTTCATCAGTTTAAGATTACTGCTTTTTAAGGGTAGGAAGGTTTTTACTCTAAGCATGTGCTAATGATCTGAGAGTTGAGCTGGGCAAGGGGGCTTCACCCAGGAGGGACAATTTTATGTTCAAGAAGATAGAGAAGAAATAAATAGACACTGAACATCAGAAAAAGATATTTAATTGATAGTATGTCAGGCCCTGGGTTACAACACATTTTGCATAGTATAGGGAATAGTTAGGCATTAGCATAAGGATGGAACATAGTATGTAGATGTTTGACATTTCACATCTCTGTGATGCTAGGAAGCCCTTTGCTGAAATAGTTTAATAAGCCAGAACTAATATCTCACTTTCCCATGAAAGTGGAAGAACATCTTCCTGCTAATATTTTCTGGAAGAGAAATGGTTCCCCTGAACAAATCACAGGACATAGCACAAGTGGAAACTGTAGCCACAATGCTGTCAAATTGTGAAATGCAAAATAGTTTTTTTAGGATTGGATTGTTTGTTTATTTTTTGTTTGCTGTGGGTCAAAGATATTTGAGGTACTTCCTCAGAATAACTTGCCTGTACACTTTGTAACACATGCTGGAATTTCCTCTCTCCTCCACCCCTCTTATTTCACCCCAAATTCAAACCCTGTTGAGCACAATCTGTACAAGATATCATATTGTGATATTGTACTGTAATATTATAGTACTACATTGGAACCTCTATCGTGTGGTTAAAAATATGTGTGTTCAAAAGATACGTAAATTAATTTATGGTAGAAAAATGTGGTAGATTCACAAATTGTCTTGTGATTCATGTTGTCATCATTGTTATAGCATTTATAGGGGTTTTTTTACAAGTATCTTTCACAATAGTACAACAAGATAAAGTCAGACTGCTCACAGCATCACTTGTTTGTTTATTACTTCAAGGAATGTTTTAAAAATCTTATATTGTTTTACTCACACGTTAGTTTCTTCAATCTTCTTGGGAACCAATGCCATAGAAACCAACAGTGCAAACAACGTGCATGACAGAAAATGAGAGCATCTCTGTGATTATAAACTGACCTAACATGTCCTCTAACTTACAGCTTTTCATTACCTGTCTTTATAACAATTTGTATTTTATTATTGACTTCTACATTTTTCAGAAACCTGAACAAGTAATACAGTGTTTTCCAAGATGTATTGTACATCTGCAAACACTGCCTATTAAGTCTGAACTAAATGTCGTCTGCTGTCTTTGCCTGAGGTCTTACCATATTAATTCCAATAGTCATAAGCTTTAGGGGTTTCCTTTGTCCAGGCACCTTTTTACTTGATTCTTACTTAATAAACTGTCCAAGGTCATGTGCTATTACCAGCCCCTTTCTAAGAAAGCATCTTTTTCTCTTCTAGCTTTTGCCAGGCATAGCAGTTTAATCACAAGTAGTATTAAAGTAGTTTCAAGGTTTAGCTGCTTTGACAGACCTGTTTACATCTACAAATGACTATCAGGTTTTGAAAGACATAGTTCATGCACGTCTTCCCTTAAATGTCACTGCCATCTGCACTTTTACTGTCCAGGTACGAGAAATTGTAATATTTTTTCTCTTCTTCCTTATAAATGTCACTGCCTTTTTTGATGAAGTTGTCCTTGCTCACTGCTGGTGTGGCATCAGAGCTGGGCATGCTGCCCTGCTCCCAGTTGCAGTCCTGCCCTGCTCTGGGTAAGGCCATTGAGCCCCACACAGCCCAGCCAGGAGGAATGAGCTTCTGGAATGCAGCTACTGCTATCAACCACTAAACTCCAGGCTGCCATCGTGGCCCAGCCTTCAAGCCATGCTGTGTATTTAAGAGATAAGGGCTAAGTAGTTCAATGCATTCCCCTAGTTTTAGTCTTTCTGCTTGAAGGATTTGCAGTAAAGCCACCACTTACTGCCAATATTGATTGACTGTTTTGATACTAATACTCACTTAAGATCTGCTGCTGCATAAACATAAACTGTCACAAAGAGCCAAGGAGTGTCAGTCACCATCAGCCTGGGCCACCTGGTAAAGAGTAAACTAAATGAAGAAAATTGTGCATGCTGACTGTTCAGTCTTCGCCCTACCCAGGTCTTCAAATTGCATTTAAATGTCTTGGATATGTAAAAATAAAGTATTTCACTTGGGTATTCAGCTGGGCAAGATGATTTGTGCCAGTTAATTTAGGCACTTGTTTAAAAAATCTCATGCAACTTCTAAATAGAAATTGAGGAGGTGGAAAGGGGGAAGCCAATCAAAGCCACAGGACTGGCAGCTCTGTCATGCCATTCCACTGCCCTGAGGCCAGTAGACATGTCAGATGTCTGCTTTTGTTGCAGTCATCACAAGTTGAACATTCTGAGAAGGCAATGAAAGAAGACAAGCACCAGCCTTGACTTTCTCCATTTAACAGGAGGTTTTACTGGTGCGGATCAGAGGTGAATTCACAGTGTCTTTCCAGGCAAGCTGCCTGTCATAGATGGCTTCACAGATGGTTTCACCACTATCATTGTTCAGCTTCTGAAAGAAAAAAAAATATTTGCAGTTATGTTGCTGGAGTGAGGTTTCCAAAAGTATTCAGCCATGAATCCATTCAGTCGCGACTCCACATCCCACTGGCTTTTAACTATTTGTAGTGAGAAAAGAAAGCTAAGAGTCCATTGAGGTTCTTTAAATTCCCAAACAAAATAAACCCGATTGACCAAACAGGCTGTACTGGGAAACTTATCACCACTTTTAAAGAGATTTCTTCTATCTCCCAGCAGAATTTGAAGGGACACTGATTTTTACTACATTTGGCAAGGTTGCATTTTTAGCAGAGTACCTTCCTTAAAGTGAATAGTCATGTTCACAAAGAAAGGCTGTTTCCACTAGAGCTACTGGGCCTCAAGACATCTCTTAGTCAAAATAGGGACCACTGAAGAAATCAAGTGGATGAAACACTCAGATAAAGCTCTTTTAATACACTTTACAGTTTATGGATTGCACTATTTTGTATGTTAGTCATAATATTTCCGTCCATACCGAATAAGCATAATCTTAAGCGGTAAATAAACGGCAGCATTTTCACATACGTCTGTTGCTTTACAAAAATGAAACCAGAATATATATTGAATTAAGTTAGCTGAGTTTCAAAACATTCTACTCTAAATCTTAGTCAGATGCTTTGCTGTGTGTCTTAAATTCCTTACTAGTTCATTCTTCTGCAGTTCATGTGCATTTAGATTATCATTTGAAGGGATTTAGAAGCCATCCCTAATAACATACCTGTATGTTTTATCCTGCTACCTTCAGTATTAACAGCCAGGTACACACCAAAGTTTTCCATTTGGCAGGAGCAACTGTGCAACCAAATGAGTTTTTTAGAAATTTACAATAATACTAGGCAATGGTATTAAATCTACTGTTATATATATGGTTTATAAAAAACTCAGAAGTAGAAACTACTATACAAAAGAGCATTTTCATAAATTTAAGAGGAGCTGCAAACCCAGCTTACACAGAAGTTTTGAAAGTAACTTCAGGTCCCACATTCACATAGCTGTTGTCTATTGAAGCCTTCCGTCAGCAAAAAGAAAAATAAAATTGCTAGCTCTGTTGTCTTTAAACAGCATTTTGTATTATTACTATATTACAGCTTGGAATTAATAGGACTCTTAAATCCCTAGGTACAATACAGAGTAATTGTGCTTTCATGACCTTCCCTGGCAATGCCAATTATCCAAGCTCACAAATCCTACATGGGAAGATTGTAAGTTCAGGCTCCTGCTGTGCTTATGAAAATGAGTATTTCCTCATTGTATGCTGCCCAGAGGAAACATATGTGTTTTGTACTAGCATCAACAGAAAATCTCTTGCTGCACACAGAGACCTTCAGGAATGGTTAATTTAAGATGCTGTTCTTGAGCTGCGTTAAATTTGAGCTCAGCTGTGTCTGCTTCAAAGTACTGCACATCTCTCTTACTCCTCCTTTGTCACCTACACAATTTCTTTCTGATTCTCTCTTTGCACATTTTGACCCTTGTGGTCTTTGGCTGTAGCATAAGAGAACCTTCCTTTCTACCCTGGAATTTTATCTTATCAGTCTCTTTCTGAACAAAGAGGATTTTTCTTTCTTTCAAACCAGGTTAGATTAAATAGAGCTTGTTTGCACTTGCCAGTTCAAGTTCTCTGCTTCTGTTATTGTTGACTACACTAAGCACAACCAGGCAGGAGGCTCTGTCTAATTTAAGATGTTTTGATTTATGTTGTAAGCAGTAGACAAAAGAGCCTAACATTTTTCAAGAAATCACCCAAGGCATCTTCTTGTATCTTCTTCCTATGATGCTGCACAGAATTAGAAAAAACTCTGCAAGAGGAGAAGTAACTCCTTTTGATGACACAGAAAGGATGTTGCTCTTCACTGGCACATTTGTGGCCATAAAGATGAAAAATCTTCAGCCTAATTTCGAATAACACATACAGATGAGGGGAAAAACTCACAGAACTATTATAGTAGGCACACTGAACTGGATGATACAAAAAGGGAATATTGCAACGCATTACGTCTGTGCCATGTGGCTGCCTTGAGAGTAATGCTGGGTTCTACCTTTTTGACTCCTGAGCTGCAGTTACCACTGCAGCTTCTGCATCTCACAGCTGTAGATGTTTGAATTTAGCACAGAGGAGGGCTGTCAGGGTTGTGTGATGTTTGACAGACTGCACAATTCATGTCAGGATTTTCTTTTTCTGTACAGTAGTTGCTAACAGGAACTTAACAACCTCCTACTGGTTTTGTGCATGTTCAGTCTCTGAACAGCAGGAAGATATTGATGAGTGATGAGTGGAAACTCCTTTTCTATCACTCTGAAACTCCACCACTGTATCTGGACTTTAAATTATAGACAGCAATCTCCCTTCCTCATACCCCATGCTTGATGGACCTGCATATGCGTACAGTGTAAATGGGAGAAGCTGGACAGGAGACAGAAATAAGCATTTCCCATGCTAAGAGCTCATTAGCAGTGTTAAAATGTCTGACATGATTGTACCTTGATTTTCAGCACCACCACCCCCAAAGTTGTGAATCACTGAAAAATGAGGGGATGGGCATTTTTACCTACCTAGGGAGCCTCAGTAGTAGAAAGTCTGTGCAATTCTGGTGCCTGTGCAGGAATCATGAGGGTGCTTCAGGATATAGCGGCAAAGCATCACTTTGGAAAAGACAGAAGATTTCTGTCATTAGGAATGGAGCATTCAATATCAATCAAGAGATTGTGTATAGCCACTTTTGGAAAGAAAAAAATGCACATAGAAAGTTGGACAATGTAAATCCAGCCAGATGCAATAGCTTGGGTTTGAATTAAGACCATTTCATTTAGGGTTTGGGGTGTGGGTTTATGGGTTTTTTGCCACCCAAAGCAACTTACTTCTGATATTCAAGTTGAAGAGAATCATTATTTGCCCCATGCTCTGAAATAATCAAATTGAAGGAAGGCAAAATTGTTAATTTTTGTCCTTTTTTCCCCACTAGAGAACAGAACATAAGCTACAGCTGTTCTGTTTTCAATTTTAATATAATTTTAGGGGTAATTTGCCAATAACAATTATAGGCTGACTAAAAAAGAGCAGTGTCTGAATATTACCTGTAAAGTCTAAAAGTCTCTTTAGGAATACTCAACAACCTTTTCATTTATGCATCAAAATTTTGCCAGAGTTTTATGAAATAAGATGATAATATGGAGTTTGGAACCTTTGAATTTCTTTGGTGACTGCAACTAGTGCTAATAACAGATTAGTACCTCTGAAGGCTGCTCTGAAGTTCCTTAAAATCCCTAGGAATTTGGATATAGGTCTTGGCAGTGGTGTTAGCTGCTCACACTGGTGCACTACAAGATTGCAGGGTCAGAGGAGCTGGACCAAGAGAGACCCTCAAACAAAACCTCCCATCTGTAGGGCTGAGGGTGAGAGGATTTCTTTCCATGTCCAGACCAGAACTAAGCAGGAAAATGTGGTACCATTTTATGACACAGGTATTTTTCAGCTTTCTCTACAAGAAAATAAGAGCAAAAGGATTTTGCTTTACTAGTGAAACTTTAATGGTTTCCAGCAGTTAGTTAAAAAACTAAGAGAAAAATATGCAAGCAGAGGTGCATCTCCTTTGTGTTACAGTGGCAGTTAGAAATTTGGGGTTTAAGCATTGAAACCTAAAGGGAGATTATCAAAAGTTCCTATTCTGGAAAAGAAAGAGAAATGAAATCTCTGCATCTAATCATTTTTCTTCATCAGTCTTCCCTGTGACTGAGCTGACATTTTGAGTATGACAGAAATACATTCTTGTCTTGTTACAAGACTATCTGCTATAATAGACTTTGATATAAATCTGTGTTATCATGCTTTCTTGTGCCATTAAAACTCATGATACTGTTGTTACGACAACATAATTTACAATATTCCAAATTAAACTGCAGATATTGCTGTAAAGAGATGTTCACTCTTGTTTTCAAGTTTTTCCAGACTGCATACATTATGATTCTGGGTTTTAGATATTTAACATCAAAAACCAAGTTTCCATTTTAAATTTTTGAACATTACTTAATTTTTCAAGTCAGATTCTTTGACACAGTTCCAAGGGTCTACAGTATGATTTATACAACTTTTGAGAGTGAGTGGCATGAACGGCCTTATCCATGTCAGAATTTATCAAGTTCAGCCATTTGGATCTGGACTGCACCGTATTTACATGTGTCCTAGATCTACTTCCAGGATAATATGGAGGTGCCAGGGCTCCACCTCCATTTCCTTTGAATTACCATTTGAAAATCAAGCTCTTGCATAATCTCCCACTTCTATGCTTCCCATTCAGGTACAAACCCTAAAGTCTTATTAGCCCTCTTCTGCAACTTCCTTATACTTAGCTCAAATGAGATCAAAATGTAAAAATAGATAAATCTGTAAAAGATCCAGGAGAAGGAAGAGACAATCAATGTACTTTTGTCTGTTTTGAAAACATTACCCTAAAAACTTTGTTGGAGTGACAAATCCTTTTTTTATAAATGCAATCTTTTAAAAATTTAAGGATTTATAATGAGTAGGAAAGAAAACTGGTACCCCCAAACCATTGTGCCTGAAGAGAGAAACAATAGTTTTAAAAGTCGGGGGGAAATCTGCTTTCATTACTCCTAACTTTTCTTCTTGGGGAAAAAATGGGGAAATGTTTCTGCTACTCTTCATTTTCTCTTCCCTTTCTTAACTGAACACTGAAAAAAATGTGACCAGCAAGGAGCAGAATTTCACATGAAAACAAAACTTAGTTCTTTAAGTTGAACATCTTGTGGAACATCACCTCATGCTACAGAGTTCAGAGAGTTCAGCATAGGCAGGCTGCAGCACTGGTGTGTGAAACAAGCTAGGGAAGAAGCACAGTCACCCTGCATAATTTCTTAGCCCTTCGGGAGCCCAAATAAATAAAATTAGGAGTGAAAAGGGAAATAAACCACTGGCCACCTCGTTGGACATTGCCATATTGATTTTCCTTTGCAATTAAGTGCAAATTAATTTTGTATGTTGAATGCTATCACATTCCTCTTTGATTGTCCCCCTCTGTTTTAGATATAGAGGAACATCTCTAGATTGATTTAGAACTTTTTTTCTTTTTTTTACAAAGGCTTTATGGACAGCTTTTCAAACACAGGTGTGACAGATGAGGCATGATCACCCTTCAGAGGTGTCTCTGCTATCTAAATCACCTCAACCAGGGGCTTGGAGGCATCTGAAGCTCCACTCCACAGGGAAGGAAGCCACCCTTGTTTTTCCTTCTCGGAGAACCAAGCCAGCTTCTCACAGAGCACCCCTGCTTGTCCTCTTTCTCACCTGGCTATGACTTTCAATTAGGGGATTAATGTAGTTGTTCAGAACTTCGCCCAGGTCCCTAGCAAGCTCCATGAATCCCTTCTGAATTGGAGAAGAGTATGAGAATCTTTTAATCAAAATATGGAGAGGGAGAATGCAGTGCTGGTCAGGGCAGATTAAGGGCAGCACCCATTCCAGTTGGTCCCATCAATTTGCAGGCATGCTGTGACCCCTATGTGTCATTCACCTCAGCCAGTCCTGTGTGGCTGTGCTGTGCAAGGCAATACAATATGGAAGTGAATAACACCTTCTACCTGACCTCATCACTTTGCTCAGGTTGAGGTGGTCTTAGAAAATGCCAGATCTCACAGATGCTTTCCATAATCTGAGTCCATTTTCAGTGGCTGATCAAGCAAAAAAATACAGCCAAACTGTAAACCTCCTTCAGTTTTGGAGGGAATTAATGGAGGGCACACCTGCAAATTCCTGTCTTCAGTGCCTTTCTTCAGTGTTCAGCTGCAGAAGAGATGCTTTGGGACAAAAAGGTGTCTCCAGCTGGCTGCAGTCTAGCAGGCACTGTGGCTGGCCAGCACAACCCATACTTGCCTTCATTGCTGAAGTCCCCTGTGAAAACACAAGGTAGGCAGTGAGTACTACAGAAGAAATGGCATAATTGGCATCACTAAACTAGTTTAAAATATGCTGCAAATGTTTGTTGAAATATCCAAGGTGAGATTTATGCTCACCATCCATTCCAAAGTATGTATAACAATTCATTCAATGTCAGACACTGGAAACTAGCACTTCTTTTTCCAAGCAAACTGGTCAGCATTCACTCAAAATATGTGCACTGCTTACAACCACACAGTATCTCATAAACAACTCATTCCGGTGTGAGTCCTGTATGTTGAAAATTATGTATTAGACTTAATTCACTGGGTTTTGTGATAGAGAAGACAGAGAAATTTGTTGAGGTTTCTTGGTGATTTTTCAGGTTAGTGGGAATAAGTCTGCAAAGACACATATGCATATGTCATACATATGTATATACAATCATCAGAGTGTCTTGAAATGTTTATGAAAAGACACAAAAGCTTGATGGTTCACTTCCAAATCTGCATAATTTTCTTTTTTATTTAAAGGTCATGTTCTAGATCATTCCAAATCATAATCAGTCAACATAAGCCCCCGATAAGGCCTGTCTGACAGCTGGATATTAGAAGAAAGCTCTTCTTCATGCATGTTTTAAAATCTTTACCATTAATCTTGCCAAGAAATCTCAGTTAAATGATTGTGAAATATTACATCAAAGCTATCCAGTGATCAGCAATGTGACTTATTTTCTGACAAGTACAACTTTGTCATTTTTATCTCATGGTCATCACATCTTCACACAAAAAATAGCTCTCTTTTTTCTTCTCTGCCCTCTTTTCTCCCCAGCTTGACTACAGTGCAGATTTATATTCTTGACACTCTCATCCCTGTTTGATGAGTTTTAGGTAAGTCCAACTGTCATTTTGTCCCCAGAAGCAAAGCAAACACTGCCTTAAACTGATAACAACACAATTTAGCTGCCCCATAAACAGTCATTTTAACTCCATGATATGTGGCTGCTCCATCAACATTCAAGCAATGGAAATGACATAATTATCAGGCAACTCTAGATGATGAAAAATGTCCTACATTAGGGAACACTGTGAACACAAAAATTCTTCAGCTATCAGTCATTGCCATTGTAATGTACTTACTTCTGTCTGTGGATTTAGACCTATGATGAGGCTGAACTTGCAAGAAAAAAAAACACACTTTGCAGAGTATGTTTGTATAATTAAGCTGAAACATCTCTGCAGTTCTGAGGACGATAGCTGTGCAGAGGCAACAAAAGCCCAAAGCCTAAGATATTTCAGCCACACCATAAATGTAAGGATCCTCAAGGAGTATGGTCTTACAGACACTCTGTAGCTGTTAGAAACAGAAATCTAGGGTGATTCTTTCTCAGGATTAAATTTACTCTTTTGTATCCAAATTCTCCTGCAGGTTTTTTGCCTACTATAAGGACACCATTAATTTGCAGGGGTCCTGCAGAAACATATTCTCTGCAGTCACTCCAAAGGTAACACCACAGTCTTGCCTGGTATGAGCCTCTCAAAGCCAGACCTGTAAAGGAGAGGGCTCCCAAAGGCAGGGGCAGTGGAGGTGCCTGCATGAGTCATACTGAGAGGGCACAGCAGGGCCCAACATCTCAAAGAGTTACCATGCAGTGGGGAGAAGAATTAAACAAGGAAGAGGATTTCAAACTGAAGTCAAGAGCTGACTCATCAGGAGATGCTGCAGCTGTTTTGGGGAGAGAGGACTGACTTCTGAGTAGCAGGAGCTGAGAGATGACAGAAAGCTACACTCTGAGATTCACAAACGTGTCTAAAGCTGCTGTGGTGCTGCCCATAGTGAGAGCTTGTAGCTTCCCAGCTGTGACTAGGTGAGACAGAGGAAGAGAAACAGTGAGAAGCAAAGGGAAGGTTGTTCTCAAAGCACCTTCCTGCCCAATGCAGAGAGCCCTGCAAAGACAGCCTTTTCCCAGGAGTTCTAATGTTAGTATCCCCATGTTGGTAAGGATGCACTGAGACCTTGAGAAACTCTGGGTAACTCAAGCCTTCCTTGGGCATTACAGAAATATTTTAATTCTGTAATTAAAATATGAGTTGTTTAGGGCACAGCAGAGTAAAGGATCATGGTATCTGGTAGAGCACTGATGGAATATCAAGAGTTTCCTTCACCCTGTCTCTCACTGAGAGGCTTCATTTTACATCCATCTGTCCTGTTTCAGCTCTCCTTGCTCTATTAATTGCATGGGAATGGGATTAAGTCTCCAAAATGTACCTTTCTATGGCATATAGTGTCCTACACAGACCAAGGATATTTGAACACTCTTGTCCTGTAAGTATAACCTCCCGTAATGGGAGGTTGTGTTAACTCTTTTCTCCTTTTCACTGCCTTTTACATCACAACAAACCAAGTGAAGCTTGCAGCTCCGCAGTGCCTAGAAGTTTTAAATAAAAATTAAGCCTTCCTCCACTGCTCTGTGGCTATCTATGAAGGCACATAGTGAAAACTGGATAAAGGAATTCCAGTCTTCTGGAAGGCCAAAACTAGAGGAACTCTGGACACAATTTTTCAAACTGGAAGGTTCTTGAGTCAAGTGATCACCTTTTTTTCAAAATGAAAAGGGAAGAGAGGCACCTTTTCCTTTTCACAAAGATTAAGTGAAATATTTTGTGCTGTACAAATATGTAGACATTACTGGTTTTCTTAGCAACTTGTTTAGATGCCAGAATAAAAGATATTCACCCTTAGAAATGTGTTAGTGACATCTTCTTTAAAAAAATGAAATTATTAAGGTTTCAGACCAAGTTTCTTTCAGGTGTTTTCTTATAGAAACAACACAGAAATTTCAAAATGTTTCTCCCTCCTGAGTTCCTAATGGCTTGAATTAGACTGCTCTATGCTTACGAAACCCAAGAAAAACATAATTTCTTTGCCATCTCCAGCTTCCAGAATCTTAGCACATTTTCCTATGCTTTATGTTCTTGGAGTCTCTCTACCAAAGCAGGAAATTACAAAAGAATTGCAATAGTCATTTGAGTTTTGCTTTGTTTAGTCTTTTCAAGAACATTTCAAGAATGGTTTTTATCCCTGTGTGTATTACAAAAAGCATGAGAATGTGACTCATAGAGGCTCAGAAGCTAGCAATAAAAGGAAACACATATTTACAGCACTGTGATTTCATAGACAGTGCTACATGTGGTGAAATGGGACAAGAAGAGGTTGATACACAATTTTGCATACAGGAAGGAGCTCTATCTGCCATGTTGTAGTCTCACTACTGCAGAGAGAAGACAGCTCGGGGAGGGAGGCTCAGGCGCTCAGCCATGTGTCTGGCCAGGGGTAACTCAAAGCTCCTAGGTATTACTGAGTGTTCCTTTTTTCTACCTTTTGGCTGCAAAGGAGACCTCAAGGAAAGACAGACTTGCTTCTCTACTTAAAACTCTGAGCTCCTGGTTGTGACACTGCTTGGGAGAAAGATTAAAGGGGTGGCTCATAGCAAGCCCAGAAAAGCTATTTCCAGGGACTTGGGTCAATCTCAGCCCCAGGGCAGAAGTACCACCTCTTTAGGGAAGGAGGTGAGAAATTCTCTGATGGTTATGGTTTGCAGCAAAGATGAGTAAGTGAAAGAAATCTAGACTCTAACAAATACCAGAGTCCAGGAGCAAGGAGAAACAGAGCAGTGAGTGTAAACAAGCACTGTCTGTTTAGCAAAAATCATGAGACAATAGCAGATGGCCAGAAAAGGATTCACTGGGTCTGGTAGAGTGGGAGGGAAGCTCTTGGGCTGCATGGTGGCTGCAATAGTTTTAGAGATTTATTCCATGCTTTGATATTATCTTTGGAAATCTATCTCAAGGAAAATTTTTATTGGGTAAACATCTTTAATAATACTACTTCCTGAAGGGAAGAACTCTTTCTGACAGTGCCTTTGATATGCCTGATCTTGTCCTTCTCCTAGAGGAAGGTGACTTAGTCCCTGACCCACCAGAGGTGGGTTTGGGCAGTGGGGTACACCTGGAATAACAACCTCCAGGCTGCAGCTCACTGCTCATTTCTCAGTCTGATGTTAAAGAGAATTTGAATTTTCATCAAGGAACATCTTGCTGGTTCACCAGCTCAACTTGACATCACATCATGATGGGGGAGCCACTGGTTACTTCGGCAGCATCTCTGAACCCACACAGTGGGGATTGCTGCTCCAGGCTACTCACTGCCCTCCACGTCTTTCTCAGAGCCCCAGTCATCTGATATGCCCCACACTTCTGAGGACAAATGTGTGTGTTAGAGCTGTCTGGTTATTAACAAGAGAAAAGGCTCCCCTGTCACCCTCCCTGCCCCTCCTGCCCCCCCATCACATCCAGTGCAGTTCATCTAAAGTTTTTCTACATTGCCCCCTTTTAATTTTTCCCCTCTGATGCTAAAGTTCCTGTCTAGGTAAAAGAAAGGACCACAGGCTCTAAATGCTTTGCAGAGGACCCAAATTCTCTTTTTAAGGGCAGTGCAAAATGGCAGGATGAATCCACACATATCCGGAAGTTTGGGCCCAAACACTTCTAAACCTGATATTGCCCTATCCTCTAAGAACTCATATCACTAATGTGTTGGCAGTCAAACTCTCTTGCATCTCATTCATCAGAAGGACAAGGGTTTGATTTGTTTCTTGGAGCTACAATCTATGTGGTATTAACTAGAATGAAAGATGGAATACATTTAGGTATGCAGACAGTTAAACAGAGTTTAAGTAGATTAAATAATTTAAATAGAGTTAAATGCTGGGCTTTAATAGGTTTTGGCAAGAAGATTATTGAAGAGAGGATATTAATACATACTGGTATATAAGCACTCATGAAGCTGGTGGAATTTCTGTGAACAGAAATATGAAAACCATTGACCAGACCACTGGCCACAATGGGATTATAACAGAATCCACTAAGTAAAGAAGGACCACAACTCTGTATTAAAAAGACCACAGCTTCCTTCTCTGATTTATTCTCAGACTGTCAATTCCTAATAGCAATGATAATTCCTGTCCACAAGAATAACACCAGCTAATAGATTCTGTGGCTGGTCTTTTCTGAACAACAGTTAGAATGACCATATAATGAATTTTCCACATTGTGTCAATATTCAGAGGGAGCAAGAATCCCTTAACTGTTCAAGCTATATCATGTGTAAGTAAGAGAAATTAAAACAAAGTATAGATTTCTTCATCTAGAGGCAGACAGCAAAGATTCAAACCACAAAACTCTGCACAATATCTAAATGAGTCACAGAAGTCCAACATAACACAGAAATAATATTAAAGCTTTTTAAAGTTACTTTAAAAGAAAAAAAAATCCAAAAAAACCCAAATTCATAGTAGGGAACAATCTCAGGGAAATTATTCCAGGAAAAATTTGTTCACTAACATACAGCGTTGTATGTCAAATGAGTTAATTATAGGAATGAAAGCAACATAGGAATTAGATGGTCTTTTCAAGCCTGTAAGGAGTATGAACAAAGAATATAATTACACATCGAGCCTGTTGATTAACCAATTACTAGTTAAAGCAGATTTAGACTTTAAATTAATTTAGTTCTGAATTCTGGGGATTTTTGGGCTAAGATAAACAGTGTTTGAAGATTAATTATCCTTGTCTAAGATGAAGGAACTCATTTCAATTTTGTTAGCGCGTCGAAAGACTGGCTCCTGCACGGGAGAGGGTAGACAGCAAATCTCAGCAGTATTGAACTGACTGATTAAAGTGTACTTTGAGACTCCTAATCACTCTAATCCTCACAAAGAGTGGCAATACTACACATGGCATTGTGACAGCCCAAATTAATATTTAAATGAAAAACAGGCCAACATTTACCTAGATGAGAAGGTGCACTGTCTCCAAAGGACCAAAGGAAGTCCAGCCAGACCAGCCAAGGACTTACAAACTCAATAGTGAGGAAGCACTAGAGCACAGTTTTTCATGCGCCTTTGCCCAAAGAGAAAGTAAAGGTGTAGTTGTGACACCTGCCATTCATTCTGCCACATCACAGCATCCTGACTAAACTGTGTGGAAGGGCTAATAACAACATTTCACTTTTCTGTAAGTAAAAAGTTTTCTTTTCAGCTATAGCCCCAGGGAAGCGTTTCGTGAAGGAAAGATGTCACAATTCAATAGTTGTGCTGGTGTGTGGATAGATTTTCTCAGCAACTTGCCTAGTGAGGTGTTCAGCTGCCTGACATCCCCTGCCACGTAGAGGAGTGCAGTGTGGCACTGTTAAGTGTCCTGGGCCAGCACAGCCTGCTGCTGCACTAGAGCTTCCTGTCCCACATTAGGCTCTCCATTAAATGTCGCATCATGGGTCATCCTTTGTCTTCTTACTGGGAGTGTGTTGGAAGAGAAGTACACCAACTTGCTTGCTATTTCCACAGAAAGAAGTAAAACAGCCTAAAACTTAATATAAATGCTATTTTTAAGATTAGGCTGGTAAATACAGTCAACAAAGGATACTTTTTGGGAAGATGAAAGAGCAAAAATCATCACTTGGTTGCTGCCGGCTGAGTACCTGCCCCTCACTAAAACAAAGCATTGTCTTCACTAAACTACAATGCAGTCCAGTAAGACCTTTCGTTATGGCCTCATTCCTTAGGCAGCATATTTCCACTGAAGTCAGTATAAGGCATTTTAATTTTCAGAAATAAGCAGAAGGTACAAACTATATTTTTGGAATACAAAAGCCCGCAAGGTCTGGACTTCTTTGTAGTAGATTCTGGAATAGCATGTGGGGAGACAGCCCATACTGCAGAGAACATGGCAAAATAGATGCAAGGTTGCAGAAAATTATGAAATAAATGAAGGACTGAAGATTGCCGGCAGAACAAGGCAAGTCCAGTGAGGTTTCCAGAGTCACAAGAGGCAAACTAGATCTAGAAAAAGCTAGGACTGCAGGGAGCAGGGTAAAAAATAAGCCATCAGCCATTACCATTGAACAATATCCCCTCATATCTCCGTTCTCGGGTCAGGTGAGCCCAATATGTTTGCTCCTTACTCAGGCCAGCAAGTTTTTATGGGGCATCAAAGAATGAGTTGCAAGCCCTAGGCAGGATCACTAAAGGTGAAATATCTGCTCTCAAAAAGACTTGCTTCCCCCTCTCCATTTTCTGAATTAATTGGGTTGTGAGAATAATTACAACTACTTCTGCTCATAAAGAACTCACTGTGGAGGGTCCAGACCTTCTCCCTAAGTAAACAGTGTGGTATAAGTATGTTCAGTTTCTTCCCCTCAAAACACTTTTCTTGCAGCACCTGGTGCTTCAACTAAATCCCAGCAAGCATGAGATCCTGTTCTGTGAACCCACATTGCATGCTGGTAAATTTAGAGCCATGGGTTTAATATCATTAGGTTGTTTTATTGGTTTTTATAATATTACTACTTCAGCCTGACTAGGAGTCTAATCTTGGAATAAACTTCATTTTGCTAGGTGCTAGGCAAAGACATGGCTACAAGATTCCTAGCATATTGCACTGGTGCCCCTAATGCCCAGATAGGGAAAATATGCTGGTTTATCCCCCATTTCCACGCCCCAGAGGTAGCTGTATTTTGGTGATGCAGATGTGGCACACATACAAAACATGCTAAAGACTTCAGGTGAAATATAAATTAAGCAGCAGCATGGCAGAGAAAAGATTTGTGTTTGGAGACCATCTTCAAAAACAGATTTCTCGCCAACTGCTCCTGCATGCACCCTCCAGTGTGATGCCTGACAGATTCTTAGCACAGAAACTCTAGGGACAGCACACATCTCTTACAGCAGACATCACTTACAATCATTCTTTTTAAAGAAAACCTGTTCCTACAAACCCAAACACTTGAATCCTTACAATTGACCTAACAAGTATCCTAGTGGAAGTAATTTTCAGAAGTAGAGGAGACGGCTTTTCTTCTCTCCATCCTCTCCTCTTTCAGTCATCCTCTCCCATTCCCTCTAGTGCTCCTCTGCTTCCACACAGCTCAGCCAAAGGGAAAATTCATGTCCTGTTTTTCAAGAAACTGATCTGCAAGCTGCAGAACCCACAAGCCCTGGTCTCCCATCTGGCAGCAAAGCCTCAGCTGTGCCTTCTTCCCTGATTTTAGCTCTCTTTCAAAATATCCTCCTCTGCCTTCAGTCCATGCCAGTGCCCCATCTCCAGCTGGACTGGTCTGAGGGAGTGATGTATGGCCAGTAGTGGTACACCAACTTCTCACAGCAAGGACAAGGAAAAGGGGAAACAAGGGCAGGAGCAGCATCAGCTGGATCAGAGGAATGGTGGGAAGGGAGAGAGCGTTGAGGGTGGGATATCCTGGGCCATGCTCTGCACCTTTGCTGATGGTGGGTTCACTGCAGCTGGAGCTGTGGGAAAGCTAGGTCCAGTTGTAGCTCCAGCAGATCCCCACTGAGATGGGGCAAACAGGCCTTGCAGCTTGGGCAGCTTTGCACAAACAAGGTGAAATTCCCTGTGCTGATTGTCTGCAGATTTTCCACGTATATTTACATATATCCAGTTGCGTATTGATTTTAAAAAAGTACTTGCCATTCACTTTCAGTAACAGCTGCATTGTTCTGGATTCAATTTAAAGAAAACATCAGCTGTAGGCTGATGCACTTGACAAAAAGCACAGAGGAACAGACCCTTATAATGGGAAATATTGTGCAGGCCTTTTAAAGGAGGTGCCACCAGTTTTGTCTGAGGTTATGAATTCCACACTTCAGCCTTTTCATCTCATGTGAGCTTCACAGGACTGGCGGCACCATGCCCAATGGGGAATGGGCAGGCAGTGGATGTTTCGATGGAGTGTCAGGGCACCTGGTCACCAAGCAGTGCTTTTGGATGGGGAGGTCTGACCACCCCTGTACTGGCGGCACCACTCAAGGGCTGGCTGCTACAGCCACCCACCCCTTACAGCCAGAGACCTTGCCAGCACACAGGAGCACTGAGACACACAGCTTTCCTTCAGCTGAAGACATCCAGAGTATTTACTTGATTATTGGCATGCTGCTGAGAGTCATCATATCCTCAGAGGCTCCAGTCTGTGCCAGGAACTCAGAAACATGTGTTTCTCCTTGCTGTTTTACACCAGGATTGACACATCTTCTGCTTCACCTGCAGCTGCCTGTGCTGCAGAATACTGCAGCTTGGGTACATTCAATTCCTCCAAGCACCCAAAAATGTGAAATGACAACACTGCTTGTAAGATCATTGCTGCAGGACAGGGAACAGGTTTTGCTTTGTGAAATTAAAGAGGCACCCAAAGGCATCTTGAGCTGTTTCTGTCACTGAATGCTGCCTGCCCAGCACAGGGTGTCTCAGGAGGCTGTGCTGTGCTCAGTGCTGGTGCTGCTGCCCTTGGCATAATCTGTAGCTGCAGCTGTGATTTATTTTTTTCTACAGAGCTGGGGGTAGGTGAGTCACGCTGCAAAACAGCGGAGGATTGAGAGGCCAGACCCTTGCTCAACTATGCCCAGGTATTCCCAGGAGGTCTCCACTGCTTTCAGGTAGCTCCACCAGCAGCCAGAAGCCACCACTCCAGTGGCCTGCAAGAGTGAACAGGTGACTGTTCAGCAGGCAGCCCTCTGCATGGGCTCTAGGTGCACACAGTGCTCTTGAGTGAATCACTCTTGCCTCAGCTGCAGGAAACTGCAAGCCACAGTGATGGCAACAAAGAGACACACTGCAGCATGCTGAATTTACAGAGACTCTGCAGGCAAGGGCACAGTACTCCTCTCCGTGGCAGCCTCTGAGGGGCTTCGCTCTCTGGAAAAGGAAGGTGTGTGGGTTGCAGCAAGTTGTGTTCAGGCAGTGTACAGGAGCCAGACAGGCTCCCTGAAGTTCAAAAGTAGGAAGGATCTCCTGTCAAAGCAAGACCCCAAGATCACCCCCTTGCCACAGTCCACATCATGCCATATGTGTGAAGAGGCAGGGAACAGCCTGCTTTTGCACCCCAGCTCTCATTCACCTTTCTAAGAGGATACCTCTGCCATCTATTATTTCACAGCTGCCTTGCTCTAAAGGCCACCTCAAGATTTAAGAGGTCCTGAGGGAGGAAACCCAAGCACAGTGTGGGATGGTCTAAACTGGAACCTCCAATGTTCCCAGCAGCAGGGACAAAATCTGTTTGAGCCGCATGGTGCAGCAAAGTCAACTGGAGGCTTGGGCACAACTAACAGAGTAGAGATTTCAGCTGCAAATCATTACACTGGAAGCAACTGAAAGCAACCCTTAAGGTGCCTTCAGAATTATAGTAGAGGGTGTTCTGAGTTCCTTGGGGGCAAAAATGACAGGAATCACTTTCCTTCCTCTCTCAGTTGTGTGGAGTCCATGCATTTCACAACTGCTACCTCAGCCAAGAGGATGAGACCTGTCAAGACATTCAGGAACTGTTTTCCTACTAAGTTCAATGCCATACTGGGTATACAAACAAGGAAGATCTTGACACATAGATTCCCTTTTGAGAATCTACCCTTTTATATGTAAAGGGTAATATACATATACACACACACACACACACACACACACACACACACACACACACATATATATATAAAGGGAGTGAACCCTTTTATAACTTTGGACCGTTTTTATTCCAATATTACTCCATTTACTTTGGCCTTATATCTCTGGAGAGATTATAAATAAACACACAGAAGAAGAAAACAATTCTGGATATACATAGCCAGAGGTGCAGTTCTCCCCCACAGCCACACAGGTACCCCTGAGGTAGTCAGCTGCAACAGTATAGAATGAAGTCCAGTGTTGCATTAATTTAGCATGACATGTAGTAGCCAATGATGATTAAATTACCAATAGTTTTCAAAAATCCATCCACACATGCTTGACATTAAATGCTTGCATTAGTGAAGACTACAGTCTCTCTATTCAGAGTGCAAAGCAATATCCTTTGTAATTCCTTCTAAATGTATTGCCTTTACTGTCAGTAAGACCTATTGTTTTCATAATCTGGGATAGGGTCAGAAGCACGGAAGTGCTCTCTCTGCCCTTCAGAACTGGAAATATCTCACTCAAATGCTTTTTAACTCAGCTCCTTGCTGAGCTAGGGAGAGGCTGTTCTGGTCATGGGTTTGGCAATTTCTCGTCCAGTGGGACATTTCCAAGTAGACCAGTTCTTTTTAATAAGTAGATCTCACTGTACCTTTAAAGCAGGAATATATGCTTACAGGTCTTACTACCCCTCAAGAGGAGTTAAGATATTCGATAATTGGCAGCCTTTGAGAGGTAAAAAAGAGAAGTTTTAAAAGCATATTAAGTGTTCAGGTAGAAAAGCAGGATGGCCAGACAGAGCCCCCAGTTCTTCTCCAGACAGTCATGCCAGAAAAGCAAGGCCACACAGCACATCTCTGCACCACTGGCACAGAAACTCTGCAGGTAGCTCCAAGCAAGCCCTGGAACCAGAGGCACCAGGAATACTGCTGTGCTGCCTTTCCTGAGTTAACCTACCCAGGGCTGGGCCATTCACTGAACTGGTGCTGTACTGCACCCAGGATTTATTATTTTCCATCATCTGCTAGCCCGACAGAGATTATCCTCTATCAAGGGTCACAAGAGGAGGCAACCCTCCCCCTTGTACCGCACCAATGCCACTAAAAGTTCCCAAGGATCTTTCAGGAGCCCAAGGCGCTTCTCTATCAGGTGAGATACTTCACTTAGTAGTCAATTTTCACAATGTGGCTGGGTACTTGCTGCCGTTGTCATAGATCCTGCAGTGCCTCCTTAGCCAGTATAATCTTGGTTGCTGAGCTCAAGTTAGCTGGAACAAGGTCAGTAGGCATTTAAGTACACATAAATGCAAGCTGGAAATGCCAAAATGGGTTAAAAATGCTCCAGTCCGTACACATAAATTAGTCTGCAAGGCGCTTTGAATACTTGCTTCTGGAAGTTTGAGAGGTCCCATGTCTGAAAGAGGGTTAAATTACTTGCCCCAGCAGTCCCATACAGCAGAGGTGAGGTCAGGTTTGAGAGCTGGGTCCCCATCTTGCCAGTCCACCAGCAGGCCAGCAGGCTATATTAACACTATAATTATACATTCCCCATCTGCCTCTAGAGCCTTTTGTTAGAGCTAGATAATTAAGCACTCCTTCTGGCTACGTTCTTTTAATGAAATGGTGCATGTAACACAGCTTGGTATTTATTAATGCTAATGAGTTTTCAAAACAATCTGAGACAGCAACTCACCTTTCACTTGTGTGATTGCAGTACATGTCCAGCATCATTCCCAGTTTAATGATGCCATGTGTCACGGGTCAGTCTCCTTAAGAAGGCAGTCTGTAACATGAAATACGCAGTCTCCATCTGCACTCAGGCTGTTCTGAATGAAAAGCAGGTCCAGGCTTGAACTAACAGGAGCAGATGCCAGCTTTCCTCTCCCTTTGAGGTGCTGATGGTGGTTTATTAATTTTTAGAACGAGGTTGGAAGTTTATTTGCCTGCTGAATCTCAGTTAGCAACCTCACATCTCATAGGCAAGTAAACATAAGCCTTCCGAATCTGACGCTCCTGATGTTTCTTAACACAGAGAAGCAAAAATGTAAACCTCGAATTTACAAGTGCCAGCAGAGGTTACATATTAATAGCTCAGTTGCTTGAGATGAGATGTTTTGATAAGCACGGATCAGCTCTCTGTCACAGAGACCATGCATGCTGACAGCTGCCTGCCATGGTGGAGGGCTGATGTGCATGAACTACCTCAAGGTTCATTTTTTAATGATTATGGTTTCCAGTGCAAACACTCTTGAAGTGACTCTGATGCTCAGGAAACATCCTTGGAAATATCTCTATGTGCAGATGCAAGGGGCTGCAATACAGTTCTCTTTCCTGGAAGGCATGTTCTGGGCCAGTGACTCCTGTTCCGACTGTGATAGGATTCTAAAAAGTCCCTGGTCTCTGGTCCCATCCTTGGAACTGGATGCACAGCCCTGGTCAGGGCTACTTCTGGAGAAATTGAGGTGTTTTGGAGGCATGGAGGTCCAGCTCCAGTGACATGACAATAGTAAGATGAAGGCACAGTAAGGGTGTGCATTGCCACATTACAACTGCAGGGGCCCACACAGGTAGCCAAGCCCACATCCTCTCCCACACGAGCTGCTGTCATTCCCACCAGTGCCAGGAACTATAGGGTCTTTCTCCTATCTGCAGACTCAAACTCCTGGCTCATCCTGCCTCCAAAGAACAGAGCCAGCCAGTGGCAGCAACTCCTGGGTGCAGGGCCATGGCCCCAAAGGCAGCTGCCTGCCTGGCAATAATAATGGTCTCCTTGTTGCAAACAGTGCATGGCCAAACGGGACAGTGACACTCTCCAGGACATCCCACCAGTTTGTGAGAGGCTGGGTCAGGGCAGGTGTACAACCCCAGCAGGCTTGCTCAGGGATGCTCTGCTTGGAAAGCCCTGCAGCAGCTCCCAGCACTCTGGTCTCACTGGCTCAGGCACCACAGGATCAGGTTTATTAACAAAAGACAGGAAAACTAACTGTGACTGTTTATAAATTGCATGGGTCCAAAAACGTCTCACCCAGAGGAGCAATGCCACCGAGGACTGAGGAGTTGCTCTGGCTGAAACCAAAGCTGAGCTTTGCAGAAATACTGCTTAACTTTTATGTGAGACATTACTGAGCTTAATAAATCCCTGCATAACACCTTCATTAAGCGGGATTTACTGTAATGTGCTATATACGTTTTATGCCTCACCTGCATAAACAGCCATGTTAATGCTATAAATTACCGTGCTCATGTTAATGCATCACAGGCACCTCAACCAAGGTGAAATGCTTAATGGCATTTAGTAAGCACCTGAATAGCAAGAAAGGGTGGAACAGAAGAGAAGCTTCTCTAGTAATTGAGACCGACTACATGAGTGCTGTAAGCCTTACAAAATCATTCTTAAAAATAAAAAGGAAAAAATATCTAAACCCCCCAAGTTTTGCATACCGCAGTATTAGTGCTAGACTTCAAGGCTTTCTAAAGGAAATTGGCTCTGATTTGTGAGATATGCATTACATCATAGTCTTCTTTTAGGACATTACGTCATTCCTGCTGAGACGCATTATCTCAGCTTGGCCCAGCATTAGCGATTTTTGCAGGCCTACTGCAGTGTTTCCAAAGCCCTGCTGGGAAACTCAGATTGAAATCTGAAACGTTTATCTTTTACAAAGCTGAAAAAAGAGGAAAGATGTTAACATCAGCCATCACTGACTTCCTTAACCCTCTCTTGGCTCTGCTTCTTAGTGGCACTAGGATTTGATGTTTTGGACATGCTGCACAAACAAAGCATCCTTTAAAAGCTTACTTTAGGGGGGCACAATACATTGTTTCTTCCCACTCCCTGAGAATTGCCCTTGCAGCTGCCTGAAAAACACCTCCCTGATCTTTACAAGATGTCAACATGAATCAGATTGTACCTACATACACTGACAAGCTAGTTTCACAGACACGTCTGGAACACATATTAAGAACAAAAGGGGAAGGCAGTGAAAAGCTTTATGTGACTCAATCTCTTATTAAAATTTTATGTAGTATCAAGCAACTCTAGTATTCTGGTTTTCAGTCTCTACAGAGATCATGCACACCCATATGGACCTTCACATCCCAATTTTGAGGACACAAAAGCAGAATTCCAAGATGTTTATATTAGAGAGAAATTTTTATGCAGGGAAATGAGAAGATAGTATCTCTTCTGACTTCAGACATGAAATTAGCAGATCATTTCATCTCAGTGCATCCAGAACAAGGTTACAGGCTGTGTCAAGAAATAATTCCAAAAGCTTGGACAATTCCAATACCTCTCTCCACAAAAGCACAATTAAAAAATGAGCTGCAAGTGCTAAGAAGAAATGGGAAACATTCAAGCATGACTAAGTTTCAACTCCTTCTCTTGTTATAAACTAATTCTATTCAGTAGAGAGCTTTAATTTCTCTGCTCCATTTTTCACTTGTATTGTGTGATCAGTGTTTGGTGCTTTAAGGCTCTCTGCTACAGCTGTAGCATA
This sequence comes from Ammospiza caudacuta, assembly GCF_027887145.1. Lineage (NCBI taxonomy): Eukaryota > Metazoa > Chordata > Aves > Passeriformes > Passerellidae > Ammospiza > Ammospiza caudacuta. Next base: position 47,071,486 of record NC_080632.1, on the reverse strand, counting down.
TTTTCTAGAGAGATTGCAACAGCAGCTCCTGTGCAAATGTGTGCTTAGTGGCATAACCAGAACTTAGAGGCAGGACATCCTTTAATCCTTCCAAACATCTCTTTCCCACTTGCAGTAAAATATTATTCTTTCCTTCTTTTCCTTTTAGGTTGCAGAGCTGGAAAATGGAGCATTAGGAAGAAGAACAAGTTCTCATGTGTACCTGACACCTGATGTCATCTTGATACTTGGAAGGTGAATCTTCTGTTTCTAGTAGTCTACTTGCATGGACAGAAGTTTTATGGTTTAGGATCCAAGGGCTTTTTGTTCTTAATGTTCCCAAAGAGATGCATGTGACAAGTCCTGCT